>NW_028269993.1:660087-990131 GCF_054644295.1 Miniopterus natalensis | reverse complement strand
AAGGCGTGTGTAGCATACAGAAAGAAGGCTTGTCGTTTCAAAGAAAGAAGAGGAAACCAAAATCCAGGTAGGGGAACGAGCACACCAGTATGGGAGATGTACATGTGGACAGTTTCAAGCACCAGCTCTTTGTGGACACTTGGAAACAGCGCTGTGAAAAAATTTCGTACGAAGCAGGATTTGGACAAAGTTGAAAGACCTTCCAAAACCAACCCTAAAGAACTGAGCCAAACAATGAATGTTGCAATAAGCTCCTCCAGAAAGGTGCTTCTATGACACAACTCCCGAGCAGGTAGCTACTTTCTGCACAGTACAAAATGCATACGAATTCCTGGCTGAAAACTCATTCCAATTCCTGGCTGAAAACTCATTCCAGAAGGACGAAATGCATGTCTTTCTCTCAAAAGGAACACTCAGCCACTAGGCTTTTGCTTGCTCCTTCAAAGTCTTTGTCGAAACGTG
The DNA here is from genome assembly GCF_054644295.1 of Miniopterus natalensis. Classification (NCBI taxonomy): domain Eukaryota; kingdom Metazoa; phylum Chordata; class Mammalia; order Chiroptera; family Miniopteridae; genus Miniopterus; species Miniopterus natalensis. The sequence continues at coordinate 989,669 of NW_028269993.1, read as the reverse complement.
TGTTTTCACTGCTGGAATACGTTTTAGGAAGCATTGTTTCAATCTCTTGCAAACCTCATGTTTCTTACACAATGTGGAAAACTAAGGAGTATGTTTCGCAAATCACTTGAAATCTAGGGAAACGCACACTGCATCACTCTTGCTCAAACACGCTCTTTCTCCTAATGTGTTGAGAACATTCAAGAAACCAGAAAACAAGGGCATTTTGCACTGAAACTCAGACGGGCATGTAGAGGAGGTCATTTCGTTTGGTAGTAGATTGCAAAAGCATCATTGACTTCATGTTCTCGTTGAAACCCTTACATTTCCAAGTGAAAAGAAGTAGGACTTTCACAAAAAGATGTGTTTGCGTGTCTGTGGTGAAAGGAGCTCTAAGTTGTGTATTCAGTGCTGGAGAGTGACACACTCTACACAGGTTACACAGCGTTTTAGGAGCACCAACATGCTGCAAACTGGAACTGCTACAAGGTGTGTGTAGCATGCAGAAAGAAGGCTTGTCATTTCAAAGAAAGAAGAGAAAACCAAAATCCAGGTAGTGAAACGAGCACACCAGCATGGGAGATGTGCATGTGGACAGTTTCCAGGAGCAGCTCTTTGTGGACACTTGGAAAGAGCGCTGTGAAAAGATTTCATACGAAGCGGATTTGGACAAAGTTGAAAGACCTTCCAAAACCAACCCTAAAGAACTTAGCCAAACAAAGAATGTTGCAATAAGCTCCTCCAGGAAAGGTGCTTCTATGACACAACTCAAGAGCAGGTAGCTACATTCTGCACAGTACAAAATGCATATGAATTCCTGGCTGAAAACTCACTCCAGAAGGAACAAATGCTTGTGTTTCTCTCCGAAAGAACACTCAGCGACTATTCTTTCGCTTGCTCCTTCCAAGTCTTGGTAGAAACGTGTGTTTTCACTGCGGTAGTACGTTTTAGGATGCATTGTTTCAATCTCTTGCAAGACTCATGTTGTTTCTTAGACAATGTGGAAACACAAGGAGTATGTTTCCCAATTCACTTGAAAGCCAGGAAAACGCACACTGCATCACTCTTCCTCAAACACGCTCTTTCACCTGATGCTTTGGGAATGTTCAAGAAAGCAGAAAAGAAGGGCATTTTGCAGTGAAATTCAGACGGGCATGTACAAAAGATCACTTCTATTCTTTGCAGAGTGCAAAAGCGTAATCGACTTCATGTTCTCAAAGAAACCCATATATTTTCCAAGGGACCTGAAGTAAGACTTTCACAAAAAGATGTGTTTGTGTGTCTGCTTTGAAAGGAGCTCTAAGTTGTGTATTCAGTGCTGTAGAATGACACACTCTACATAGAATACTCAGCATTTTGGGGAGACCAACATGCTGCAAAGTGAAACTGCTACAAGGTGTGTGTAGCATACAGAAAGAAGGCTTGTCGTTTCAAAGAAAGAAGAGGAAACCAAAATCCAGGTAGGGGAACGAGCACACCAGTATGGGAGATGTACATGTGGACAGTTTCAAGCACCAGCTCTTTGTGGACACTTGGAAACAGCGCTGTGAAAAAATTTCGTACGAAGCAGGATTTGGACAAAGTTGAAAGACCTTCCAAAACCAACCCTAAAGAACTGAGCCAAACAATGAATGTTGCAATAAGCTCCTCCAGAAAGGTGCTTCTATGACACAACTCCCGAGCAGGTAGCTACTTTCTGCACAGTACAAAATGCATACGAATTCCTGGCTGAAAACTCATTCCAATTCCTGGCTGAAAACTCATTCCAGAAGGACGAAATGCATGTCTTTCTCTCAAAAGGAACACTCAGCCACTAGGCTTTTGCTTGCTCCTTCAAAGGCTTTGTCGAAACGTGTGTTTTCACTGCTGGAATACGTTTTAGGAAGCATTGTTTCAATCTCTTGCAAACCTCATGTTTCTTACACAATGTGGAAAACTAAGGAGTATGTTTTGCAAATCACTTGAAATCTAGGGAAACGCACACTGCATCACTCTTGCTCAAACACGCTCTTTCTCCTAATGTGTTGAGAACATTCAAGAAACCAGAAAACAAGGGCATTTTGCACTGAAACTCAGACGGGCATGTAGAGGAGGTCATTTCGTTTGGTAGTAGATTGCAAAAGCATCATTGACTTCATGTTCTCGTTGAAACCCTTACATTTCCAAGTGAAAAGAAGTAGGACTTTCACAAAAAGATGTGTTTGCGTGTCTGTGGTGAAAGGAGCTCTAAGTTGTGTATTCAGTGCTGGAGAGTGACACACTCTACACAGGTTACACAGCGTTTTAGGAGCACCAACATGCTGCAAACTGGAACTGCTACAAGGTGTGTGTAGCATGCAGAAAGAAGGCTTGTCATTTCAAAGAAAGAAGAGAAAACCAAAATCCAGGTAGTGAAACGAGCACACCAGCATGGGAGATGTGCATGTGGACAGTTTCCAGGAGCAGCTCTTTGTGGACACTTGGAAAGAGCGCTGTGAAAAGATTTCATACGAAGCGGATTTGGACAAAGTTGAAAGACCTTCCAAAACCAACCCTAAAGAACTTAGCCAAACAAAGAATGTTGCAATAAGCTCCTCCAGGAAAGGTGCTTCTATGACACAACTCAAGAGCAGGTAGCTACATTCTGCACAGTACAAAATGCATATGAATTCCTGGCTGAAAACTCATTCCAGAAGGAACAAATGCTTGTGTTTCTCTCCGAAAGAACACTCAGCGACTATTCTTTCGCTTGCTCCTTCCAAGTCTTGGTAGAAACGTGTGTTTTCACTGCGGTAATACGTTTTAGGATGCATTGTTTCAATCTCTTGCAAGACTCATGTTGTTTCTTAGACAATGTGGAAACACAAGGAGTATGTTTCCCAATTCACTTGAAAGCCAGGAAAACGCACACTGCATCACTCTTCCTCAAACACGCTCTTTCACCTGATGCTTTGGGAATGTTCAAGAAAGCAGAAAAGAAGGGCATTTTGCAGTGAAATTCAGACGGGCATGTACAAAAGATCACTTCTATTCTTTGCAGAGTGCAAAAGCGTAATCGACTTCATGTTCTCAAAGAAACCCATATATTTTCCAAGGGACCTGAAGTAAGACTTTCACAAAAAGATGTGTTTGTGTGTCTGCTTTGAAAGGAGCTCTAAGTTGTGTATTCAGTGCTGTAGAATGACACACTCTACATAGAATACTCAGCATTTTGGGGAGACCAACATGCTGCAAACTGAAACTGCTACAAGGTGTGTGTAGCATACAGAAAGAAGGCTTGTCGTTTCAAAGAAAGAAGAGGAAACCAAAATCCAGGTAGGGGAACGAGCACACCAGTATGGGAGATGTACATGTGGACAGTTTCAAGCACCAGCTCTTTGTGGACACTTGGAAACAGCGCTGTGAAAAAATTTCGTACGAAGCAGGATTTGGACAAAGTTGAAAGACCTTCCAAAACCAACCCTAAAGAACTGAGCCAAACAATGAATGTTGCAATAAGCTCCTCCAGAAAGGTGCTTCTATGACACAACTCCCGAGCAGGTAGCTACTTTCTGCACAGTACAAAATGCATACGAATTCCTGGCTGAAAACTCATTCCAATTCCTGGCTGAAAACTCATTCCAGAAGGACGAAATGCATGTCTTTCTCTCAAAAGGAACACTCAGCCACTAGGCTTTTGCTTGCTCCTTCAAAGGCTTTGTCGAAACGTGTGTTTTCACTGCTGGAATACGTTTTAGGAAGCATTGTTTCAATCTCTTGCAAACCTCATGTTTCTTACACAATGTGGAAAACTAAGGAGTATGTTTCGCAAATCACTTGAAATCTAGGGAAACGCACACTGCATCACTCTTGCTGAAAAACGCTCTTTCTCCTAATGTGTTGAGAACATTCAAGAAACCAGAAAACAAGGGCATTTTGCACTGAAACTCAGACGGGCATGTAGAGGAGGTCATTTCGTTTGGTAGTAGATTGCAAAAGCATCATTGACTTCATGTTCTCGTTGAAACCCTTACATTTCCAAGTGAAAAGAAGTAGGACTTTCACAAAAAGATGTGTTTGCGTGTCTGTGGTGAAAGGAGCTCTAAGTTGTGTATTCAGTGCTGGAGAGTGACACACTCTACACAGGTTACACAGCGTTTTAGGAGCACCAACATGCTGCAAACTGGAACTGCTACAAGGTGTGTGTAGCATGCAGAAAGAAGGCTTGTCATTTCAAAGAAAGAAGAGAAAACCAAAATCCAGGTAGTGAAACGAGCACACCAGCATGGGAGATGTGCATGTGGACAGTTTCCAGGAGCAGCTCTTTGTGGACACTTGGAAAGAGCGCTGTGAAAAGATTTCATACGAAGCGGATTTGGACAAAGTTGAAAGACCTTCCAAAACCAACCCTAAAGAACTTAGCCAAACAAAGAATGTTGCAATAAGCTCCTCCAGGAAAGGTGCTTCTATGACACAACTCAAGAGCAGGTAGCTACATTCTGCACAGTACAAAATGCATATGAATTCCTGGCTGAAAACTCATTCCAGAAGGAACAAATGCTTGTGTTTCTCTCCGAAAGAACACTCAGCGACTATTCTTTCGCTTGCTCCTTCCAAGTCTTGGTAGAAACGTGTGTTTTCACTGCGGTAATACGTTTTAGGATGCATTGTTTCAATCTCTTGCAAGACTCATGTTGTTTCTTAGACAATGTGGAAACACAAGGAGTATGTTTCCCAATTCACTTGAAAGCCAGGAAAACGCACACTGCATCACTCTTCCTCAAACACGCTCTTTCACCTGATGCTTTGGGAATGTTCAAGAAAGCAGAAAAGAAGGGCATTTTGCAGTGAAATTCAGACGGGCATGTACAAAAGATCACTTCTATTCTTTGCAGAGTGCAAAAGCGTAATCGACTTCATGTTCTCAAAGAAACCCATATATTTTCCAAGGGACCTGAAGTAAGACTTTCACAAAAAGATGTGTTTGTGTGTCTGCTTTGAAAGGAGCTCTAAGTTGTGTATTCAGTGCTGTAGAATGACACACTCTACATAGAATACTCAGCATTTTGGGGAGACCAACATGCTGCAAAGTGAAACTGCTACAAGGTGTGTGTAGCATACAGAAAGAAGGCTTGTCGTTTCAAAGAAAGAAGAGGAAACCAAAATCCAGGTAGGGGAACGAGCACACCAGTATGGGAGATGTACATGTGGACAGTTTCAAGCACCAGCTCTTTGTGGACACTTGGAAACAGCGCTGTGAAAAAATTTCGTACGAAGCAGGATTTGGACAAAGTTGAAAGACCTTCCAAAACCAACCCTAAAGAACTGAGCCAAACAATGAATGTTGCAATAAGCTCCTCCAGAAAGGTGCTTCTATGACACAACTCCCGAGCAGGTAGCTACTTTCTGCACAGTACAAAATGCATACGAATTCCTGGCTGAAAACTCATTCCAATTCCTGGCTGAAAACTCATTCCAGAAGGACGAAATGCATGTCTTTCTCTCAAAAGGAACACTCAGCCACTAGGCTTTTGCTTGCTCCTTCAAAGTCTTTGTCGAAACGTGTGTTTTCACTGCTGGAATACGTTTTAGGAAGCATTGTTTCAATCTCTTGCAAACCTCATGTTTCTTACACAATGTGGAAAACTAAGGAGTATGTTTCGCAAATCACTTGAAATCTAGGGAAACGCACACTGCATCACTCTTGCTCAAACACGCTCTTTCTCCTAATGTGTTGAGAACATTCAAGAAACCAGAAAACAAGGGCATTTTGCACTGAAACTCAGACGGGCATGTAGAGGAGGTCATTTCATTTGGTAGTAGAGTGCAAAAGCATCATTGACTTCATGTTCTCGTTGAAACCCTTACATTTCCAAGTGAAAAGAAGTAGGACTTTCACAAAAAGATGTGTTTGCGTGTCTGTGGTGAAAGGAGCTCTAAGTTGTGTATTCAGTGCTGGAGAGTGACACACTCTACACAGGTTACACAGCGTTTTAGGAGCACCAACATGCTGCAAACTGGAACTGCTACAAGGTGTGTGTAGCATGCAGAAAGAAGGCTTGTCATTTCAAAGAAAGAAGAGAAAACCAAAATCCAGGTAGTGAAACGAGCACACCAGCATGGGAGATGTGCATGTGGACAGTTTCCAGGAGCAGCTCTTTGTGGACACTTGGAAAGAGCGCTGTGAAAAGATTTCATACGAAGCGGATTTGGACAAAGTTGAAAGACCTTCCAAAACCAACCCTAAAGAACTTAGCCAAACAAAGAATGTTGCAATAAGCTCCTCCAGGAAAGGTGCTTCTATGACACAACTCAAGAGCAGGTAGCTACATTCTGCACAGTACAAAATGCATATGAATTCCTGGCTGAAAACTCACTCCAGAAGGAACAAATGCTTGTGTTTCTCTCCGAAAGAACACTCAGCGACTATTCTTTCGCTTGCTCCTTCCAAGTCTTGGTAGAAACGTGTGTTTTCACTGCGGTAATACGTTTTAGGATGCATTGTTTCAATCTCTTGCAAGACTCATGTTGTTTCTTAGACAATGTGGAAACACAAGGAGTATGTTTCCCAATTCACTTGAAAGCCAGGAAAACGCACACTGCATCACTCTTCCTCAAACACGCTCTTTCACCTGATGCTTTGGGAATGTTCAAGAAAGCAGAAAAGAAGGGCATTTTGCAGTGAAATTCAGACGGGCATGTACAAAAGATCACTTCTATTCTTTGCAGAGTGCAAAAGCGTAATCGACTTCATGTTCTCAAAGAAACCCATATATTTTCCAAGGGACCTGAAGTAAGACTTTCACAAAAAGATGTGTTTGTGTGTCTGCTTTGAAAGGAGCTCTAAGTTGTGTATTCAGTGCTGTAGAATGACACACTCTACATAGAATACTCAGCATTTTGGGGAGACCAACATGCTGCAAACTGAAACTGCTACAAGGTGTGTGTAGCATACAGAAAGAAGGCTTGTCGTTTCAAAGAAAGAAGAGGAAACCAAAATCCAGGTAGGGGAACGAGCACACCAGTATGGGAGATGTACATGTGGACAGTTTCAAGCACCAGCTCTTTGTGGACACTTGGAAACAGCGCTGTGAAAAAATTTCGTACGAAGCAGGATTTGGACAAAGTTGAAAGACCTTCCAAAACCAACCCTAAAGAACTGAGCCAAACAATGAATGTTGCAATAAGCTCCTCCAGAAAGGTGCTTCTACGACACAACTCCCGAGCAGGTAGCTACTTTCTGCACAGTACAAAATGCATACGAATTCCTGGCTGAAAACTCATTCCAATTCCTTGCTGAAAACTCATTCCAGAAGGACGAAATGCATGTCTTTCTCTCAAAAGGAACACTCAGCCACTAGGCTTTTGCTTGCTCCTTCAAAGGCTTTGTCGAAACGTGTGTTTTCACTGCTGGAATACGTTTTAGGAAGCATTGTTTCAATCTCTTGCAAACCTCATGTTTCTTACACAATGTGGAAAACTAAGGAGTATGTTTCGCAAATCACTTGAAATCTAGGGAAACGCACACTGCATCACTCTTGCTCAAACACGCTCTTTCTCCTAATGTGTTGAGAACATTCAAGAAACCAGAAAACAAGGGCATTTTGCACTGAAACTCAGACGGGCATGTAGAGGAGGTCATTTCGTTTGGTAGTAGATTGCAAAAGCATCATTGACTTCATGTTCTCGTTGAAACCCTTACATTTCCAAGTGAAAAGAAGTAGGACTTTCACAAAAAGATGTGTTTGCGTGTCTGTGGTGAAAGGAGCTCTAAGTTGTGTATTCAGTGCTGGAGAGTGACACACTCTACACAGGTTACACAGCGTTTTAGGAGCACCAACATGCTGCAAACTGGAACTGCTACAAGGTGTGTGTAGCATGCAGAAAGAAGGCTTGTCATTTCAAAGAAAGAAGAGAAAACCAAAATCCAGGTAGTGAAACGAGCACACCAGCATGGGAGATGTGCATGTGGACAGTTTCCAGGAGCAGCTCTTTGTGGACACTTGGAAAGAGCGCTGTGAAAAGATTTCATACGAAGCGGATTTGGACAAAGTTGAAAGACCTTCCAAAACCAACCCTAAAGAACTTAGCCAAACAAAGAATGTTGCAATAAGCTCCTCCAGGAAAGGTGCTTCTATGACACAACTCAAGAGCAGGTAACTACATTCTGCACAGTACAAAATGCATATGAATTCCTGGCTGAAAACTCACTCCAGAAGGAACAAATGCTTGTGTTTCTCTCCGAAAGAACACTCAGCGACTATTCTTTCGCTTGCTCCTTCCAAGTCTTGGTAGAAACGTGTGTTTTCACTGCGGTAATACGTTTTAGGATGCATTGTTTCAATCTCTTGCAAGACTCATGTTGTTTCTTAGACAATGTGGAAACACAAGGAGTATGTTTCCCAATTCACTTGAAAGCCAGGAAAACGCACACTGCATCACTCTTCCTCAAACACGCTCTTTCACCTGATGCTTTGGGAATGTTCAAGAAAGCAGAAAAGAAGGGCATTTTGCAGTGAAATTCAGACGGGCATGTACAAAAGATCACTTCTATTCTTTGCAGAGTGCAAAAGCGTAATCGACTTCATGTTCTCAAAGAAACCCATATATTTTCCAAGGGACCTGAAGTAAGACTTTCACAAAAAGATGTGTTTGTGTGTCTGCTTTGAAAGGAGCTCTAAGTTGTGTATTCAGTGCTGTAGAATGACACACTCTACATAGAATACTCAGCATTTTGGGGAGACCAACATGCTGCAAAGTGAAACTGCTACAAGGTGTGTGTAGCATACAGAAAGAAGGCTTGTCGTTTCAAAGAAAGAAGAGGAAACCAAAATCCAGGTAGGGGAACGAGCACACCAGTATGGGAGATGTACATGTGGACAGTTTCAAGCACCAGCTCTTTGTGGACACTTGGAAACAGCGCTGTGAAAAAATTTCGTACGAAGCAGGATTTGGACAAAGTTGAAAGACCTTCCAAAACCAACCCTAAAGAACTGAGCCAAACAATGAATGTTGCAATAAGCTCCTCCAGAAAGGTGCTTCTACGACACAACTCCCGAGCAGGTAGCTACTTTCTGCACAGTACAAAATGCATACGAATTCCTGGCTGAAAACTCATTCCAATTCCTGGCTGAAAACTCATTCCAGAAGGACGAAATGCATGTCTTTCTCTCAAAAGGAACACTCAGCCACTAGGCTTTTGCTTGCTCCTTCAAAGGCTTTGTCGAAACGTGTGTTTTCACTGCTGGAATACGTTTTAGGAAGCATTGTTTCAATCTCTTGCAAACCTCATGTTTCTTACACAATGTGGAAAACTAAGGAGTATGTTTCGCAAATCACTTGAAATCTAGGGAAACGCACACTGCATCACTCTTGCTCAAACACGCTCTTTCTCCTAATGTGTTGAGAACATTCAAGAAACCAGAAAACAAGGGCATTTTGCACTGAAACTCAGACGGGCATGTAGAGGAGGTCATTTCGTTTGGTAGTAGATTGCAAAAGCATCATTGACTTCATGTTCTCGTTGAAACCCTTACATTTCCAAGTGAAAAGAAGTAGGACTTTCACAAAAAGATGTGTTTGCGTGTCTGTGGTGAAAGGAGCTCTAAGTTGTGTATTCAGTGCTGGAGAGTGACACACTCTACACAGGTTACACAGCGTTTTAGGAGCACCAACATGCTGCAAACTGGAACTGCTACAAGGTGTGTGTAGCATGCAGAAAGAAGGCTTGTCATTTCAAAGAAAGAAGAGAAAACCAAAATCCAGGTAGTGAAACGAGCACACCAGCATGGGAGATGTGCATGTGGACAGTTTCCAGGAGCAGCTCTTTGTGGACACTTGGAAAGAGCGCTGTGAAAAGATTTCATACGAAGCGGATTTGGACAAAGTTGAAAGACCTTCCAAAACCAACCCTAAAGAACTTAGCCAAACAAAGAATGTTGCAATAAGCTCCTCCAGGAAAGGTGCTTCTATGACACAACTCAAGAGCAGGTAACTACATTCTGCACAGTACAAAATGCATATGAATTCCTGGCTGAAAACTCACTCCAGAAGGAACAAATGCTTGTGTTTCTCTCCGAAAGAACACTCAGCGACTATTCTTTCGCTTGCTCCTTCCAAGTCTTGGTAGAAACGTGTGTTTTCACTGCGGTAATACGTTTTAGGATGCATTGTTTCAATCTCTTGCAAGACTCATGTTGTTTCTTAGACAATGTGGAAACACAAGGAGTATGTTTCCCAATTCACTTGAAAGCCAGGAAAACGCACACTGCATCACTCTTCCTCAAACACGCTCTTTCACCTGATGCTTTGGGAATGTTCAAGAAAGCAGAAAAGAAGGGCATTTTGCAGTGAAATTCAGACGGGCATGTACAAAAGATCACTTCTATTCTTTGCAGAGTGCAAAAGCGTAATCGACTTCATGTTCTCAAAGAAACCCATATATTTTCCAAGGGACCTGAAGTAAGACTTTCACAAAAAGATGTGTTTGTGTGTCTGCTTTGAAAGGAGCTCTAAGTTGTGTATTCAGTGCTGTAGAATGACACACTCTACATAGAATACTCAGCATTTTGGGGAGACCAACATGCTGCAAAGTGAAACTGCTACAAGGTGTGTGTAGCATACAGAAAGAAGGCTTGTCGTTTCAAAGAAAGAAGAGGAAACCAAAATCCAGGTAGGGGAACGAGCACACCAGTATGGGAGATGTACATGTGGACAGTTTCAAGCACCAGCTCTTTGTGGACACTTGGAAACAGCGCTGTGAAAAAATTTCGTACGAAGCAGGATTTGGACAAAGTTGAAAGACCTTCCAAAACCAACCCTAAAGAACTGAGCCAAACAATGAATGTTGCAATAAGCTCCTCCAGAAAGGTGCTTCTACGACACAACTCCCGAGCAGGTAGCTACTTTCTGCACAGTACAAAATGCATACGAATTCCTGGCTGAAAACTCATTCCAATTCCTGGCTGAAAACTCATTCCAGAAGGACGAAATGCATGTCTTTCTCTCAAAAGGAACACTCAGCCACTAGGCTTTTGCTTGCTCCTTCAAAGGCTTTGTCGAAACGTGTGTTTTCACTGCTGGAATACGTTTTAGGAAGCATTGTTTCAATCTCTTGCAAACCTCATGTTTCTTACACAATGTGGAAAACTAAGGAGTATGTTTCGCAAATCACTTGAAATCTAGGGAAACGCACACTGCATCACTCTTGCTCAAACACGCTCTTTCTCCTAATGTGTTGAGAACATTCAAGAAACCAGAAAACAAGGGCATTTTGCACTGAAACTCAGACGGGCATGTAGAGGAGGTCATTTCGTTTGGTAGTAGAGTGCAAAAGCATCATTGACTTCATGTTCTCGTTGAAACCCTTACATTTCCAAGTGAAAAGAAGTAGGACTTTCACAAAAAGATGTGTTTGCGTGTCTGTGGTGAAAGGAGCTCTAAGTTGTGTATTCAGTGCTGGAGAGTGACACACTCTACACAGGTTACACAGCGTTTTAGGAGCACCAACATGCTGCAAACTGGAACTGCTACAAGGTGTGTGTAGCATGCAGAAAGAAGGCTTGTCATTTCAAAGAAAGAAGAGAAAACCAAAATCCAGGTAGTGAAACGAGCACACCAGCATGGGAGATGTGCATGTGGACAGTTTCCAGGAGCAGCTCTTTGTGGACACTTGGAAAGAGCGCTGTGAAAAGATTTCATACGAAGCGGATTTGGACAAAGTTGAAAGACCTTCCAAAACCAACCCTAAAGAACTTAGCCAAACAAAGAATGTTGCAATAAGCTCCTCCAGGAAAGGTGCTTCCATGACACAACTCAAGAGCAGGTAGCTACATTCTGCACAGTACAAAATGCATATGAATTCCTGGCTGAAAACTCACTCCAGAAGGAACAAATGCTTGTGTTTCTCTCCGAAAGAACACTCAGCGACTATTCTTTCGCTTGCTCCTTCCAAGTCTTGGTAGAAACGTGTGTTTTCACTGCGGTAATACGTTTTAGGATGCATTGTTTCAATCTCTTGCAAGACTCATGTTGTTTCTTAGACAATGTGGAAACACAAGGAGTATGTTTCCCAATTCACTTGAAAGCCAGGAAAACGCACACTGCATCACTCTTCCTCAAACACGCTCTTTCACCTGATGCTTTGGGAATGTTCAAGAAAGCAGAAAAGAAGGGCATTTTGCAGTGAAATTCAGACGGGCATGTACAAAAGATCACTTCTATTCTTTGCAGAGTGCAAAAGCGTAATCGACTTCATGTTCTCAAAGAAACCCATATATTTTCCAAGGGACCTGAAGTAAGACTTTCACAAAAAGATGTGTTTGTGTGTCTGCTTTGAAAGGAGCTCTAAGTTGTGTATTCAGTGCTGTAGAATGACACACTCTACATAGAATACTCAGCATTTTGGGGAGACCAACATGCTGCAAACTGAAACTGCTACAAGGTGTGTGTAGCATACAGAAAGAAGGCTTGTCGTTTCAAAGAAAGAAGAGGAAACCAAAATCCAGGTAGGGGAACGAGCACACCAGTATGGGAGATGTACATGTGGACAGTTTCAAGCACCAGCTCTTTGTGGACACTTGGAAACAGCGCTGTGAAAAAATTTCGTACGAAGCAGGATTTGGACAAAGTTGAAAGACCTTCCAAAACCAACCCTAAAGAACTGAGCCAAACAATGAATGTTGCAATAAGCTCCTCCAGAAAGGTGCTTCTACGACACAACTCCCGAGCAGGTAGCTACTTTCTGCACAGTACAAAATGCATACGAATTCCTGGCTGAAAACTCATTCCAATTCCTGGCTGAAAACTCATTCCAGAAGGACGAAATGCATGTCTTTCTCTCAAAAGGAACACTCAGCCACTAGGCTTTTGCTTGCTCCTTCAAAGGCTTTGTCGAAACGTGTGTTTTCACTGCTGGAATACGTTTTAGGAAGCATTGTTTCAATCTCTTGCAAACCTCATGTTTCTTACACAATGTGGAAAACTAAGGAGTATGTTTCGCAAATCACTTGAAATCTAGGGAAACGCACACTGCATCACTCTTGCTCAAACACGCTCTTTCTCCTAATGTGTTGAGAACATTCAAGAAACCAGAAAACAAGGGCATTTTGCACTGAAACTCAGACGGGCATGTAGAGGAGGTCATTTCGTTTGGTAGTAGATTGCAAAAGCATCATTGACTTCATGTTCTCGTTGAAACCCTTACATTTCCAAGTGAAAAGAAGTAGGACTTTCACAAAAAGATGTGTTTGCGTGTCTGTGGTGAAAGGAGCTCTAAGTTGTGTATTCAGTGCTGGAGAGTGACACACTCTACACAGGTTACACAGCGTTTTAGGAGCACCAACATGCTGCAAACTGGAACTGCTACAAGGTGTGTGTAGCATGCAGAAAGAAGGCTTGTCATTTCAAAGAAAGAAGAGAAAACCAAAATCCAGGTAGTGAAACGAGCACACCAGCATGGGAGATGTGCATGTGGACAGTTTCCAGGAGCAGCTCTTTGTGGACACTTGGAAAGAGCGCTGTGAAAAGATTTCATACGAAGCGGATTTGGACAAAGTTGAAAGACCTTCCAAAACCAACCCTAAAGAACTTAGCCAAACAAAGAATGTTGCAATAAGCTCCTCCAGGAAAGGTGCTTCTATGACACAACTCAAGAGCAGGTAACTACATTCTGCACAGTACAAAATGCATATGAATTCCTGGCTGAAAACTCACTCCAGAAGGAACAAATGCTTGTGTTTCTCTCCGAAAGAACACTCAGCGACTATTCTTTCGCTTGCTCCTTCCAAGTCTTGGTAGAAACGTGTGTTTTCACTGCGGTAATACGTTTTAGGATGCATTGTTTCAATCTCTTGCAAGACTCATGTTGTTTCTTAGACAATGTGGAAACACAAGGAGTATGTTTCCCAATTCACTTGAAAGCCAGGAAAACGCACACTGCATCACTCTTCCTCAAACACGCTCTTTCACCTGATGCTTTGGGAATGTTCAAGAAAGCAGAAAAGAAGGGCATTTTGCAGTGAAATTCAGACGGGCATGTACAAAAGATCACTTCTATTCTTTGCAGAGTGCAAAAGCGTAATCGACTTCATGTTCTCAAAGAAACCCATATATTTTCCAAGGGACCTGAAGTAAGACTTTCACAAAAAGATGTGTTTGTGTGTCTGCTTTGAAAGGAGCTCTAAGTTGTGTATTCAGTGCTGTAGAATGACACACTCTACATAGAATACTCAGCATTTTGGGGAGACCAACATGCTGCAAAGTGAAACTGCTACAAGGTGTGTGTAGCATACAGAAAGAAGGCTTGTCGTTTCAAAGAAAGAAGAGGAAACCAAAATCCAGGTAGGGGAACGAGCACACCAGTATGGGAGATGTACATGTGGACAGTTTCAAGCACCAGCTCTTTGTGGACACTTGGAAACAGCGCTGTGAAAAAATTTCGTACGAAGCAGGATTTGGACAAAGTTGAAAGACCTTCCAAAACCAACCCTAAAGAACTGAGCCAAACAATGAATGTTGCAATAAGCTCCTCCAGAAAGGTGCTTCTACGACACAACTCCCGAGCAGGTAGCTACTTTCTGCACAGTACAAAATGCATACGAATTCCTGGCTGAAAACTCATTCCAATTCCTGGCTGAAAACTCATTCCAGAAGGACGAAATGCATGTCTTTCTCTCAAAAGGAACACTCAGCCACTAGGCTTTTGCTTGCTCCTTCAAAGGCTTTGTCGAAACGTGTGTTTTCACTGCTGGAATACGTTTTAGGAAGCATTGTTTCAATCTCTTGCAAACCTCATGTTTCTTACACAATGTGGAAAACTAAGGAGTATGTTTCGCAAATCACTTGAAATCTAGGGAAACGCACACTGCATCACTCTTGCTCAAACACGCTCTTTCTCCTAATGTGTTGAGAACATTCAAGAAACCAGAAAACAAGGGCATTTTGCACTGAAACTCAGACGGGCATGTAGAGGAGGTCATTTCGTTTGGTAGTAGAGTGCAAAAGCATCATTGACTTCATGTTCTCGTTGAAACCCTTACATTTCCAAGTGAAAAGAAGTAGGACTTTCACAAAAAGATGTGTTTGCGTGTCTGTGGTGAAAGGAGCTCTAAGTTGTGTATTCAGTGCTGGAGAGTGACACACTCTACACAGGTTACACAGCGTTTTAGGAGCACCAACATGCTGCAAACTGGAACTGCTACAAGGTGTGTGTAGCATGCAGAAAGAAGGCTTGTCATTTCAAAGAAAGAAGAGAAAACCAAAATCCAGGTAGTGAAACGAGCACACCAGCATGGGAGATGTGCATGTGGACAGTTTCCAGGAGCAGCTCTTTGTGGACACTTGGAAAGAGCGCTGTGAAAAGATTTCATACGAAGCGGATTTGGACAAAGTTGAAAGACCTTCCAAAACCAACCCTAAAGAACTTAGCCAAACAAAGAATGTTGCAATAAGCTCCTCCAGGAAAGGTGCTTCCATGACACAACTCAAGAGCAGGTAGCTACATTCTGCACAGTACAAAATGCATATGAATTCCTGGCTGAAAACTCACTCCAGAAGGAACAAATGCTTGTGTTTCTCTCCGAAAGAACACTCAGCGACTATTCTTTCGCTTGCTCCTTCCAAGTCTTGGTAGAAACGTGTGTTTTCACTGCGGTAATACGTTTTAGGATGCATTGTTTCAATCTCTTGCAAGACTCATGTTGTTTCTTAGACAATGTGGAAACACAAGGAGTATGTTTCCCAGTTCACTTGAAAGCCAGGAAAACGCACACTGCATCACTCTTCCTCAAACACGCTCTTTCACCTGATGCTTTGGGAATGTTCAAGAAAGCAGAAAAGAAGGGCATTTTGCAGTGAAATTCAGACGGGCATGTACAAAAGATCACTTCTATTCTTTGCAGAGTGCAAAAGCGTAATCGACTTCATGTTCTCAAAGAAACCCATATATTTTCCAAGGGACCTGAAGTAAGACTTTCACAAAAAGATGTGTTTGTGTGTCTGCTTTGAAAGGAGCTCTAAGTTGTGTATTCAGTGCTGTAGAATGACACACTCTACATAGAATACTCAGCATTTTGGGGAGACCAACATGCTGCAAAGTGAAACTGCTACAAGGTGTGTGTAGCATACAGAAAGAAGGCTTGTCGTTTCAAAGAAAGAAGAGGAAACCAAAATCCAGGTAGGGGAACGAGCACACCAGTATAGGAGATGTACATGTGGACAGTTTCAAGCACCAGCTCTTTGTGGACACTTGGAAACAGCGCTGTGAAAAAATTTCGTACGAAGCAGGATTTGGACAAAGTTGAAAGACCTTCCAAAACCAACCCTAAAGAACTGAGCCAAACAATGAATGTTGCAATAAGCTCCTCCAGAAAGGTGCTTCTATGACACAACTCCCGAGCAGGTAGCTACTTTCTGCACAGTACAAAATGCATACGAATTCCTGGCTGAAAACTCATTCCAGAAGGACGAAATGCATGTCTTTCTCTCAAAAGGAACACTCAGCCACTAGGCTTTTGCTTGCTCCTTCAAAGGCTTTGTCGAAACGTGTGTTTTCACTGCTGGAATACGTTTTAGGAAGCATTGTTTCAATCTCTTGCAAACCTCATGTTTCTTACACAATGTGGAAAACTAAGGAGTATGTTTCGCAAATCACTTGAAATCTAGGGAAACGCACACTGCATCACTCTTGCTCAAACACGCTCTTTCTCCTAATGTGTTGAGAACATTCAAGAAACCAGAAAACAAGGGCATTTTGCACTGAAACTCAGACGGGCATGTAGAGGAGGTCATTTCGTTTGGTAGTAGAGTGCAAAAGCATCATTGACTTCATGTTCTCGTTGAAACCCTTACATTTCCAAGTGAAAAGAAGTAGGACTTTCACAAAAAGATGTGTTTGCGTGTCTGTGGTGAAAGGAGCTCTAAGTTGTGTATTCAGTGCTGGAGAGTGACACACTCTACACAGGTTACACAGCGTTTTAGGAGCACCAACATGCTGCAAACTGGAACTGCTACAAGGTGTGTGTAGCATGCAGAAAGAAGGCTTGTCATTTCAAAGAAAGAAGAGAAAACCAAAATCCAGGTAGTGAAACGAGCACACCAGCATGGGAGATGTGCATGTGGACAGTTTCCAGGAGCAGCTCTTTGTGGACACTTGGAAAGAGCGCTGTGAAAAGATTTCATACGAAGCGGATTTGGACAAAGTTGAAAGACCTTCCAAAACCAACCCTAAAGAACTTAGCCAAACAAAGAATGTTGCAATAAGCTCCTCCAGGAAAGGTGCTTCTATGACACAACTCAAGAGCAGGTAGCTACATTCTGCACAGTACAAAATGCATATGAATTCCTGGCTGAAAACTCACTCCAGAAGGAACAAATGCTTGTGTTTCTCTCCGAAAGAACACTCAGCGACTATTCTTTCGCTTGCTCCTTCCAAGTCTTGGTAGAAACGTGTGTTTTCACTGCGGTAATACGTTTTAGGATGCATTGTTTCAATCTCTTGCAAGACTCATGTTGTTTCTTAGACAATGTGGAAACACAAGGAGTATGTTTCCCAGTTCACTTGAAAGCCAGGAAAACGCACACTGCATCACTCTTCCTCAAACACGCTCTTTCACCTGATGCTTTGGGAATGTTCAAGAAAGCAGAAAAGAAGGGCATTTTGCAGTGAAATTCAGACGGGCATGTACAAAAGATCACTTCTATTCTTTGCAGAGTGCAAAAGCGTAATCGACTTCATGTTCTCAAAGAAACCCATATATTTTCCAAGGGACCTGAAGTAAGACTTTCACAAAAAGATGTGTTTGTGTGTCTGCTTTGAAAGGAGCTCTAAGTTGTGTATTCAGTGCTGTAGAATGACACACTCTACATAGAATACTCAGCATTTTGGGGAGACCAACATGCTGCAAACTGAAACTGCTACAAGGTGTGTGTAGCATACAGAAAGAAGGCTTGTCATTTCAAAGAAAGAAGAGGAAACCAAAATCCAGGTAGGGGAACGAGCACACCAGTATGGGAGATGTACATGTGGACAGTTTCAAGCACCAGCTCTTTGTGGACACTTGGAAACAGCGCTGTGAAAAAATTTCGTACGAAGCAGGATTTGGACAAAGTTGAAAGACCTTCCAAAACCAACCCTAAAGAACTGAGCCAAACAATGAATGTTGCAATAAGCTCCTCCAGAAAGGTGCTTCTATGACACAACTCCCGAGCAGGTAGCTACTTTCTGCACAGTACAAAATGCATACGAATTCCTGGCTGAAAACTCATTCCAATTCCTGGCTGAAAACTCATTCCAGAAGGACGAAATGCATGTCTTTCTCTCAAAAGGAACACTCAGCCACTAGGCTTTTGCTTGCTCCTTCAAAGTCTTTGTCGAAACGTGTGTTTTCACTGCTGGAATACGTTTTAGGAAGCATTGTTTCAATCTCTTGCAAACCTCATGTTTCTTACACAATGTGGAAAACTAAGGAGTATGTTTCGCAAATCACTTGAAATCTAGGGAAACGCACACTGCATCACTCTTGCTCAAACACGCTCTTTCTCCTAATGTATTGAGAACATTCAAGAAACCAGAAAACAAGGGCATTTTGCACTGAAACTCAGACGGGCATGTAGAGGAGGTCATTTCGTTTGGTAGTAGAGTGCAAAAGCATCATTGACTTCATGTTCTCGTTGAAACCCTTACATTTCCAAGTGAAAAGAAGTAGGACTTTCACAAAAAGATGTGTTTGCGTGTCTGTGGTGAAAGGAGCTCTAAGTTGTGTATTCAGTGCTGGAGAGTGACACACTCTACACAGGTTACACAGCGTTTTAGGAGCACCAACATGCTGCAAACTGGAACTGCTACAAGGTGTGTGTAGCATGCAGAAAGAAGGCTTGTCATTTCAAAGAAAGAAGAGAAAACCAAAATCCAGGTAGTGAAACGAGCACACCAGCATGGGAGATGTGCATGTGGACAGTTTCCAGGAGCAGCTCTTTGTGGACACTTGGAAAGAGCGCTGTGAAAAGATTTCATACGAAGCGGATTTGGACAAAGTTGAAAGACCTTCCAAAACCAACCCTAAAGAACTTAGCCAAACAAAGAATGTTGCAATAAGCTCCTCCAGGAAAGGTGCTTCCATGACACAACTCAAGAGCAGGTAGCTACATTCTGCACAGTACAAAATGCATATGAATTCCTGGCTGAAAACTCACTCCAGAAGGAACAAATGCTTGTGTTTCTCTCCGAAAGAACACTCAGCGACTATTCTTTCGCTTGCTCCTTCCAAGTCTTGGTAGAAACGTGTGTTTTCACTGCGGTAATACGTTTTAGGATGCATTGTTTCAATCTCTTGCAAGACTCATGTTGTTTCTTAGACAATGTGGAAACACAAGGAGTATGTTTCCCAGTTCACTTGAAAGCCAGGAAAACGCACACTGCATCACTCTTCCTCAAACACGCTCTTTCACCTGATGCTTTGGGAATGTTCAAGAAAGCAGAAAAGAAGGGCATTTTGCAGTGAAATTCAGACGGGCATGTACAAAAGATCACTTCTATTCTTTGCAGAGTGCAAAAGCGTAATCGACTTCATGTTCTCAAAGAAACCCATATATTTTCCAAAGGACCTGAAGTAAGACTTTCACAAAAAGATGCGTTTGTGTGTCTGCTTTGAAAGGAGCTCTAAGTTGTGTATTCTGTGCTGTAGAAAGACACACTCTACATAGAATACTCAGCATTTTGGGGAGACCAACATGCTGCAAACTGAAACTGCTACAAGGTGTGTGTAGCATACAGAAAGAAGGCTTGTCGTTTCAAAGAAAGAAGAGGAAACCAAAATCCAGGTAGGGGAACGAGCACACCAGTATGGGAGATGTACATGTGGACAGTTTCAAGCACCAGCTCTTTGTGGACACTTGGAAACAGCGCTGTGAAAAAATTTCGTACGAAGCAGGATTTGGACAAAGTTGAAAGACCTTCCAAAACCAACCCTAAAGAACTGAGCCAAACAATGAATGTTGCAATAAGCTCCTCCAGAAAGGTGCTTCTATGACACAACTCCCGAGCAGGTAGCTACTTTCTGCACAGTACAAAATGCATACGAATTCCTGGCTGAAAACTCATTCCAGAAGGACGAAATGCATGTCTTTCTCTCAAAAGGAACACTCAGCCACTAGGCTTTTGCTTGCTCCTTCAAAGTCTTTGTCGAAACGTGTGTTTTCACTGCTGGAATACGTTTTAGGAAGCATTGTTTCAATCTCTTGCAAACCTCATGTTTCTTACACAATGTGGAAAAATAAGGAGTATGTTTCGCAAATCACTTGAAATCTAGGGAAACGCACACTGCATCACTCTTGCTCAAACACGCTCTTTCTCCTAATGTGTTGAGAACATTCAAGAAACCAGAAAACAAGGGCATTTTGCACTGAAACTCAGACGGGCATGTAGAGGAGGTCATTTCGTTTGGTAGTAGAGTGCAAAAGCATCATTGACTTCATGTTCTCGTTGAAACCCTTACATTTCCAAGTGAAAAGAAGTAGGACTTTCACAAAAAGATGTGTTTGCGTGTCTGTGGTGAAAGGAGCTCTAAGTTGTGTATTCAGTGCTGGAGAGTGACACACTCTACACAGGTTACACAGCGTTTTAGGAGCACCAACATGCTGCAAACTGGAACTGCTACAAGGTGTGTGTAGCATGCAGAAAGAAGGCTTGTCATTTCAAAGAAAGAAGAGAAAACCAAAATCCAGGTAGTGAAACGAGCACACCAGCATGGGAGATGTGCATGTGGACAGTTTCCAGGAGCAGCTCTTTGTGGACACTTGGAAAGAGCGCTGTGAAAAGATTTCATACGAAGCGGATTTGGACAAAGTTGAAAGACCTTCCAAAACCAACCCTAAAGAACTTAGCCAAACAAAGAATGTTGCAATAAGCTCCTCCAGGAAAGGTGCTTCCATGACACAACTCAAGAGCAGGTAGCTACATTCTGCACAGTACAAAATGCATATGAATTCCTGGCTGAAAACTCACTCCAGAAGGAACAAATGCTTGTGTTTCTCTCCGAAAGAACACTCAGCGACTATTCTTTCGCTTGCTCCTTCCAAGTCTTGGTAGAAACGTGTGTTTTCACTGCGGTAATACGTTTTAGGATGCATTGTTTCAATCTCTTGCAAGACTCATGTTGTTTCTTAGACAATGTGGAAACACAAGGAGTATGTTTCCCAGTTCACTTGAAAGCCAGGAAAACGCACACTGCATCACTCTTCCTCAAACACGCTCTTTCACCTGATGCTTTGGGAATGTTCAAGAAAGCAGAAAAGAAGGGCATTTTGCAGTGAAATTCAGACGGGCATGTACAAAAGATCACTTCTATTCTTTGCAGAGTGCAAAAGCGTAATCGACTTCATGTTCTCAAAGAAACCCATATATTTTCCAAGGGACCTGAAGTAAGACTTTCACAAAAAGATGCGTTTGTGTGTCTGCTTTGAAAGGAGCTCTAAGTTGTGTATTCAGTGCTGTAGAATGACACACTCTACATAGAATACTCAGCATTTTGGGGAGACCAACATGCTGCAAACTGAAACTGCTACAAGGTGTGTGTAGCATACAGAAAGAAGGCTTGTCGTTTCAAAGAAAGAAGAGGAAACCAAAATCCAGGTAGGGGAACGAGCACACCAGTATGGGAGATGTACATGTGGACAGTTTCAAGCACCAGCTCTTTGTGGACACTTGGAAACAGCGCTGTGAAAAAATTTCGTACGAAGCAGGATTTGGACAAAGTTGAAAGACCTTCCAAAACCAACCCTAAAGAACTGAGCCAAACAATGAATGTTGCAATAAGCTCCTCCAGAAAGGTGCTTCTATGACACAACTCCCGAGCAGGTAGCTACTTTCTGCACAGTACAAAATGCATACGAATTCCTGGCTGAAAACTCATTCCAGAAGGACGAAATGCATGTCTTTCTCTCAAAAGGAACACTCAGCCACTAGGCTTTTGCTTGCTCCTTCAAAGTCTTTGTCGAAACGTGTGTTTTCACTGCTGGAATACGTTTTAGGAAGCATTGTTTCAATCTCTTGCAAACCTCATGTTTCTTACACAATGTGGAAAACTAAGGAGTATGTTTCGCAAATCACTTGAAATCTAGGGAAACGCACACTGCATCACTCTTGCTCAAACACGCTCTTTCTCCTAATGTGTTGAGAACATTCAAGAAACCAGAAAACAAGGGCATTTTGCACTGAAACTCAGACGGGCATGTAGAGGAGGTCATTTCGTTTGGTAGTAGAGTGCAAAAGCATCATTGACTTCATGTTCTCGTTGAAACCCTTACATTTCCAAGTGAAAAGAAGTAGGACTTTCACAAAAAGATGTGTTTGCGTGTCTGTGGTGAAAGGAGCTCTAAGTTGTGTATTCAGTGCTGGAGAGTGACACACTCTACACAGGTTACACAGCGTTTTAGGAGCACCAACATGCTGCAAACTGGAACTGCTACAAGGTGTGTGTAGCATGCAGGAAGAAGGCTTGTCATTTCAAAGAAAGAAGAGAAAACCAAAATCCAGGTAGTGAAACGAGCACACCAGCATGGGAGATGTGCATGTGGACAGTTTCCAGGAGCAGCTCTTTGTGGACACTTGGAAAGAGCGCTGTGAAAAGATTTCATACGAAGCGGATTTGGACAAAGTTGAAAGACCTTCCAAAACCAACCCTAAAGAACTTAGCCAAACAAAGAATGTTGCAATAAGCTCCTCCAGGAAAGGTGCTTCTATGACACAACTCAAGAGCAGGTAGCTACATTCTGCACAGTACAAAATGCATATGAATTCCTGGCTGAAAACTCACTCCAGAAGGAACAAATGCTTGTGTTTCTCTCCGAAAGAACACTCAGCGACTATTCTTTCGCTTGCTCCTTCCAAGTCTTGGTAGAAACGTGTGTTTTCACTGCGGTAATACGTTTTAGGATGCATTGTTTCAATCTCTTGCAAGACTCATGTTGTTTCTTAGACAATGTGGAAACACAAGGAGTATGTTTCCCAGTTCACTTGAAAGCCAGGAAAACGCACACTGCATCACTCTTCCTCAAACACGCTCTTTCACCTGATGCTTTGGGAATGTTCAAGAAAGCAGAAAAGAAGGGCATTTTGCAGTGAAATTCAGACGGGCATGTACAAAAGATCACTTCTATTCTTTGCAGAGTGCAAAAGCGTAATCGACTTCATGTTCTCAAAGAAACCCATATATTTTCCAAGGGACCTGAAGTAAGACTTTCACAAAAAGATGTGTTTGTGTGTCTGCTTTGAAAGGAGCTCTAAGTTGTGTATTCAGTGCTGTAGAATGACACACTCTACATAGAATACTCAGCATTTTGGGGAGACCAACATGCTGCAAACTGAAACTGCTACAAGGTGTGTGTAGCATACAGAAAGAAGGCTTGTCGTTTCAAAGAAAGAAGAGGAAACCAAAATCCAGGTAGGGGAACGAGCACACCAGTATGGGAGATGTACATGTGGACAGTTTCAAGCACCAGCTCTTTGTGGACACTTGGAAACAGCGCTGTGAAAAAATTTCGTACGAAGCAGGATTTGGACAAAGTTGAAAGACCTTCCAAAACCAACCCTAAAGAACTGAGCCAAACAATGAATGTTGCAATAAGCTCCTGCAGAAAGGTGCTTCTATGACACAACTCCCGAGCAGGTAGCTACTTTCTGCACAGTACAAAATGCATACGAATTCCTGGCTGAAAACTCATTCCAGAAGGACGAAATGCATGTCTTTCTCTCAAAAGGAACACTCAGCCACTAGGCTTTTGCTTGCTCCTTCAAAGTCTTTGTCGAAACGTGTGTTTTCACTGCTGGAATACGTTTTAGGAAGCATTGTTTCAATCTCTTGCAAACCTCATGTTTCTTACACAATGTGGAAAAATAAGGAGTATGTTTCGCAAATCACTTGAAATCTAGGGAAACGCACACTGCATCACTCTTGCTCAAACACGCTCTTTCTCCTAATGTGTTGAGAACATTCAAGAAACCAGAAAACAAGGGCATTTTGCACTGAAACTCAGACGGGCATGTAGAAGAGGTCTATTCTTTTGGTAGTAGAGTGCAAAAGCATCATTGACTTCATGTTCTCGTTGAAACCCTTACATTTCCAAGTGAAAAGAAGTAGGACTCTCACAAAAAGATGTGTTTGCGTGTCTGTGGTGAAAGGAGCTCTAAGTTGTGTATTCAGTGCTGGAGAGTGACACACTCTACACAGGTTACACAGCGTTTTAGGAGCACCAACATGCTGCAAACTGGAACTGCTACAAGGTGTGTGTAGCATGCAGAAAGAAGGCTTGTCATTTCAAAGAAAGAAGAGAAAACCAAAATCCAGGTAGTGAAACGAGCACACCAGCATGGGAGATGTGCATGTGGACAGTTTCCAGGAGCAGCTCTTTGTGGACACTTGGAAAGAGCGCTGTGAAAAGATTTCATACGAAGCGGATTTGGACAAAGTTGAAAGACCTTCCAAAACCAACCCTAAAGAACTTAGCCAAACAAAGAATGTTGCAATAAGCTCCTCCAGGAAAGGTGCTTCCATGACACAACTCAAGAGCAGGTAGCTACATTCTGCACAGTACAAAATGCATATGAATTCCTGGCTGAAAACTCACTCCAGAAGGAACAAATGCTTGTGTTTCTCTCCGAAAGAACACTCAGCGACTATTCTTTCGCTTGCTCCTTCCAAGTCTTGGTAGAAACGTGTGTTTTCACTGCGGTAATACGTTTTAGGATGCATTGTTTCAATCTCTTGCAAGACTCATGTTGTTTCTTAGACAATGTGGAAACACAAGGAGTATGTTTCCCAGTTCACTTGAAAGCCAGGAAAACGCACACTGCATCACTCTTCCTCAAACACGCTCTTTCACCTGATGCTTTGGGAATGTTCAAGAAAGCAGAAAAGAAGGGCATTTTGCAGTGAAATTCAGACGGGCATGTACAAAAGATCACTTCTATTCTTTGCAGAGTGCAAAAGCGTAATCGACTTCATGTTCTCAAAGAAACCCATATATTTTCCAAGGGACCTGAAGTAAGACTTTCACAAAAAGATGTGTTTGTGTGTCTGCTTTGAAAGGAGCTCTAAGTTGTGTATTCAGTGCTGTAGAATGACACACTCTACATAGAATACTCAGCATTTTGGGGAGACCAACATGCTGCAAACTGAAACTGCTACAAGGTGTGTGTAGCATACAGAAAGAAGGCTTGTCGTTTCAAAGAAAGAAGAGGAAACCAAAATCCAGGTAGGGGAACGAGCACACCAGTATGGGAGATGTACATGTGGACAGTTTCAAGCACCAGCTCTTTGTGGACACTTGGAAACAGCGCTGTGAAAAAATTTCGTACGAAGCAGGATTTGGACAAAGTTGAAAGACCTTCCAAAACCAACCCTAAAGAACTGAGCCAAACAATGAATGTTGCAATAAGCTCCTCCAGAAAGGTGCTTCTATGACACAACTCCCGAGCAGGTAGCTACTTTCTGCACAGTACAAAATGCATACGAATTCCTGGCTGAAAACTCATTCCAGAAGGACGAAATGCATGTCTTTCTCTCAAAAGGAACACTCAGCCACTAGGCTTTTGCTTGCTCCTTCAAAGTCTTTGTCGAAACGTGTGTTTTCACTGCTGGAATACGTTTTAGGAAGCATTGTTTCAATCTCTTGCAAACCTCATGTTTCTTACACAATGTGGAAAACTAAGGAGTATGTTTCGCAAATCACTTGAAATCTAGGGAAACGCACACTGCATCACTCTTGCTCAAACACGCTCTTTCTCCTAATGTGTTGAGAACATTCAAGAAACCAGAAAACAAGGGCATTTTGCACTGAAACTCAGACGGGCATGTAGAAGAGGTCTATTCTTTTGGTAGTAGAGTGCAAAAGCATCATTGACTTCATGTTCTCGTTGAAACCCTTACATTTCCAAGTGAAAAGAAGTAGGACTCTCACAAAAAGATGTGTTTGCGTGTCTGTGGTGAAAGGAGCTCTAAGTTGTGTATTCAGTGCTGGAGAGTGACACACTCTACACAGGTTACACAGCGTTTTAGGAGCACCAACATGCTGCAAACTGGAACTGCTACAAGGTGTGTGTAGCATGCAGAAAGAAGGCTTGTCATTTCAAAGAAAGAAGAGAAAACCAAAATCCAGGTAGTGAAACGAGCACACCAGCATGGGAGATGTGCATGTGGACAGTTTCCAGGAGCAGCTCTTTGTGGACACTTGGAAAGAGCGCTGTGAAAAGATTTCATACGAAGCGGATTTGGACAAAGTTGAAAGACCTTCCAAAACCAACCCTAAAGATCTTAGCCAAACAAAGAATGTTGCAATAAGCTCCTCCAGGAAAGGTGCTTCTATGACACAACTCAAGAGCAGGTAGCTACATTCTGCACAGTACAAAATGCATATGAATTCCTGGCTGAAAACTCACTCCAGAAGGAACAAATGCTTGTGTTTCTCTCCGAAAGAACACTCAGCGACTATTCTTTCGCTTGCTCCTTCCAAGTCTTGGTAGAAACGTTTGTTTTCACTGCGGTAATACGTTTTAGGATGCATTGTTTCAATCTCTTGCAAGACTCATGTTGTTTCTTAGACAATGTGGAAACACAAGGAGTATGTTTCCCAGTTCACTTGAAAGCCAGGAAAACGCACACTGCATCACTCTTCCTCAAACACGCTCTTTCACCTGATGCTTTGGGAATGTTCAAGAAAGCAGAAAAGAAGGGCATTTTGCAGTGAAATTCAGACGGGCATGTACAAAAGATCACTTCTATTCTTTGCAGAGTGCAAAAGCGTAATCGACTTCATGTTCTCAAAGAAACCCATATATTTTCCAAGGGACCTGAAGTAAGACTTTCACAAAAAGATGTGTTTGTGTGTCTGCTTTGAAAGGAGCTCTAAGTTGTGTATTCAGTGCTGTAGAATGACACACTCTACATAGAATACTCAGCATTTTGGGGAGACCAACATGCTGCAAACTGAAACTGCTACAAGGTGTGTGTAGCATACAGAAAGAAGGCTTGTCGTTTCAAAGAAAGAAGAGGAAACCAAAATCCAGGTAGGGGAACGAGCACACCAGTATGGGAGATGTACATGTGGACAGTTTCAAGCACCAGCTCTTTGTGGACACTTGGAAACAGCGCTGTGAAAAAATTTCGTACGAAGCAGGATTTGGACAAAGTTGAAAGACCTTCCAAAACCAACCCTAAAGAACTGAGCCAAACAATGAATGTTGCAATAAGCTCCTCCAGAAAGGTGCTTCTATGACACAACTCCCGAGCAGGTAGCTACTTTCTGCACAGTACAAAATGCATACGAATTCCTGGCTGAAAACTCATTCCAGAAGGACGAAATGCATGTCTTTCTCTCAAAAGGAACACTCAGCCACTAGGCTTTTGCTTGCTCCTTCAAAGTCTTTGTCGAAACGTGTGTTTTCACTGCTGGAATACGTTTTAGGAAGCATTGTTTCAATCTCTTGCAAACCTCATGTTTCTTACACAATGTGGAAAACTAAGGAGTATGTTTCGCAAATCACTTGAAATCTAGGGAAACGCACACTGCATCACTCTTGCTCAAACACGCTCTTTCTCCTAATGTGTTGAGAACATTCAAGAAACCAGAAAACAAGGGCATTTTGCACTGAAACTCAGACGGGCATGTAGAAGAGGTCATTTCGTTTGGTAGTAGAGTGCAAAAGCATCATTGACTTCATGTTCTCGTTGAAACCCTTACATTTCCAAGTGAAAAGAAGTAGGACTTTCACAAAAAGATGTGTTTGCGTGTCTGTGGTGAAAGGAGCTCTAAGTTGTGTATTCAGTGCTGGAGAGTGACACACTCTACACAGGTTACACAGCGTTTTAGGAGCACCAACATGCTGCAAACTGGAACTGCTACAAGGTGTGTGTAGCATGCAGAAAGAAGGCTTGTCATTTCAAAGAAAGAAGAGAAAACCAAAATCCAGGTAGTGAAACGAGCACACCAGCATGGGAGATGTGCATGTGGACAGTTTCCAGGAGCAGCTCTTTGTGGACACTTGGAAAGAGCGCTGTGAAAAGATTTCATACGAAGCGGATTTGGACAAAGTTGAAAGGCCTTCTAAAACCAACCCTAAAGAACTTAGCCAAACAAAGAATGTTGCAATAAGCTCCTCCAGGAAAGGTGCTTCCATGACACAACTCAAGAGCAGGTAGCTACATTCTGCACAGTACAAAATGCATATGAATTCCTGGCTGAAAACTCACTCCAGAAGGAACAAATGCTTGTGTTTCTCTCCGAAAGAACACTCAGCGACTATTCTTTCGCTTGCTCCTTCCAAGTCTTGGTAGAAACGTGTGTTTTCACTGCGGTAATACGTTTTAGGATGCATTGTTTCAATCTCTTGCAAGACTCATGTTGTTTCTTAGACAATGTGGAAACACAAGGAGTATGTTTCCCAGTTCACTTGAAAGCCAGGAAAACGCACACTGCATCACTCTTCCTCAAACACGCTCTTTCACCTGATGCTTTGGGAATGTTCAAGAAAGCAGAAAAGAAGGGCATTTTGCAGTGAAATTCAGACGGGCATGTACAAAAGATCACTTCTATTCTTTGCAGAGTGCAAAAGCGTAATCGACTTCATGTTCTCAAAGAAACCCATATATTTTCCAAGGGACCTGAAGTAAGACTTTCACAAAAAGATGTGTTTGTGTGTCTGCTTTGAAAGGAGCTCTAAGTTGTGTATTCAGTGCTGTAGAATGACACACTCTACATAGAATACTCAGCATTTTGGGGAGACCAACATGCTGCAAACTGAAACTGCTACAAGGTGTGTGTAGCATACAGAAAGAAGGCTTGTCGTTTCAAAGAAAGAAGAGGAAACCAAAATCCAGGTAGGGGAACGAGCACACCAGTATGGGAGATGTACATGTGGACAGTTTCAAGCACCAGCTCTTTGTGGACACTTGGAAACAGCGCTGTGAAAAAATTTCGTACGAAGCAGGATTTGGACAAAGTTGAAAGACCTTCCAAAACCAACCCTAAAGAACTGAGCCAAACAATGAATGTTGCAATAAGCTCCTCCAGAAAGGTGCTTCTATGACACAACTCCCGAGCAGGTAGCTACTTTCTGCACAGTACAAAATGCATACGAATTCCTGGCTGAAAACTCATTCCAGAAGGACGAAATGCATGTCTTTCTCTCAAAAGGAACACTCAGCCACTAGGCTTTTGCTTGCTCCTTCAAAGTCTTTGTCGAAACGTGTGTTTTCACTGCTGGAATACGTTTTAGGAAGCATTGTTTCAATCTCTTGCAAACCTCATGTTTCTTACACAATGTGGAAAACTAAGGAGTATGTTTTGCAAATCACTTGAAATCTAGGGAAACGCACACTGCATCACTCTTGCTCAAACACGCTCTTTCTCCTAATGTGTTGAGAACATTCAAGAAACCAGAAAACAAGGGCATTTTGCACTGAAACTCAGACGGGCATGTAGAAGAGGTCATTTCGTTTGGTAGTAGAGTGCAAAAGCATCATTGACTTCATGTTCTCGTTGAAACCCTTACATTTCCAAGTGAAAAGAAGTAGGACTTTCACAAAAAGATGTGTTTGCGTGTCTGTGGTGAAAGGAGCTCTAAGTTGTGTATTCAGTGCTGGAGAGTGACACACTCTACACAGGTTACACAGCGTTTTAGGAGCACCAACATGCTGCAAACTGGAACTGCTACAAGGTGTGTGTAGCATGCAGAAAGAAGGCTTGTCATTTCAAAGAAAGAAGAGAAAACCAAAATCCAGGTAGTGAAACGAGCACACCAGCATGGGAGATGTGCATGTGGACAGTTTCCAGGAGCAGCTCTTTGTGGACACTTGGAAAGAGCGCTGTGAAAAGATTTCATACGAAGCGGATTTGGACAAAGTTGAAAGACCTTCCAAAACCAACCCTAAAGAACTTAGCCAAACAAAGAATGTTGCAATAAGCTCCTCCAGGAAAGGTGCTTCCATGACACAACTCAAGAGCAGGTAGCTACATTCTGCACAGTACAAAATGCATATGAATTCCTGGCTGAAAACTCACTCCAGAAGGAACAAATGCTTGTGTTTCTCTCCGAAAGAACACTCAGCGACTATTCTTTCGCTTGCTCCTTCCAAGTCTTGGTAGAAACGTGTGTTTTCACTGCGGTAATACGTTTTAGGATGCATTGTTTCAATCTCTTGCAAGACTCATGTTGTTTCTTAGACAATGTGGAAACACAAGGAGTATGTTTCCCAGTTCACTTGAAAGCCAGGAAAACGCACACTGCATCACTCTTCCTCAAACACGCTCTTTCACCTGATGCTTTGGGAATGTTCAAGAAAGCAGAAAAGAAGGGCATTTTGCAGTGAAATTCAGACGGGCATGTACAAAAGATCACTTCTATTCTTTGCAGAGTGCAAAAGCGTAATCGACTTCATGTTCTCAAAGAAACCCATATATTTTCCAAGGGACCTGAAGTAAGACTTTCACAAAAAGATGTGTTTGTGTGTCTGCTTTGAAAGGAGCTCTAAGTTGTGTATTCAGTGCTGTAGAATGACACACTCTACATAGAATACTCAGCATTTTGGGGAGACCAACATGCTGCAAACTGAAACTGCTACAAGGTGTGTGTAGCATACAGAAAGAAGGCTTGTCGTTTCAAAGAAAGAAGAGGAAACCAAAATCCAGGTAGGGGAACGAGCACACCAGTATGGGAGATGTACATGTGGACAGTTTCAAGCACCAGCTCTTTGTGGACACTTGGAAACAGCGCTGTGAAAAAATTTCGTACGAAGCAGGATTTGGACAAAGTTGAAAGACCTTCCAAAACCAACCCTAAAGAACTGAGCCAAACAATGAATGTTGCAATAAGCTCCTCCAGAAAGGTGCTTCTATGACACAACTCCCGAGCAGGTAGCTACTTTCTGCACAGTACAAAATGCATACGAATTCCTGGCTGAAAACTCATTCCAGAAGGACGAAATGCATGTCTTTCTCTCAAAAGGAACACTCAGCCACTAGGCTTTTGCTTGCTCCTTCAAAGTCTTTGTCGAAACGTGTGTTTTCACTGCTGGAATACGTTTTAGGAAGCATTGTGTCAATCTCTTGGAAACCTCATGTTTCTTACACAATGTGGAAAACTAAGGAGTATGTTTCGCAAATCACTTGAAATCTAGGGAAACGCACACTGCATCACTCTTGCTCAAACACGCTCTTTCTCCTAATGTGTTGAGAACATTCAAGAAACCAGAAAACAAGGGCATTTTGCACTGAACCTCAGACGGGCATGTAGAAGAGGTCATTTCGTTTGGTAGTAGAGTGCAAAAGCATCATTGACTTCATGTTCTCGTTGAAACCCTTACATTTCCAAGTGAAAAGAAGTAGGACTTTCACAAAAAGATGTGTTTGCGTGTCTGTGGTGAAAGGAGCTCTAAGTTGTGTATTCAGTGCTGGAGAGTGACACACTCTACACAGGTTACACAGCGTTTTAGGAGCACCAACATGCTGCAAACTGGAACTGCTACAAGGTGTGTGTAGCATGCAGAAAGAAGGCTTGTCATTTCAAAGAAAGAAGAGAAAACCAAAATCCAGGTAGTGAAACGAGCACACCAGCATGGGAGATGTGCATGTGGACAGTTTCCAGGAGCAGCTCTTTGTGGACACTTGGAAAGAGCGCTGTGAAAAGATTTCATACGAAGCGGATTTGGACAAAGTTGAAAGACCTTCCAAAACCAACCCTAAAGAACTTAGCCAAACAAAGAATGTTGCAATAAGCTCCTCCAGGAAAGGTGCTTCTATGACACAACTCAAGAGCAGGTAGCTACATTCTGCACAGTACAAAATGCATATGAATTCCTGGCTGAAAACTCACTCCAGAAGGAACAAATGCTTGTGTTTCTCTCCGAAAGAACACTCAGCGACTATTCTTTCGCTTGCTCCTTCCAAGTCTTGGTAGAAACGTGTGTTTTCACTGCGGTAATACGTTTTAGGATGCATTGTTTCAATCTCTTGCAAGACTCATGTTGTTTCTTAGACAATGTGGAAACACAAGGAGTATGTTTCCCAATTCACTTGAAAGCCAGGAAAACGCACACTGCATCACTCTTCCTCAAACACGCTCTTTCACCTGATGCTTTGGGAATGTTCAAGAAAGCAGAAAAGAAGGGCATTTTGCAGTGAAATTCAGATGGGCATGTACAAAAGATCACTTCTATTCTTTGCAGAGTGCAAAAGCGTAATCGACTTCATGTTCTCAAAGAAACCCATATATTTTCCAAGGGACCTGAAGTAAGACTTTCACAAAAAGATGTGTTTGTGTGTCTGCTTTGAAAGGAGCTCTAAGTTGTGTATTCAGTGCTGTAGAATGACACACTCTACATAGAATACTCAGCATTTTGGGGAGACCAACATGCCCCAAACTGAAACTGCTACAAGGTGTGTGTAGCATACAGAAAGAAGGCTTGTCGTTTCAAAGAAAGAAGAGGAAACCAAAATCCAGGTAGGGGAACGAGCACACCAGTATGGGAGATGTACATGTGGACAGTTTCAAGCACCAGCTCTTTGTGGACACTTGGAAACAGCGCTGTGAAAAAATTTCGTACGAAGCAGGATTTGGCCAAAGTTGAAAGACCTTCCAAAACCAACCCTAAAGAACTGAGCCAAACAATGAATGTTGCAATAAGCTCCTCCAGAAAGGTGCTTCTATGACACAACTCCCGAGCAGGTAGCTACTTTCTGCACAGTACAAAATGCATACGAATTCCTGGCTGAAAACTCATTCCAATTCCTGGCTGAAAACTCATTCCAGAAGGACGAAATGCATGTCTTTCTCTCAAAAGAAACACTCAGCCACTAGGCTTTTGCTTGCTCCTTCAAAGTCTTTGTCGAAACGTGTGTTTTCACTGCTGGAATACGTTTTAGGAAGCATTGTTTCAATCTCTTGCAAACCTCATGTTTCTTACACAATGTGGAAAACTAAGGAGTATGTTTCACAAATCACTTGAAATCTAGGGAAACGCACACTGCATCACTCTTGCTCAAACACGCTCTTTCTCCTAATGTGTTGAGAACATTCAAGAAACCAGAAAACAAGGGCATTTTGCACTGAAACTCAGACGGGCATGTAGAAGAGGTCTATTCTTTTGGTAGTAGAGTGCAAAAGCATCATTGACCTCATGTTCTCGTTGAAACCCTTACATTTCCAAGTGAAAAGAAGTAGGACTTTCACAAAAAGATGTGTTTGCGTGTCTGTGGTGAAAGGAGCTCTAAGTTGTGTATTCAGTGCTGGAGAGTGACACACTCTACACAGGTTACACAGCGTTTTAGGAGCACCAACATGCTGCAAACTGGAACTGCTACAAGGTGTGTGTAGCATGCAGAAAGAAGGCTTGTCATTTCAAAGAAAGAAGAGAAAACCAAAATCCAGGTAGTGAAACGAGCACACCAGCATGGGAGATGTGCATGTGGACAGTTTCCAGGAGCAGCTCTTTGTGGACACTTGGAAAGAGCGCTGTGAAAAGATTTCATACTAAGCGGATTTGGACAAAGTTGAAAGACCTTCCAAAACCAACCCTAAAGAACTTAGCCAAACAAAGAATGTTGCAATAAGCTCCTTCAGGAAAGGTGCTTCCATGACACAACTCAAGAGCAGGTAGCTACATTCTGCACAGTACAAAATGCATATGAATTCCTGGCTGAAAACTCACTCCAGAAGGAACAAATGCTTGTGTTTCTCTCCGAAAGAACACTCAGCGACTATTCTTTCGCTTGCTCCTTCCAAGTCTTGGTAGAAACGTGTGTTTTCACTGCGGTAATACGTTTTAGGATGCATTGTTTCAATCTCTTGCAAGACTCATGTTGTTTCTTAGACAATGTGGAAACACAAGGAGTATGTTTCCCAGTTCACTTGAAAGCCAGGAAAACGCACACTGCATCAACTTCCTCAAACACGCTCTTTCACCTGATGCTTTGGGAATGTTCAAGAAAGCAGAAAAGAAGGGCATTTTGCAGTGAAATTCAGACGGGCATGTACAAAAGATCACTTCTATTCTTTGCAGAGTGCAAAAGCGTAATCGACTTCATGTTCTCAAAGAAACCCATATATTTTCCAAGGGACCTGAAGTAAGACTTTCACAAAAAGATGTGTTTGTGTGTCTGCTTTGAAAGGAGCTCTAAGTTGTGTATTCAGTGCTGTAGAATGACACACTCTACATAGAATACTCAGCATTTTGGGGAGACCAACATGCTGCAAACTGAAACTGCTACAAGGTGTGTGTAGCATACAGAAAGAAGGCTTGTCGTTTCAAAGAAAGAAGAGGAAACCAAAATCCAGGTAGGGGAACGAGCACACCAGTATGGGAGATGTACATGTGGACAGTTTCAAGCACCAGCTCTTTGTGGACACTTGGAAACAGCGCTGTGAAAAAATTTCGTACGAAGCAGGATTTGGCCAAAGTTGAAAGACCTTCCAAAACCAACCCTAAAGAACTGAGCCAAACAATGAATGTTGCAATAAGCTCCTCCAGAAAGGTGCTTCTATGACACAACTCCCGAGCAGGTAGCTACTTTCTGCACAGTACAAAATGCATACGAATTCCTGGCTGAAAACTCATTCCAGAAGGACGAAATGCATGTCTTTCTCTCAAAAGGAACACTCAGCCACTAGGCTTTTGCTTGCTCCTTCAAAGTCTTTGTCGAAACGTGTGTTTTCACTGCTGGAATACGTTTTAGGAAGCATTGTGTCAATCTCTTGCAAACCTCATGTTTCTTACACAATGTGGAAAACTAAGGAGTATGTTTCGCAAATCACTTGAAATCTAGGGAAACGCACACTGCATCACTCTTGCTCAAACACGCTCTTTCTCCTAATGTGTTGAGAACATTCAAGAAACCAGAAAACAAGGGCATTTTGCACTGAAACTCAGACGGGCATGTAGAGGAGGTCATTTCGTTTGGTAGTAGAGTGCAAAAGCATCATTGACTTCATGTTCTCGTTGAAACCCTTACATTTCCAAGTGAAAAGAAGTAGGACTTTCACAAAAAGATGTGTTTGCGGGTCTGTGTTGAAAGGAGCTCTAAGTTGTGTATTCAGTGCTGGAGAGTGACACACTCTACACAGGTTACACAGCGTTTTAGGAGCACCAACATGCTGCAAACTGGAACTGCTACAAGGTGTGTGTAGCATGCAGAAAGAAGGCTTGTCGTTTCAAAGAAAGAAGAGAAAACCAAAATCCAGGTAGTGAAACGAGCACACCAGCATGGGAGATGTGCATGTGGACAGTTTCCAGGAGCAGCTCTTTGTGGACACTTGGAAAGAGCGCTGTGAAAAGATTTCATACGAAGCGGATTTGGACAAAGTTGAAAGACCTTCCAAAACCAACCCTAAAGAACTTAGCCAAACAAAGAATGTTGCAATAAGCTCCTCCAGGAAAGGTGCTTCCATGACACAACTCAAGAGCAGGTAGCTACATTCTGCACAGTACAAAACGCATATGAATTCCTGGCTGAAAACTCACTCCAGAAGGAACAAATGCTTGTGTTTCTCTCCGAAAGAACACTCAGCGACTATTCTTTCGCTTGCTCCTTCCAAGTCTTGGTAGAAACGTGTGTTTTCACTGCGGTAATACGTTTTAGGATGCATTGTTTCAATCTCTTGCAAGACTCATGTTGTTTCTTAGACAATGTGGAAACACAAGGAGTATGTTTCCCAGTTCACTTGAAAGCCAGGAAAACGCACACTGCATCACTCTTCCTCAAACACGCTCTTTCACCTGATGCTTTGGGAATGTTCAAGAAAGCAGAAAAGAAGGGCATTTTGCAGTGAAATTCAGACGGGCATGTACAAAAGATCACTTCTATTCTTTGCAGAGTGCAAAAGCGTAATCGACTTCATGTTCTCAAAGAAACCCATATATTTTCCAAGGGACCTGAAGTAAGACTTTCACAAAAAGATGTGTTTGTGTGTCTGCTTTGAAAGGAGCTCTAAGTTGTGTATTCAGTGCTGTAGAATGACACACTCTACATAGAATACTCAGCATTTTGGGGAGACCAACATGCTGCAAACTGAAACTGCTACAAGGTGTGTGTAGCATACAGAAAGAAGGCTTGTCGTTTCAAAGAAAGAAGAGGAAACCAAAATCCAGGTAGGGGAACGAGCACACCAGTATGGGAGATGTACATGTGGACAGTTTCAAGCACCAGCTCTTTGTGGACACTTGGAAACAGCGCTGTGAAAAAATTTCGTACGAAGCAGGATTTGGACAAAGTTGAAAGACCTTCCAAAACCAACCCTAAAGAACTGAGCCAAACAATGAATGTTGCAATAAGCTCCTCCAGAAAGGTGCTTCTATGACACAACTCCCGAGCAGGTAGCTACTTTCTGCACAGTACAAAATGCATACGAATTCCTGGCTGAAAACTCATTCCAGAAGGACGAAATGCATGTCTTTCTCTCAAAAGGAACACTCAGCCACTAGGCTTTTGCTTGCTCCTTCAAAGTCTTTGTCGAAACGTGTGTTTTCACTGCTGGAATACGTTTTAGGAAGCATTGTTTCAATCTCTTGCAAACCTCATGTTTCTTACACAATGTGGAAAAATAAGGAGTATGTTTCGCAAATCACTTGAAATCTAGGGAAACGCACACTGCATCACTCTTGCTCAAACACGCTCTTTCTCCTAATGTGTTGAGAACATTCAAGAAACCAGAAAACAAGGGCATTTTGCACTGAAACTCAGACGGGCATGTAGAGGAGGTCATTTCGTTTGGTAGTAGAGTGCAAAAGCATCATTGACTTCATGTTCTCGTTGAAACCCTTACATTTCCATGTGAAAAGAAGTAGGACTTTCACAAAAAGATGTGTTTGCGTGTCTGTGGTGAAAGGAGCTCTAAGTTGTGTATTCAGTGCTGGAGAGTGACACACTCTACACAGGTTACACAGCGTTTTAGGAGCACCAACATGCTGCAAACTGGAACTGCTACAAGGTG
The DNA here is from genome assembly GCF_054644295.1 of Miniopterus natalensis. NCBI lineage: Eukaryota > Metazoa > Chordata > Mammalia > Chiroptera > Miniopteridae > Miniopterus > Miniopterus natalensis. The sequence continues at coordinate 952,759 of NW_028269993.1, read as the reverse complement.
TGTGTAGCATGCAGAAAGAAGGCTTGTCATTTCAAAGAAAGAAGAGAAAACCAAAATCCAGGTAGTGAAACGAGCACACCAGCATGGGAGATGTGCATGTGGACAGTTTCCAGGAGCAGCTCTTTGTGGACACTTGGAAAGAGCGCTGTGAAAAGATTTCATACGAAGCGGATTTGGACAAAGTTGAAAGACCTTCCAAAACCAACCCTAAAGAACTTAGCCAAACAAAGAATGTTGCAATAAGCTCCTCCAGGAAAGGTGCTTCCATGACACAACTCAAGAGCAGGTAGCTACATTCTGCACAGTACAAAACGCATATGAATTCCTGGCTGAAAACTCACTCCAGAAGGAACAAATGCTTGTGTTTCTCTCCGAAAGAACACTCAGCGACTATTCTTTCGCTTGCTCCTTCCAAGTCTTGGTAGAAACGTGTGTTTTCACTGCGGTAATACGTTTTAGGATGCATTGTTTCAATCTCTTGCAAGACTCATGTTGTTTCTTAGACAATGTGGAAACACAAGGAGTATGTTTCCCAGTTCACTTGAAAGCCAGGAAAACGCACACTGCATCACTCTTCCTCAAACACGCTCTTTCACCTGATGCTTTGGGAATGTTCAAGAAAGCAGAAAAGAAGGGCATTTTGCAGTGAAATTCAGACGGGCATGTACAAAAGATCACTTCTATTCTTTGCAGAGTGCAAAAGCGTAATCGACTTCATGTTCTCAAAGAAACCCATATATTTTCCAAGGGACCTGAAGTAAGACTTTCACAAAAAGATGTGTTTGTGTGTCTGCTTTGAAAGGAGCTCTAAGTTGTGTATTCAGTGCTGTAGAATGACACACTCTACATAGAATACTCAGCATTTTGGGGAGACCAACATGCTGCAAAGTGAAACTGCTACAAGGTGTGTGTAGCATACAGAAAGAAGGCTTGTCGTTTCAAAGAAAGAAGAGGAAACCAAAATCCAGGTAGGGGAACGAGCACACCAGTATGGGAGATGTATATGTGGACAGTTTCAAGCACCAGCTCTTTGTGGACACTTGGAAACAGCGCTGTGAAAAAATTTCGTACGAAGCAGGATTTGGACAAAGTTGAAAGACCTTCCAAAACCAACCCTAAAGAACTGAGCCAAACAATGAATGTTGCAATAAGCTCCTCCAGAAAGGTGCTTCTATGACACAACTCCCGAGCAGGTAGCTACTTTCTGCACAGTACAAAATGCATACGAATTCCTGGCTGAAAACTCATTCCAGAAGGACGAAATGCATGTCTTTCTCTCAAAAGGAACACTCAGCCACTAGGCTTTTGCTTGCTCCTTCAAAGTCTTTGTCGAAACGTGTGTTTTCACTGCTGGAATACGTTTTAGGAAGCATTGTTTCAATCTCTTGCAAACCTCATGTTTCTTACACAATGTGGAAAACTAAGGAGTATGTTTCGCAAATCACTTGAAATCTAGGGAAACGCACACTGCATCACTCTTGCTCAAACACGCTCTTTCTCCTAATGTGTTGAGAACATTCAAGAAACCAGAAAACAAGGGCATTTTGCACTGAAACTCAGACGGGCATGTAGAAGAGGTCTATTCTTTTGGTAGTAGAGTGCAAAAGCATCATTGACCTCATGTTCTCGTTGAAACCCTTACATTTCCAAGTGAAAAGAAGTAGGACTTTCACAAAAAGATGTGTTTGCGTGTCTGTGGTGAAAGGAGCTCTAAGTTGTGTATTCAGTGCTGGAGAGTGACACACTCTACACAGGTTACACAGCGTTTTAGGAGCACCAACATGCTGCAAACTGGAACTGCTACAAGGTGTGTGTAGCATGCAGAAAGAAGGCTTGTCATTTCAAAGAAAGAAGAGAAAACCAAAATCCAGGTAGTGAAACGAGCACACCAGCATGGGAGATGTGCATGTGGACAGTTTCCAGGAGCAGCTCTTTGTGGACACTTGGAAAGAGCGCTGTGAAAAGATTTCATACGAAGCGGATTTGGACAAAGTTGAAAGACCTTCCAAAACCAACCCTAAAGAACTTAGCCAAACAAAGAATGTTGCAATAAGCTCCTTCAGGAAAGGTGCTTCCATGACACAACTCAAGAGCAGGTAGCTACATTCTGCACAGTACAAAATGCATATGAATTCCTGGCTGAAAACTCACTCCAGAAGGAACAAATGCTTGTGTTTCTCTCCGAAAGAACACTCAGCGACTATTCTTTCGCTTGCTCCTTCCAAGTCTTGGTAGAAACGTGTGTTTTCACTGCGGTAATACGTTTTAGGATGCATTGTTTCAATCTCTTGCAAGACTCATGTTGTTTCTTAGACAATGTGGAAACACAAGGAGTATGTTTCCCAGTTCACTTGAAAGCCAGGAAAACGCACACTGCATCACTCTTCCTCAAACACGCTCTTTCACCTGATGCTTTGGGAATGTTCAAGAAAGCAGAAAAGAAGGGCATTTTGCAGTGAAATTCAGACGGGCATGTACAAAAGATCACTTCTATTCTTTGCAGAGTGCAAAAGCGTAATCGACTTCATGTTCTCAAAGAAACCCATATATTTTCCAAGGGACCTGAAGTAAGACTTTCACAAAAAGATGTGTTTGTGTGTCTGCTTTGAAAGGAGCTCTAAGTTGTGTATTCAGTGCTGTAGAATGACACACTCTACATAGAATACTCAGCATTTTGGGGAGACCAACATGCTGCAAACTGAAACTGCTACAAGGTGTGTGTAGCATACAGAAAGAAGGCTTGTCGTTTCAAAGAAAGAAGAGGAAACCAAAATCCAGGTAGGGGAACGAGCACACCAGTATGGGAGATGTACATGTGGACAGTTTCAAGCACCAGCTCTTTGTGGACACTTGGAAACAGCGCTGTGAAAAAATTTCGTACGAAGCAGGATTTGGACAAAGTTGAAAGACCTTCCAAAACCAACCCTAAAGAACTGAGCCAAACAATGAATGTTGCAATAAGCTCCTCCAGAAAGGTGCTTCTATGACACAACTCCCGAGCAGGTAGCTACTTTCTGCACAGTACAAAATGCATACGAGTTCCTGGCTGAAAACTCATTCCAGAAGGACGAAATGCATGTCTTTCTCTCAAAAGGAACACTCAGCCACTAGGCTTTTGCTTGCTCCTTCAAAGTCTTTTTCGAAACGTTTGTTTTCACTGCTGGAATACGTTTTAGGAAGCATTGTTTCAATCTCTTGCAAACCTCATGTTTCTTACACAATGTGGAAAACTAAGGAGTATGTTTCGCAAATCACTTGAAATCTAGGGAAACGCACACTGCATCACTCTTGCTCAAACACGCTCTTTCTCCTAATGTGTTGAGAACATTCAAGAAACCAGAAAACAAGGGCATTTTGCACTGAACCTCAGACGGGCATGTAGAAGAGGTCTATTCTTTTGGTAGTAGAGTGCAAAAGCATCATTGACCTCATGTTCTCGTTGAAACCCTTACATTTCCAAGTGAAAAGAAGTAGGACTTTCACAAAAAGATGTGTTTGCGTGTCTGTGGTGAAAGGAGCCCTAAGTTGTGTATTCAGTGCTGGAGAGTGACACACTCTACACAGGTTACACAGCGTTTTAGGAGCACCAACATGCTGCAAACTGGAACTGCTACAAGGTGTGTGTAGCATGCAGAAAGAAGGCTTGTCATTTCAAAGAAAGAAGAGAAAACCAAAATCCAGGTAGTGAAACGAGCACACCAGCATGGGAGATGTGCATGTGGACAGTTTCCAGGAGCAGCTCTTTGTGGACACTTGGAAAGAGCGCTGTGAAAAGATTTCATATGAAGCGGATTTGGACAAAGTTGAAAGACCTTCCAAAACCAACCCTAAAGAACTTAGCCAAACAAAGAATGTTGCAATAAGCTCCTCCAGGAAAGGTGCTTCCATGACACAACTCAAGAGCAGGTAGCTACATTCTGCACAGTACAAAATGCATATGAATTCCTGGCTGAAAGCTCACTCCAGAAGGAACAAATGCTTGTGTTTCTCTCCGAAAGAACACTCAGCGACTATTCTTTCGCTTGCTCCTTCCAAGTCTTGGTAGAAACGTGTGTTTTCACTGCGGTAATACGTTTTAGGATGCATTGTTTCAATCTCTTGCAAGACTCATGTTGTTTCTTAGACAATGTGGAAACACAAGGAGTATGTTTCCCAGTTCACTTGAAAGCCAGGAAAACGCACACTGCATCACTCTTCCTCAAACACGCTCTTTCACCTGATGCTTTGGGAATGTTCAAGAAAGCAGAAAAGAAGGGCATTTTGCAGTGAAATTCAGACGGGCATGTACAAAAGATCACTTCTATTCTTTGCAGAGTGCAAAAGCGTAATCGACTTCATGTTCTCAAAGAAACCCATATATTTTCCAAGGGACCTGAAGTAAGACTTTCACAAAAAGATGTGTTTGTGTGTCTGCTTTGAAAGGAGCTCTAAGTTGTGTATTCAGTGCTGTAGAATGACACACTCTACATAGAATACTCAGCATTTTGGGGAGACCAACATGCTGCAAACTGAAACTGCTACAAGGTGTGTGTAGCATACAGAAAGAAGGCTTGTCGTTTCAAAGAAAGAAGAGGAAACCAAAATCCAGGTAGGGGAACGAGCACACCAGTATGGGAGATGTACATGTGGACAGTTTCAAGCACCAGCTCTTTGTGGACACTTGGAAACAGCGCTGTGAAAAAATTTCGTACGAAGCAGGATTTGGACAAAGTTGAAAGACCTTCCAAAACCAACCCTAAAGAACTGAGCCAAACAATGAATGTTGCAATAAGCTCCTCCAGAAAGGTGCTTCTATGACACAACTCCCGAGCAGGTAGCTACTTTCTGCACAGTACAAAATGCATACGAATTCCTGGCTGAAAACTCATTCCAATTCCTGGCTGAAAACTCATTCCAGAAGGACGAAATGCATGTCTTTCTCTCAAAAGGAACACTCAGCCACTAGGCTTTTGCTTGCTCCTTCAAAGTCTTTGTCGAAACGTGTGTTTTCACTGCTGGAATACGTTTTAGGAAGCATTGTTTCAATCTCTTGCAAACCTCATGTTTCTTACACAATGTGGAAAAATAAGGAGTATGTTTCGCAAATCACTTGAAATCTAGGGAAACGCACACTGCATCACTCTTGCTCAAACACGCTCTTTCTCCTAATGTGTTGAGAACATTCAAGAAACCAGAAAACAAGGGCATTTTGCACTGAAACTCAGACGGGCATGTAGAGGAGGTCATTTCGTTTGGTAGTAGAGTGCAAAAGCATCATTGACTTCATGTTCTCGTTGAAACCCTTACATTTCCAAGTGAAAAGAAGTAGGACTCTCACAAAAAGATGTGTTTGCGTGTCTGTGGTGAAAGGAGCTCTAAGTTGTGTATTCAGTGCTGGAGAGTGACACACTCTACACAGGTTACACAGCGTTTTAGGAGCACCAACATGCTGCAAACTGGAACTGCTACAAGGTGTGTGTAGCATGCAGAAAGAAGGCTTGTCATTTCAAAGAAAGAAGAGAAAACCAAAATCCAGGTAGTGAAACGAGCACACCAGCATGGGAGATGTGCATGTGGACAGTTTCCAGGAGCAGCTCTTTGTGGACACTTGGAAAGAGCGCTGTGAAAAGATTTCATACGAAGCGGATTTGGACAAAGTTGAAAGACCTTCCAAAACCAACCCTAAAGAACTTAGCCAAACAAAGAATGTTGCAATAAGCTCCTCCAGGAAAGGTGCTTCTATGACACAACTCAAGAGCAGGTAGCTACATTCTGCACAGTACAAAACGCATATGAATTCCTGGCTGAAAACTCACTCCAGAAGGAACAAATGCTTGTGTTTTCTCCGAAAGAACACTCAGCGACTATTCTTTCGCTTGCTCCTTCCAAGTCTTGGTAGAAACGTGTGTTTTCACTGCGGTAATACGTTTTAGGATGCATTGTTTCAATCTCTTGCAAGACTCATGTTGTTTCTTAGACAATGTGGAAACACAAGGAGTATGTTTCCCAGTTCACTTGAAAGCCAGGAAAACGCACACTGCATCACTCTTCCTCAAACACGCTCTTTCACCTGATGCTTTGGGAATGTTCAAGAAAGCAGAAAAGAAGGGCATTTTGCAGTGAAATTCAGACGGGCATGTACAAAAGATCACTTCTATTCTTTGCAGAGTGCAAAAGCGTAATCGACTTCATGTTCTCAAAGAAACCCATATATTTTCCAAGGGACCTGAAGTAAGACTTTCACAAAAAGATGTGTTTGTGTGTCTGCTTTGAAAGGAGCTCTAAGTTGTGTATTCAGTGCTGTAGAATGACACACTCTACATAGAATACTCAGCATTTTGGGGAGACCAACATGCTGCAAAGTGAAACTGCTACAAGGTGTGTGTAGCATACAGAAAGAAGGCTTGTCGTTTCAAAGAAAGAAGAGGAAACCAAAATCCAGGTAGGGGAACGAGCACACCAGTATGGGAGATGTACATGTGGACAGTTTCAAGCACCAGCTCTTTGTGGACACTTGGAAACAGCGCTGTGAAAAAATTTCGTACGAAGCAGGATTTGGACAAAGTTGAAAGACCTTCCAAAACCAACCCTAAAGAACTGAGCCAAACAATGAATGTTGCAATAAGCTCCTCCAGAAAGGTGCTTCTATGACACAACTCCCGAGCAGGTAGCTACTTTCTGCACAGTACAAAATGCATACGAATTCCTGGCTGAAAACTCATTCCAGAAGGACGAAATGCATGTCTTTCTCTCAAAAGGAACACTCAGCCACTAGGCTTTTGCTTACTCCTTCAAAGTCTTTGTCGAAACGTGTGTTTTCACTGCTGGAATACGTTTTAGGAAGCATTGTGTCAATCTCTTGCAAACCTCATGTTTCTTACACAATGTGGAAAACTAAGGAGTATGTTTCGCAAATCACTTGAAATCTAGGGAAACGCACACTGCATCACTCTTGCTCAAACACGCTCTTTCTCCTAATGTGTTGAGAACATTCAAGAAACCAGAAAACAAGGGCATTTTGCACTGAAACTCAGACGGGCATGTAGAAGAGGTCTATTCTTTTGGTAGTAGAGTGCAAAAGCATCATTGACCTCATGTTCTCGTTGAAACCCTTACATTTCCAAGTGAAAAGAAGTAGGACTTTCACAAAAAGATGTGTTTGCGTGTCTGTGGTGAAAGGAGCTCTAAGTTGTGTATTCAGTGCTGGAGAGTGACACACTCTACACAGGTTACACAGCGTTTTAGGAGCACCAACATGCTGCAAACTGGAACTGCTACAAGGTGTGTGTAGCATGCAGAAAGAAGGCTTGTCATTTCAAAGAAAGAAGAGAAAACCAAAATCCAGGTAGTGAAACGAGCACACCAGCATGGGAGATGTGCATGTGGACAGTTTCCAGGAGCAGCTCTTTGTGGACACTTGGAAAGAGCGCTGTGAAAAGATTTCATACGAAGCGGATTTGGACAAAGTTGAAAGACCTTCCAAAACCAACCCTAAAGAACTTAGCCAAACAAAGAATGTTGCAATAAGCTCCTCCAGGAAAGGTGCTTCCATGACACAACTCAAGAGCAGGTAGCTACATTCTGCACAGTACAAAATGCATATGAATTCCTGGCTGAAAACTCACTCCAGAAGGAACAAATGCTTGTGTTTCTCTCCGAAAGAACACTCAGCGACTATTCTTTCGCTTGCTCCTTCCAAGTCTTGGTAGAAACGTGTGTTTTCACTGCGGTAATACGTTTTAGGATGCATTGTTTCAATCTCTTGCAAGACTCATGTTGTTTCTTAGACAATGTGGAAACACAAGGAGTATGTTTCCCAGTTCACTTGAAAGCCAGGAAAACGCACACTGCATCACTCTTCCTCAAACACGCTCTTTCACCTGATGCTTTGGGAATGTTCAAGAAAGCAGAAAAGAAGGGCATTTTGCAGTGAAATTCAGACGGGCATGTACAAAAGATCACTTCTATTCTTTGCAGAGTGCAAAAGCGTAATCGACTTCATGTTCTCAAAGAAACCCATATATTTTCCAAGGGACCTGAAGTAAGACTTTCACAAAAAGATGTGTTTGTGTGTCTGCTTTGAAAGGAGCTCTAAGTTGTGTATTCAGTGCTGTAGAATGACACACTCTACATAGAATACTCAGCATTTTGGGGAGACCAACATGCTGCAAACTGAAACTGCTACAAGGTGTGTGTAGCATACAGAAAGAAGGCTTGTCGTTTCAAAGAAAGAAGAGGAAACCAAAATCCAGGTAGGGGAACGAGCACACCAGTATGGGAGATGTACATGTGGACAGTTTCAAGCACCAGCTCTTTGTGGACACTTGGAAACAGCGCTGTGAAAAAATTTCGTACGAAGCAGGATTTGGACAAAGTTGAAAGACCTTCCAAAACCAACCCTAAAGAACTGAGCCAAACAATGAATGTTGCAATAAGCTCCTCCAGAAAGGTGCTTCTATGACACAACTCCCGAGCAGGTAGCTACTTTCTGCACAGTACAAAATGCATACGAATTCCTGGCTGAAAACTCATTCCAGAAGGACGAAATGCATGTCTTTCTCTCAAAAGGAACACTCAGCCACTAGGCTTTTGCTTGCTCCTTCAAAGTCTTTGTCGAAACGTGTGTTTTCACTGCTGGAATACGTTTTAGGAAGCATTGTTTCAATCTCTTGCAAACCTCATGTTTCTTACACAATGTGGAAAAATAAGGAGTATGTTTCGCAAATCACTTGAAATCTAGGGAAACGCACACTGCATCACTCTTGTTCAAACACGCTCTTTCTCCTAATGTGTTGAGAACATTCAAGAAACCAGAAAACAAGGGCATTTTGCACTGAAACTCAGACGGGCATGTAGAAGAGGTCTATTCTTTTGGTAGTAGAGTGCAAAAGCATCATTGACCTCATGTTCTCGTTGAAACCCTTACATTTCCAAGTGAAAAGAAGTAGGACTTTCACAAAAAGATGTGTTTGCGTGTCTGTGGTGAAAGGAGCTCTAAGTTGTGTATTCAGTGCTGGAGAGTGACACACTCTACACAGGTTACACAGCGTTTTAGGAGCACCAACATGCTGCAAACTGGAACTGCTACAAGGTGTGTGTAGCATGCAGAAAGAAGGCTTGTCATTTCAAAGAAAGAAGAGAAAACCAAAATCCAGGTAGTGAAACGAGCACACCAGCATGGGAGATGTGCATGTGGACAGTTTCCAGGAGCAGCTCTTTGTGGACACTTGGAAAGAGCGCTGTGAAAAGATTTCATACGAAGCGGATTTGGACAAAGTTGAAAGACCTTCCAAAACCAACCCTAAAGAACTTAGCCAAACAAAGAATGTTGCAATAAGCTCCTCCAGGAAAGGTGCTTCCATGACACAACTCAAGAGCAGGTAGCTACATTCTGCACAGTACAAAATGCATATGAATTCCTGGCTGAAAACTCACTCCAGAAGGAACAAATGCTTGTGTTTCTCTCCGAAAGAACACTCAGCGACTATTCTTTCGCTTGCTCCTTCCAAGTCTTGGTAGAAACGTGTGTTTTCACTTCGGTAATACGTTTTAGGATGCATTGTTTCAATCTCTTGCAAGACTCATGTTGTTTCTTAGACAATGTGGAAACACAAGGAGTATGTTTCCCAGTTCACTTGAAAGCCAGGAAAACGCACACTGCATCACTCTTCCTCAAACACGCTCTTTCACCTGATGCTTTGGGAATGTTCAAGAAAGCAGAAAAGAAGGGCATTTTGCAGTGAAATTCAGACGGGCATGTACAAAAGATCACTTCTATTCTTTGCAGAGTGCAAAAGCGTAATCGACTTCATGTTCTCAAAGAAACCCATATATTTTCCAAGGGACCTGAAGTAAGACTTTCACAAAAAGATGTGTTTGTGTGTCTGCTTTGAAAGGAGCTCTAAGTTGTGTATTCAGTGCTGTAGAATGACACACTCTACATAGAATACTCAGCATTTTGGGGAGACCAACATGCTGCAAACTGAAACTGCTACAAGGTGTGTGTAGCATACAGAAAGAAGGCTTGTCGTTTCAAAGAAAGAAGAGGAAACCAAAATCCAGGTAGGGGAACGAGCACACCAGTATGGGAGATGTACATGTGGACAGTTTCAAGCACCAGCTCTTTGTGGACACTTGGAAACAGCGCTGTGAAAAAATTTCGTACGAAGCAGGATTTGGACAAAGTTGAAAGACCTTCCAAAACCAACCCTAAAGAACTGAGCCAAACAATGAATGTTGCAATAAGCTCCTCCAGAAAGGTGCTTCTATGACACAACTCCCGAGCAGGTAGCTACTTTCTGCACAGTACAAAATGCATACGAATTCCTGGCTGAAAACTCATTCCAGAAGGACGAAATGCATGTCTTTCTCTCAAAAGGAACACTCAGCCACTAGGCTTTTGCTTGCTCCTTCAAAGTCTTTGTCGAAACGTGTGTTTTCACTGCTGGAATACGTTTTAGGAAGCATTGTTTCAATCTCTTGCAAACCTCATGTTTCTTACACAATGTGGAAAAATAAGGAGTATGTTTCGCAAATCACTTGAAATCTAGGGAAACGCACACTGCATCACTCTTGCTCCAACACGCTCTTTCTCCTAATGTGTTGAGAACATTCAAGAAACCAGAAAACAAGGGCATTTTGCACTGAAACTCAGACGGGCATGTAGAGGAGGTCATTTCGTTTGGTAGTAGAGTGCAAAAGCATCATTGACTTCATGTTCTCGTTGAAACCCTTACATTTCCATGTGAAAAGAAGTAGGACTTTCACAAAAAGATGTGTTTGCGTGTCTGTGGTGAAAGGAGCTCTAAGTTGTGTATTCAGTGCTGGAGAGTGACACACTCTACACAGGTTACACAGCGTTTTAGGAGCACCAACATGCTGCAAACTGGAACTGCTACAAGGTGTGTGTAGCATGCAGAAAGAAGGCTTGTCATTTCAAAGAAAGAAGAGAAAACCAAAATCCAGGTAGTGAAACGAGCACACCAGCATGGGAGATGTGCATGTGGACAGTTTCCAGGAGCAGCTCTTTGTGGACACTTGGAAAGAGCGCTGTGAAAAGATTTCATACGAAGCGGATTTGGACAAAGTTGAAAGACCTTCCAAAACCAACCCTAAAGAACTTAGCCAAACAAAGAATGTTGCAATAAGCTCCTCCAGGAAAGGTGCTTCCATGACACAACTCAAGAGCAGGTAGCTACATTCTGCACAGTACAAAATGCATATGAATTCCTGGCTGAAAGCTCACTCCAGAAGGAACAAATGCTTGTGTTTCTCTCCGAAAGAACACTCAGCGACTATTCTTTCGCTTGCTCCTTCCAAGTCTTGGTAGAAACGTGTGTTTTCACTGCGGTAATACGTTTTAGGATGCATTGTTTCAATCTCTTGCAAGACTCATGTTGTTTCTTAGACAATGTGGAAACACAAGGAGTATGTTTCCCAGTTCACTTGAAAGCCAGGAAAACGCACACTGCATCACTCTTCCTCAAACACGCTCTTTCACCTGATGCTTTGGGAATGTTCAAGAAAGCAGAAAAGAAGGGCATTTTGCAGTGAAATTCAGACGGGCATGTACAAAAGATCACTTCTATTCTTTGCAGAGTGCAAAAGCGTAATCGACTTCATGTTCTCAAAGAAACCCATATATTTTCCAAGGGACCTGAAGTAAGACTTTCACAAAAAGATGTGTTTGTGTGTCTGCTTTGAAAGGAGCTCTAAGTTGTGTATTCAGTGCTGTAGAATGACACACTCTACATAGAATACTCAGCATTTTGGGGAGACCAACATGCTGCAAACTGAAACTGCTACAAGGTGTGTGTAGCATACAGAAAGAAGGCTTGTCGTTTCAAAGAAAGAAGAGGAAACCAAAATCCAGGTAGGGGAACGAGCACACCAGTATGGGAGATGTACATGTGGACAGTTTCAAGCACCAGCTCTTTGTGGACACTTGGAAACAGCGCTGTGAAAAAATTTCGTACGAAGCAGGATTTGGACAAAGTTGAAAGACCTTCCAAAACCAACCCTAAAGAACTGAGCCAAACAATGAATGTTGCAATAAGCTCCTCCAGAAAGGTGCTTCTATGACACAACTCCCGAGCAGGTAGCTACTTTCTGCACAGTACAAAATGCATACGAATTCCTGGCTGAAAACTCATTCCAGAAGGACGAAATGCATGTCTTTCTCTCAAAAGGAACACTCAGCCACTAGGCTTTTGCTTGCTCCTTCAAAGTCTTTGTCGAAACGTGTGTTTTCACTGCTGGAATACGTTTTAGGAAGCATTGTTTCAATCTCTTGCAAACCTCATGTTTCTTACACAATGTGGAAAAATAAGGAGTATGTTTCGCAAATCACTTGAAATCTAGGGAAACGCACACTGCATCACTCTTGCTCCAACACGCTCTTTCTCCTAATGTGTTGAGAACATTCAAGAAACCAGAAAACAAGGGCATTTTGCACTGAAACTCAGACGGGCATGTAGAGGAGGTCATTTCGTTTGGTAGTAGAGTGCAAAAGCATCATTGACTTCATGTTCTCGTTGAAACCCTTACATTTCCACGTGAAAAGAAGTAGGACTTTCACAAAAAGATGTGTTTGCGTGTCTGTGGTGAAAGGAGCTCTAAGTTGTGTATTCAGTGCTGGAGAGTGACACACTCTACACAGGTTACACAGCGTTTTAGGAGCACCAACATGCTGCAAACTGGAACTGCTACAAGGTGTGTGTAGCATGCAGAAAGAAGGCTTGTCATTTCAAAGAAAGAAGAGAAAACCAAAATCCAGGTAGTGAAACGAGCACACCAGCATGGGAGATGTGCATGTGGACAGTTTCCAGGAGCAGCTCTTTGTGGACACTTGGAAAGAGCGCTGTGAAAAGATTTCATACGAAGCGGATTTGGACAAAGTTGAAAGACCTTCCAAAACCAACCCTAAAGAACTTAGCCAAACAAAGAATGTTGCAATAAGCTCCTCCAGGAAAGGTGCTTCCATGACACAACTCAAGAGCAGGTAGCTACATTCTGCACAGTACAAAATGCATATGAATTCCTGGCTGAAAACTCACTCCAGAAGGAACAAATGCTTGTGTTTCTCTCCGAAAGAACACTCAGCGACTATTCTTTCGCTTGCTCCTTCCAAGTCTTGGTAGAAACGTGTGTTTTCACTGCGGTAATACGTTTTAGGATGCATTGTTTCAATCTCTTGCAAGACTCATGTTGTTTCTTAGACAATGTGGAAACACAAGGAGTATGTTTCCCAGTTCACTTGAAAGCCAGGAAAACGCACACTGCATCACTCTTCCTCAAACACGCTCTTTCACCTGATGCTTTGGGAATGTTCAAGAAAGCAGAAAAGAAGGGCATTTTGCAGTGAAATTCAGACGGGCATGTACAAAAGATCACTTCTATTCTTTGCAGAGTGCAAAAGCGTAATCGACTTCATGTTCTCAAAGAAACCCATATATTTTCCAAGGGACCTGAAGTAAGACTTTCACAAAAAGATGTGTTTGTGTGTCTGCTTTGAAAGGAGCTCTAAGTTGTGTATTCAGTGCTGTAGAATGACACACTCTACATAGAATACTCAGCATTTTGGGGAGACCAACATGCTGCAAACTGAAACTGCTACAAGGTGTGTGTAGCATACAGAAAGAAGGCTTGTCGTTTCAAAGAAAGAAGAGGAAACCAAAATCCAGGTAGGGGAACGAGCACACCAGTATGGGAGATGTACATGTGGACAGTTTCAAGCACCAGCTCTTTGTGGACACTTGGAAACAGCGCTGTGAAAAAATTTCGTACGAAGCAGGATTTGGACAAAGTTGAAAGACCTTCCAAAACCAACCCTAAAGAACTGAGCCAAACAATGAATGTTGCAATAAGCTCCTCCAGAAAGGTGCTTCTATGACACAACTCCCGAGCAGGTAGCTACTTTCTGCACAGTACAAAATGCATACGAATTCCTGGCTGAAAACTCATTCCAGAAGGACGAAATGCATGTCTTTCTCTCAAAAGGAACACTCAGCCACTAGGCTTTTGCTTGCTCCTTCAAAGTCTTTGTCGAAACGTGTGTTTTCACTGCTGGAATACGTTTTAGGAAGCATTGTTTCAATCTCTTGCAAACCTCATGTTTCTTACACAATGTGGAAAAATAACGAGTATGTTTCGCAAATCACTTGAAATCTAGGGAAACGCACACTGCATCACTCTTGCTCCAACACGCTCTTTCTCCTAATGTGTTGAGAACATTCAAGAAACCAGAAAACAAGGGCATTTTGCACTGAAACTCAGACGGGCATGTAGAAGAGGTCATTTCGTTTGGTAGTAGAGTGCAAAAGCATCATTGACTTCATGTTCTCGTTGAAACCCTTACATTTCCAAGTGAAAAGAAGTAGGACTTTCACAAAAAGATGTGTTTGCGTGTCTGTGGTGAAAGGAGCTCTAAGTTGTGTATTCAGTGCTGGAGAGTGACACACTCTACACAGGTTACACAGCGTTTTAGGAGCACCAACATGCTGCAAACTGGAACTGCTACAAGGTGTGTGTAGCATGCAGAAAGAAGGCTTGTCATTTCAAAGAAAGAAGAGAAAACCAAAATCCAGGTAGTGAAACGAGCACACCAGCATGGGAGATGTGCATGTGGACAGTTTCCAGGAGCAGCTCTTTGTGGACACTTGGAAAGAGCGCTGTGAAAAGATTTCATACGAAGCGGATTTGGACAAAGTTGAAAGACCTTCCAAAACCAACCCTAAAGAACTTAGCCAAACAAAGAATGTTGCAATAAGCTCCTCCAGGAAAGGTGCTTCCATGACACAACTCAAGAGCAGGTAGCTACATTCTGCACAGTACAAAATGCATATGAATTCCTGGCTGAAAACTCACTCCAGAAGGAACAAATGCTTGTGTTTCTCTCCGAAAGAACACTCAGCGACTATTCTTTCGCTTGCTCCTTCCAAGTCTTGGTAGAAACGTGTGTTTTCACTGCGGTAATACGTTTTAGGATGCATTGTTTCAATCTCTTGCAAGACTCATGTTGTTTCTTAGACAATGTGGAAACACAAGGAGTATGTTTCCCAGTTCACTTGAAAGCCAGGAAAACGCACACTGCATCACTCTTCCTCAAACACGCTCTTTCACCTGATGCTTTGGGAATGTTCAAGAAAGCAGAAAAGAAGGGCATTTTGCAGTGAAATTCAGACGGGCATGTACAAAAGATCACTTCTATTCTTTGCAGAGTGCAAAAGCGTAATCGACTTCATGTTCTCAAAGAAACCCATATATTTTCCAAGGGACCTGAAGTAAGACTTTCACAAAAAGATGTGTTTGTGTGTCTGCTTTGAAAGGAGCTCTAAGTTGTGTATTCAGTGCTGTAGAATGACACACTCTACATAGAATACTCAGCATTTTGGGGAGACCAACATGCTGCAAACTGAAACTGCTACAAGGTGTGTGTAGCATACAGAAAGAAGGCTTGTCGTTTCAAAGAAAGAAGAGGAAACCAAAATCCAGGTAGGGGAACGAGCACACCAGTATGGGAGATGTACATGTGGACAGTTTCAAGCACCAGCTCTTTGTGGACACTTGGAAACAGCGCTGTGAAAAAATTTCGTACGAAGCAGGATTTGGACAAAGTTGAAAGACCTTCCAAAACCAACCCTAAAGAACTGAGCCAAACAATGAATGTTGCAATAAGCTCCTCCAGAAAGGTGCTTCTATGACACAACTCCCGAGCAGGTAGCTACTTTCTGCACAGTACAAAATGCATACGAATTCCTGGCTGAAAACTCATTCCAGAAGGACGAAATGCATGTCTTTCTCTCAAAAGGAACACTCAGCCACTAGGCTTTTGCTTGCTCCTTCAAAGTCTTTGTCGAAACGTGTGTTTTCACTGCTGGAATACGTTTTAGGAAGCATTGTTTCAATCTCTTGCAAACCTCATGTTTCTTACACAATGTGGAAAAATAACGAGTATGTTTCGCAAATCACTTGAAATCTAGGGAAACGCACACTGCATCACTCTTGCTCAAACACGCTCTTTCTCCTAATGTGTTGAGAACATTCAAGAAACCAGAAAACAAGGGCATTTTGCACTGAAACTCAGACGGGCATGTAGAGGAGGTCATTTCGTTTGGTAGTAGAGTGCAAAAGCATCATTGACTTCATGTTCTCGTTGAAACCCTTACATTTCCAAGTGAAAAGAAGTAGGACTTTCACAAAAAGATGTGTTTGCGTGTCTGTGGTGAAAGGAGCTCTAAGTTGTGTATTCAGTGCTGGAGAGTGACACACTCTACACAGGTTACACAGCGTTTTAGGAGCACCAACATGCTGCAAACTGGAACTGCTACAAGGTGTGTGTAGCATGCAGAAAGAAGGCTTGTCATTTCAAAGAAAGAAGAGAAAACCAAAATCCAGGTAGTGAAACGAGCACACCAGCATGGGAGATGTGCATGTGGACAGTTTCCAGGAGCAGCTCTTTGTGGACACTTGGAAAGAGCGCTGTGAAAAGATTTCATACGAAGCGGATTTGGACAAAGTTGAAAGACCTTCCAAAACCAACCCTAAAGAACTTAGCCAAACAAAGAATGTTGCAATAAGCTCCTCCAGGAAAGGTGCTTCTATGACACAACTCAAGAGCAGGTAGCTACATTCTGCACAGTACAAAATGCATATGAATTCCTGGCTGAAAACTCACTCCAGAAGGAACAAATGCTTGTGTTTCTCTCCGAAAGAACACTCAGCGACTATTCTTTCGCTTGCTCCTTCCAAGTCTTGGTAGAAACGTGTGTTTTCACTGCGGTAATACGTTTTAGGATGCATTGTTTCAATCTCTTGCAAGACTCATGTTGTTTCTTAGACAATGTGGAAACACAAGGAGTATGTTTCCCAATTCACTTGAAAGCCAGGAAAACGCACACTGCATCACTCTTCCTCAACCACGCTCTTTCACCTGATGCTTTGGGAATGTTCAAGAAAGCAGAAAAGAAGGGCATTTTGCAGTGAAATTCAGACGGGCATGTACAAAAGATCACTTCTATTCTTTGCAGAGTGCAAAAGCGTAATCGACTTCATGTTCTCAAAGAAACCCATATATTTTCCAAGGGACCTGAAGTAAGACTTTCACAAAAAGATGTGTTTGTGTGTCTGCTTTGAAAGGAGCTCTAAGTTGTGTATTCAGTGCTGTAGAATGACACACTCTACATAGAATACTCAGCATTTTGGGGAGACCAACGTGCTGCAAAGTGAAACTGCTACAAGGTGTGTGTAGCATACAGAAAGAAGGCTTGTCGTTTCAAAGAAAGAAGAGGAAACCAAAATCCAGGTAGGGGAACGAGCACACCAGTATGGGAGATGTACATGTGGACAGTTTCAAGCACCAGCTCTTTGTGGACACTTGGAAACAGCGCTGTGAAAAAATTTCGTACGAAGCAGGATTTGGACAAAGTTGAAAGACCTTCCAAAACCAACCCTAAAGAACTGAGCCAAACAATGAATGTTGCAATAAGCTCCTCCAGAAAGGTGCTTCTATGACACAACTCCCGAGCAGGTAGCTACTTTCTGCACAGTACAAAATGCATACGAATTCCTGGCTGAAAACTCATTCCAGAAGGACGAAATGCATGTCTTTCTCTCAAAAGGAACACTCAGCCACTAGGCTTTTGCTTGCTCCTTCAAAGTCTTTGTCGAAACGTGTGTTTTCACTGCTGGAATACGTTTTAGGAAGCATTGTTTCAATCTCTTGCAAACCTCATGTTTCTTACACAATGTGGAAAAATAAGGAGTATGTTTCGCAAATCACTTGAAATCTAGGGAAACGCACACTGCATCACTCTTGTTCAAACACGCTCTTTCTCCTAATGTGTTGAGAACATTCAAGAAACCAGAAAACAAGGGCATTTTGCACTGAAACTCAGACGGGCATGTAGAGGAGGTCATTTCGTTTGGTAGTAGAGTGCAAAAGCATCATTGACTTCATGTTCTCGTTGAAACCCTTACATTTCCAAGTGAAAAGAAGTAGGACTTTCACAAAAAGATGTGTTTGCGTGTCTGTGGTGAAAGGAGCTCTAAGTTGTGTATTCAGTGCTGGAGAGTGACACACTCTACACAGGTTACACAGCGTTTTAGGAGCACCAACATGCTGCAAACTGGAACTGCTACAAGGTGTGTGTAGCATGCAGAAAGAAGGCTTGTCATTTCAAAGAAAGAAGAGAAAACCAAAATCCAGGTAGTGAAACGAGCACACCAGCATGGGAGATGTGCATGTGGACAGTTTCCAGGAGCAGCTCTTTGTGGACACTTGGAAAGAGCGCTGTGAAAAGATTTCATACGAAGCGGATTTGGACAAAGTTGAAAGACCTTCCAAAACCAACCCTAAAGAACTTAGCCAAACAAAGAATGTTGCAATAAGCTCCTCCAGGAAAGGTGCTTCTATGACACAACTCAAGAGCAGGTAGCTACATTCTGCACAGTACAAAATGCATATGAATTCCTGGCTGAAAACTCACTCCAGAAGGAACAAATGCTTGTGTTTCTCTCCGAAAGAACACTCAGCGACTATTCTTTCGCTTGCTCCTTCCAAGTCTTGGTAGAAACGTGTGTTTTCACTGCGGTAATACGTTTTAGGATGCATTGTTTCAATCTCTTGCAAGACTCATGTTGTTTCTTAGACAATGTGGAAACACAAGGAGTATGTTTCCCAGTTCACTTGAAAGCCAGGAAAACGCACACTGCATCACTCTTCCTCAAACACGCTCTTTCACCTGATGCTTTGGGAATGTTCAAGAAAGCAGAAAAGAAGGGCATTTTGCAGTGAAATTCAGACGGGCATGTACAAAAGATCACTTCTATTCTTTGCAGAGTGCAAAAGCGTAATCGACTTCATGTTCTCAAAGAAACCCATATATTTTCCAAGGGACCTGAAGTAAGACTTTCACAAAAAGATGTGTTTGTGTGTCTGCTTTGAAAGGAGCTCTAAGTTGTGTATTCAGTGCTGTAGAATGACACACTCTACATAGAATACTCAGCATTTTGGGGAGACCAACATGCTGCAAACTGAAACTGCTACAAGGTGTGTGTAGCATACAGAAAGAAGGCTTGTCGTTTCAAAGAAAGAAGAGGAAACCAAAATCCAGGTAGGGGAACGAGCACACCAGTATGGGAGATGTACATGTGGACAGTTTCAAGCACCAGCTCTTTGTGGACACTTGGAAACAGCGCTGTGAAAAAATTTCGTACGAAGCAGGATTTGGACAAAGTTGAAAGACCTTCCAAAACCAACCCTAAAGAACTGAGCCAAACAATGAATGTTGCAATAAGCTCCTCCAGAAAGGTGCTTCTATGACACAACTCCCGAGCAGGTAGCTACTTTCTGCACAGTACAAAATGCATACGAATTCCTGGCTGAAAACTCATTCCAGAAGGAC
Source organism: Miniopterus natalensis (assembly GCF_054644295.1). NCBI lineage: Eukaryota > Metazoa > Chordata > Mammalia > Chiroptera > Miniopteridae > Miniopterus > Miniopterus natalensis. The sequence continues at coordinate 933,377 of NW_028269993.1, read as the reverse complement.
GAAATGCATGTCTTTCTCTCAAAAGGAACACTCAGCCACTAGGCTTTTGCTTGCTCCTTCAAAGTCTTTGTCGAAACGTGTGTTTTCACTGCTGGAATACGTTTTAGGAAGCATTGTTTCAATCTCTTGCAAACCTCATGTTTCTTACACAATGTGGAAAAATAACGAGTATGTTTCGCAAATCACTTGAAATCTAGGGAAACGCACACTGCATCACTCTTGCTCAAACACGCTCTTTCTCCTAATGTGTTGAGAACATTCAAGAAACCAGAAAACAAGGGCATTTTGCACTGAAACTCAGACGGGCATGTAGAGGAGGTCATTTCGTTTGGTAGTAGAGTGCAAAAGCATCATTGACTTCATGTTCTCGTTGAAACCCTTACATTTCCAAGTGAAAAGAAGTAGGACTTTCACAAAAAGATGTGTTTGCGTGTCTGTGGTGAAAGGAGCTCTAAGTTGTGTATTCAGTGCTGGAGAGTGACACACTCTACACAGGTTACACAGCGTTTTAGGAGCACCAACATGCTGCAAACTGGAACTGCTACAAGGTGTGTGTAGCATGCAGAAAGAAGGCTTGTCATTTCAAAGAAAGAAGAGAAAACCAAAATCCAGGTAGTGAAACGAGCACACCAGCATGGGAGATGTGCATGTGGACAGTTTCCAGGAGCAGCTCTTTGTGGACACTTGGAAAGAGCGCTGTGAAAAGATTTCATACGAAGCGGATTTGGACAAAGTTGAAAGACCTTCCAAAACCAACCCTAAAGAACTTAGCCAAACAAAGAATGTTGCAATAAGCTCCTCCAGGAAAGGTGCTTCTATGACACAACTCAAGAGCAGGTAGCTACATTCTGCACAGTACAAAATGCATATGAATTCCTGGCTGAAAACTCACTCCAGAAGGAACAAATGCTTGTGTTTCTCTCCGAAAGAACACTCAGCGACTATTCTTTCGCTTGCTCCTTCCAAGTCTTGGTAGAAACGTGTGTTTTCACTGCGGTAATACGTTTTAGGATGCATTGTTTCAATCTCTTGCAAGACTCATGTTGTTTCTTAGACAATGTGGAAACACAAGGAGTATGTTTCCCAGTTCACTTGAAAGCCAGGAAAACGCACACTGCATCACTCTTCCTCAAACACGCTCTTTCACCTGATGCTTTGGGAATGTTGAAGAAAGCAGAAAAGAAGGGCATTTTGCAGTGAAATTCAGACGGGCATGTACAAAAGATCACTTCTATTCTTTGCAGAGTGCAAAAGCGTAATCGACTTCATGTTCTCAAAGAAACCCATATATTTTCCAAGGGACCTGAAGTAAGACTTTCACAAAAAGATGTGTTTGTGTGTCTGCTTTGAAAGGAGCTCTAAGTTGTGTATTCAGTGCTGTAGAATGACACACTCTACATAGAATACTCAGCATTTTGGGGAGACCAACATGCTGCAAACTGAAACTGCTACAAGGTGTGTGTAGCATACAGAAAGAAGGCTTGTCGTTTCAAAGAAAGAAGAGGAAACCAAAATCCAGGTAGGGGAACGAGCACACCAGTATGGGAGATGTACATGTGGACAGTTTCAAGCACCAGCTCTTTGTGGACACTTGGAAACAGCGCTGTGAAAAAATTTCGTACGAAGCAGGATTTGGACAAAGTTGAAAGACCTTCCAAAACCAACCCTAAAGAACTGAGCCAAACAATGAATGTTGCAATAAGCTCCTCCAGAAAGGTGCTTCTATGACACAACTCCCGAGCAGGTAGCTACTTTCTGCACAGTACAAAATGCATACGAATTCCTGGCTGAAAACTCATTCCAGAAGGACGAAATGCATGTCTTTCTCTCAAAAGGAACACTCAGCCACTAGGCTTTTGCTTGCTCCTTCAAAGTCTTTGTCGAAACGTGTGTTTTCACTGCTGGAATACGTTTTAGGAAGCATTGTTTCAATCTCTTGCAAACCTCATGTTTCTTACACAATGTGGAAAACTAAGGAGTATGTTTCGCAAATCACTTGAAATCTAGGGAAACGCACACTGCATCACTCTTGCTCAAACACGCTCTTTCTCCTAATGTGTTGAGAACATTCAAGAAACCAGAAAACAAGGGCATTTTGCACTGAAACTCAGACGGGCATGTAGAGGAGGTCATTTCGTTTGGTAGTAGAGTGCAAAAGCATCATTGACTTCATGTTCTCGTTGAAACCCTTACATTTCCAAGTGAAAAGAAGTAGGACTTTCACAAAAAGATGTGTTTGCGTGTCTGTGGTGAAAGGAGCTCTAAGTTGTGTATTCAGTGCTGGAGAGTGACACACTCTACACAGGTTACACAGCGTTTTAGGAGCACCAACATGCTGCAAACTGGAACTGCTACAAGGTGTGTGTAGCATGCAGAAAGAAGGCTTGTCATTTCAAAGAAAGAAGAGAAAACCAAAATCCAGGTAGTGAAACGAGCACACCAGCATGGGAGATGTGCATGTGGACAGTTTCCAGGAGCAGCTCTTTGTGGACACTTGGAAAGAGCGCTGTGAAAAGATTTCATACGAAGCGGATTTGGACAAAGTTGAAAGACCTTCCAAAACCAACCCTAAAGAACTTAGCCAAACAAAGAATGTTGCAATAAGCTCCTCCAGGAAAGGTGCTTCTATGACACAACTCAAGAGCAGGTAGCTACATTCTGCACAGTACAAAATGCATATGAATTCCTGGCTGAAAACTCACTCCAGAAGGAACAAATGCTTGTGTTTCTCTCCGAAAGAACACTCAGCGACTATTCTTTCGCTTGCTCCTTCCAAGTCTTGGTAGAAACGTGTGTTTTCACTGCGGTAATACGTTTTAGGATGCATTGTTTCAATCTCTTGCAAGACTCATGTTGTTTCTTAGACAATGTGGAAACACAAGGAGTATGTTTCCCAATTCACTTGAAAGCCAGGAAAACGCACACTGCATCACTCTTCCTCAAACACGCTCTTTCACCTGATGCTTTGGGAATGTTCAAGAAAGCAGAAAAGAAGGGCATTTTGCAGTGAAATTCAGACGGGCATGTACAAAAGATCACTTCTATTCTTTGCAGAGTGCAAAAGCGTAATCGACTTCATGTTCTCAAAGAAACCCATATATTTTCCAAGGGACCTGAAGTAAGACTTTCACAAAAAGATGTGTTTGTGTGTCTGCTTTGAAAGGAGCTCTAAGTTGTGTATTCAGTGCTGTAGAATGACACACTCTACATAGAATACTCAGCATTTTGGGGAGACCAACATGCTGCAAACTGAAACTGCTACAAGGTGTGTGTAGCATACAGAAAGAAGGCTTGTCGTTTCAAAGAAAGAAGAGGAAACCAAAATCCAGGTAGGGGAACGAGCACACCAGTATGGGAGATGTACATGTGGACAGTTTCAAGCACCAGCTCTTTGTGGACACTTGGAAACAGCGCTGTGAAAAAATTTCGTACGAAGCAGGATTTGGACAAAGTTGAAAGACCTTCCAAAACCAACCCTAAAGAACTGAGCCAAACAATGAATGTTGCAATAAGCTCCTCCAGAAAGGTGCTTCTATGACACAACTCCCGAGCAGGTAGCTACTTTCTGCACAGTACAAAATGCATACGAATTCCTGGCTGAAAACTCATTCCAGAAGGACGAAATGCATGTCTTTCTCTCAAAAGGAACACTCAGCCACTAGGCTTTTGCTTGCTCCTTCAAAGTCTTTGTCGAAACGTGTGTTTTCACTGCTGGAATACGTTTTAGGAAGCATTGTTTCAATCTCTTGCAAACCTCATGTTTCTTACACAATGTGGAAAAATAAGGAGTATGTTTTGCAAATCACTTGAAATCTAGGGAAACGCACACTGCATCACTCTTGCTCAAACACGCTCTTTCTCCTAATGTGTTGAGAACATTCAAGAAACCAGAAAACAAGGGCATTTTGCACTGAACCTCAGACGGGCATGTAGAAGAGGTCATTTCGTTTGGTAGTAGATTGCAAAAGCATCATTGACTTCATGTTCTCGTTGAAACCCTTACATTTCCAAGTGAAAAGAAGTAGGACTTTCACAAAAAGATGTGTTTGCGTGTCTGTGGTGAAAGGAGCTCTAAGTTGTGTATTCAGTGCTGGAGAGTGACACACTCTACACAGGTTACACAGCGTTTTAGGAGCACCAACATGCTGCAAACTGGAACTGCTACAAGGTGTGTGTAGCATGCAGAAAGAAGGCTTGTCATTTCAAAGAAAGAAGAGAAAACCAAAATCCAGGTAGTGAAACGAGCACACCAGCATGGGAGATGTGCATGTGGACAGTTTCCAGGAGCAGCTCTTTGTGGACACTTGGAAAGAGCGCTGTGAAAAGATTTCATACGAAGCGGATTTGGACAAAGTTGAAAGACCTTCCAAAACCAACCCTAAAGAACTTAGCCAAACAAAGAATGTTGCAATAAGCTCCTCCAGGAAAGGTGCTTCCATAACACAACTCAAGAGCAGGTAGCTACATTCTGCACAGTACAAAATGCATATGAATTCCTGGCTGAAAACTCACTCCAGAAGGAACAAATGCTTGTGTTTCTCTCCGAAAGAACACTCAGCGACTATTCTTTCGCTTGCTCCTTCCAAGTCTTGGTAGAAACGTGTGTTTTCACTGCGGTAATACGTTTTAGGATGCATTGTTTCAATCTCTTGCAAGACTCATGTTGTTTCTTAGACAATGTGGAAACACAAGGAGTATGTTTCCCAATTCACTTGAAAGCCAGGAAAACGCACACTGCATCACTCTTCCTCAAACACGCTCTTTCACCTGATGCTTTGGGAATGTTCAAGAAAGCAGAAAAGAAGGGCATTTTGCAGTGAAATTCAGACGGGCATGTACAAAAGATCACTTCTATTCTTTGCAGAGTGCAAAAGCGTAATCGACTTCATGTTCTCAAAGAAACCCATATATTTTCCAAGGGACCTGAAGTAAGACTTTCACAAAAAGATGTGTTTGTGTGTCTGCTTTGAAAGGAGCTCTAAGTTGTGTATTCAGTGCTGTAGAATGACACACTCTACATAGAATACTCAGCATTTTGGGGAGACCAACATGCTGCAAAGTGAAACTGCTACAAGGTGTGTGTAGCATACAGAAAGAAGGCTTGTCGTTTCAAAGAAAGAAGAGGAAACCAAAATCCAGGTAGGGGAACGAGCACACCAGTATGGGAGATGTACATGTGGACAGTTTCAAGCACCAGCTCTTTGTGGACACTTGGAAACAGCGCTGTGAAAAAATTTCGTACGAAGCAGGATTTGGACAAAGTTGAAAGACCTTCCAAAACCAACCCTAAAGAACTGAGCCAAACAATGAATGTTGCAATAAGCTCCTCCAGAAAGGTGCTTCTATGACACAACTCCCGAGCAGGTAGCTACTTTCTGCACAGTACAAAATGCATACGAATTCCTGGCTGAAAACTCATTCCAGAAGGACGAAATGCATGTCTTTCTCTCAAAAGGAACACTCAGCCACTAGGCTTTTGCTTGCTCCTTCAAAGTCTTTGTCGAAACGTGTGTTTTCACTGCTGGAATACGTTTTAGGAAGCATTGTTTCAATCTCTTGCAAACCTCATGTTTCTTACACAATGTGGAAAAATAACGAGTATGTTTCGCAAATCACTTGAAATCTAGGGAAACGCACACTGCATCACTCTTGCTCAAACACGCTCTTTCTCCTAATGTGTTGAGAACATTCAAGAAACCAGAAAACAAGGGCATTTTGCACTGAAACTCAGACGGGCATGTAGAAGAGGTCATTTTGTTTCGTAGTAGAGTGCAAAAGCATCATTGACTTCATGTTCTCGTTGAAACCCTTACATTTCCAAGTGAAAAGAAGTAGGACTTTCACAAAAAGATGTGTTTGCGTGTCTGTGGTGAAAGGAGCTCTAAGTTGTGTATTCAGTGCTGGAGAGTGACACACTCTACACAGGTTACACAGCGTTTTAGGAGCACCAACATGCTGCAAACTGGAACTGCTACAAGGTGTGTGTAGCATGCAGAAAGAAGGCTTGTCATTTCAAAGAAAGAAGAGAAAACCAAAATCCAGGTAGTGAAACGAGCACACCAGTATGGGAGATGTACATGTGGACAGTTTCAAGCACCAGCTCTTTGTGGACACTTGGAAACAGCGCTGTGAAAAAATTTCGTACGAAGCAGGATTTGGACAAAGTTGAAAGACCTTCCAAAACCAACCCTAAAGAACTGAGCCAAACAATGAATGTTGCAATAAGCTCCTCCAGAAAGGTGCTTCTATGACACAACTCCCGAGCAGGTAGCTACTTTCTGCACAGTACAAAATGCACACGAATTCCTGGCTGAAAACTCATTCCAATTCCTGGCTGAAAACTCATTCCAGAAGGACGAAATGCATGTCTTTCTCTCAAAAGGAACACTCAGCCCCTAGGCTTTTGCTTGCTCCTTCAAAGTCTTTGTCGAAACGTGTGTTTTCACTGCTGGAATACGTTTTAGGAAGCATTGTTTCAATCTCTTGCAAACCTCATGTTTCTTACACAATGTGGAAAACTAAGGAGTATGTTTCGCAAATCACTTGAAATCTAGGGAAACGCACACTGCATCACTCTTGCTCAAACACGCTCTTTCTCCTAATGTGTTGAGAACATTCAAGAAACCAGAAAACAAGGGCATTTTGCACTGAAACTCAGACGGGCATGTAGAGGAGGTCATTTCGTTTGGTAGTAGAGTGCAAAAGCATCATTGACTTCATGTTCTCGTTGAAACCCTTACATTTCCAAGTGAAAAGAAGTAGGACTTTCACAAAAAGATGTGTTTGCGTGTCTGTGGTGAAAGGAGCTCTAAGTTGTGTATTCAGTGCTGGAGAGTGACACACTCTACACAGGTTACACAGCGTTTTAGGAGCACCAACATGCTGCAAACTGGAACTGCTACAAGGTGTGTGTAGCATGCAGAAAGAAGGCTTGTCATTTCAAAGAAAGAAGAGAAAACCAAAATCCAGGTAGTGAAACGAGCACACCAGCATGGGAGATGTGCATGTGGACAGTTTCCAGGAGCAGCTCTTTGTGGACACTTGGAAAGAGCGCTGTGAAAAGATTTCATACGAAGCGGATTTGGACAAAGTTGAAAGACCTTCCAAAACCAACCCTAAAGAACTGAGCCAAACAAAGAATGTTGCAATAAGCTCCTCCAGGAAAGGTGCTTCTATGACACAACTCAAGAGCAGGTAGCTACATTCTGCACAGTACAAAATGCATATGAATTCCTGGCTGAAAACTCACTCCAGAAGGAACAAATGCTTGTGTTTCTCTCCGAAAGAACACTCAGCGACTATTCTTTCGCTTGCTCCTTCCAAGTCTTGGTAGAAACGTGTGTTTTCACTGCGGTAATACGTTTTAGGATGCATTGTTTCAATCTCTTGCAAGACTCATGTTGTTTCTTAGACAATGTGGAAACACAAGGAGTATGTTTCCCAATTCACTTGAAAGCCAGGAAAACGCACACTGCATCACTCTTCCTCAAACACGCTCTTTCACCTGATGCTTTGGGAATGTTCAAGAAAGCAGAAAAGAAGGGCATTTTGCAGTGAAATTCAGACGGGCATGTACAAAAGATCACTTCTATTCTTTGCAGAGTGCAAAAGCGTAATCGACTTCATGTTCTCAAAGAAACCCATATATTTTCCAAGGGACCTGAAGTAAGACTTTCACAAAAAGATGTGTTTGTGTGTCTGCTTTGAAAGGAGCTCTAAGTTGTGTATTCAGTGCTGTAGAATGACACACTCTACATAGAATACTCAGCATTTTGGGGAGACCAACATGCTGCAAACTGAAACTGCTACAAGGTGTGTGTAGCATACAGAAAGAAGGCTTGTCGTTTCAAAGAAAGAAGAGGAAACCAAAATCCAGGTAGGGGAACGAGCACACCAGTATGGGAGATGTACATGTGGACAGTTTCAAGCACCAGCTCTTTGTGGACACTTGGAAACAGCGCTGTGAAAAAATTTCGTACGAAGCAGGATTTGGACAAAGTTGAAAGACCTTCCAAAACCAACCCTAAAGAACTGAGCCAAACAATGAATGTTGCAATAAGCTCCTCCAGAAAGGTGCTTCTATGACACAACTCCCGAGCAGGTAGCTACTTTCTGCACAGTACAAAATGCATACGAATTCCTGGCTGAAAACTCATTCCAGAAGGACGAAATGCATGTCTTTCTCTCAAAAGGAACACTCAGCCACTAGGCTTTTGCTTGCTCCTTCAAAGTCTTTGTCGAAACGTGTGTTTTCACTGCTGGAATACGTTTTAGGAAGCATTGTTTCAATCTCTTGCAAACCTCATGTTTCTTACACAATGTGGAAAAATAAGGAGTATGTTTTGCAAATCACTTGAAATCTAGGGAAACGCACACTGCATCACTCTTGCTCAAACACGCTCTTTCTCCTAATGTGTTGAGAACATTCAAGAAACCAGAAAACAAGGGCATTTTGCACTGAACCTCAGACGGGCATGTAGAAGAGGTCATTTCGTTTGGTAGTAGAGTGCAAAAGCATCATTGACTTCATGTTCTCGTTGAAACCCTTACATTTCCAAGTGAAAAGAAGTAGGACTTTCACAAAAAGATGTGTTTGCGTGTCTGTGGTGAAAGGAGCTCTAAGTTGTGTATTCAGTGCTGGAGAGTGACACACTCTACATAGGTTACACAGCGTTTTAGGAGCACCAACATGCTGCAAACTGGAACTGCTACAAGGTGTGTGTAGCATGCAGAAAGAAGGCTTGTCATTTCAAAGAAAGAAGAGAAAACCAAAATCCAGGTAGTGAAACGAGCACACCAGCATGGGAGATGTGCATGTGGACAGTTTCCAGGAGCAGCTCTTTGTGGACACTTGGAAAGAGCGCTGTGAAAAGATTTCATATGAAGCGGATTTGGACAAAGTTGAAAGACCTTCCAAAACCAACCCTATAGAACTTAGCCAAACAAAGAATGTTGCAATAAGCTCCTCCAGGAAAGGTGCTTCCATGACACAACTCAAGAGCAGGTAGCTACATTCTGCACAGTACAAAATGCATATGAATTCCTGGCTGAAAACTCACTCCAGAAGGAACAAATGCTTGTGTTTCTCTCCGAAAGAACACTCAGCGACTATTCTTTCGCTTGCTCCTTCCAAGTCTTGGTAGAAACGTGTGTTTTCAATGCGGTAATACGTTTTAGGATGCATTGTTTCAATCTCTTGCAAGACTCATGTTGTTTCTTAGACAATGTGGAAACACAAGGAGTATGTTTCCCAATTCACTTGAAAGCCAGGAAAACGCACACTGCATCACTCTTCCTCAAACACGCTCTTTCACCTGATGCTTTGGGAATGTTCAAGAAAGCAGAAAAGAAGGGCATTTTGCAGTGAAATTCAGACGGGCATGTACAAAAGATCACTTCTATTCTTTGCAGAGTGCAAAAGCGTAATCGACTTCATGTTCTCAAAGAAACCCATATATTTTCCAAGGGACCTGAAGTAAGACTTTCACAAAAAGATGTGTTTGTGTGTCTGCTTTGAAAGGAGCTCTAAGTTGTGTATTCAGTGCTGTAGAATGACACACTCTACATAGAATACTCAGCATTTTGGGGAGACCAACATGCTGCAAACTGAAACTGCTACAAGGTGTGTGTAGCATACAGAAAGAAGGCTTGTCGTTTCAAAGAAAGAAGAGGAAACCAAAATCCAGGTAGGGGAACGAGCACACCAGTATGGGAGATGTACATGTGGACAGTTTCAAGCACCAGCTCTTTGTGGACACTTGGAAACAGCGCTGTGAAAAAATTTCGTACGAAGCAGGATTTGGACAAAGTTGAAAGACCTTCCAAAACCAACCCTAAAGAACTGAGCCAAACAATGAATGTTGCAATAAGCTCCTCCAGAAAGGTGCTTCTATGACACAACTCCCGAGCAGGTAGCTACTTTCTGCACAGTACAAAATGCATACGAATTCCTGGCTGAAAACTCATTCCAATTCCTGGCTGAAAACTCATTCCAGAAGGACGAAATGCATGTCTTTCTCTCAAAAGGAACACTCAGCCACTAGGCTTTTGCTTGCTCCTTCAAAGTCTTTGTCGAAACGTGTGTTTTCACTGCTGGAATACGTTTTAGGAAGCATTGTTTCAATCTCTTGCAAACCTCATCTTTCTTACACAATGTGGAAAACTAAGCAGTATGTTTCGCAAATCACTTGAAATCTAGGGAAACGCACACTGCATCACTCTTGCTCAAACACGCTCTTTCTCCTAATGTGTTGAGAACATTCAAGAAACCAGAAAACAAGGGCATTTTGCACTGAAACTCAGACGGGCATGTAGAGGAGGTCATTTCGTTTGGTAGTAGAGTGCAAAGCATCATTGACTTCATGTTCTCGTTGAAACCCTTACATTTCCAAGTGAAAAGAAGTAGGACTTTCACAAAAAGATGTGTTTGCGTGTCTGTGGTGAAAGGAGCTCTAAGTTGTGTATTCAGTGCTGGAGAGTGACACACTCTACACAGGTTACACAGCGTTTTAGGAGCACCAACATGCTGCAAACTGGAACTGCTACAAGGTGTGTGTAGCATGCAGAAAGAAGTCTTGTCATTTCAAAGAAAGAAGAGAAAACCAAAATCCAGGTAGTGAAACGAGCACACCAGCATGGGAGATGTGCATGTGGACAGTTTCCAGGAGCAGCTCTTTGTGGACACTTGGAAAGAGCGCTGTGAAAAGATTTCATACGAAGCGGATTTGGACAAAGTTGAAAGACCTTCCAAAACCAACCCTAAAGAACTTAGCCAAACAAAGAATGTTGCAATAAGCTCCTCCAGGAAAGGTGCTTCTATGACACAACTCAAGAGCAGGTAGCTACATTCTGCACAGTACAAAACGCATATGAATTCCTGGCTGAAAACTCACTCCAGAAGGAACAAATGCTTGTGTTTCTCTCCGAAAGAACACTCAGCGACTATTCTTTCGCTTGCTCCTTCCAAGTCTTGGTAGAAACGTGTGTTTTCACTGCGGTAATACGTTTTAGGATGCATTGTTTCAATCTCTTGCAAGACTCATGTTGTTTCTTAGACAATGTGGAAACACAAGGAGTATGTTTCCCAGTTCACTTGAAAGCCAGGAAAACGCACACTGCATCACTCTTCCTCAAACACGCTCTTTCACCTGATGCTTTGGGAATGTTCAAGAAAGCAGAAAAGAAGGGCATTTTGCAGTGAAATTCAGACGGGCATGTACAAAAGATCACTTCTATTCTTTGCAGAGTGCAAAAGCGTAATCGACTTCATGTTCTCAAAGAAACCCATATATTTTCCAAGGGACCTGAAGTAAGACTTTCACAAAAAGATGTGTTTGTGTGTCTGCTTTGAAAGGAGCTCTAAGTTGTGTATTCAGTGCTGTAGAATGACACACTCTACATAGAATACTCAGCATTTTGGGGAGACCAACATGCTGCAAACTGAAACTGCTACAAGGTGTGTGTAGCATACAGAAAGAAGGCTTGTCGTTTCAAAGAAAGAAGAGGAGACCAAAATCCAGGTAGGGGAACGAGCACACCAGTATGGGAGATGTACATGTGGACAGTTTCAAGCACCAGCTCTTTGTGGACACTTGGAAACAGCGCTGTGAAAAAATTTCGTACGAAGCAGGATTTGGACAAAGTTGAAAGACCTTCCAAAACCAACCCTAAAGAACTGAGCCAAACAATGAATGTTGCAATAAGCTCCTCCAGAAAGGTGCTTCTATGACACAACTCCCGAGCAGGTAGCTACTTTCTGCACAGTACAAAATGCATACGAATTCCTGGCTGAAAACTCATTCCAATTCCTGGCTGAAAACTCATTCCAGAAGGACGAAATGCATGTCTTTCTCTCAAAAGGAACACTCAGCCACTAGGCTTTTGCTTGCTCCTTCAAAGTCTTTGTCGAAACGTGTGTTTTCACTGCTGGAATACGTTTTAGGAAGCATTGTTTCAATCTCTTGCAAACCTCATGTTTCTTACACAATGTGGAAAACTAAGCAGTATGTTTCGCAAATCACTTGAAATCTAGGGAAACGCACACTGCATCACTCTTGCTCAAACACGCTCTTTCTCCTAATGTGTTGAGAACATTCAAGAAACCAGAAAACAAGGGCATTTTGCACTGAAACTCAGACGGGCATGTAGAGGAGGTCATTTCGTTTGGTAGTAGAGTGCAAAGCATCATTGACTTCATGTTCTCGTTGAAACCCTTACATTTCAAAGTGAAAAGAAGTAGGACTTTCACAAAAAGATGTGTTTGCGTGTCTGTGGTGAAAGGAGCTCTAAGTTGTGTATTCAGTGCTGGAGAGTGACACACTCTACACAGGTTACACAGCGTTTTAGGAGCACCAACATGCTGCAAACTGGAACTGCTACAAGGTGTGTGTAGCATGCAGAAAGAAGTCTTGTCATTTCAAAGAAAGAAGAGAAAACCAAAATCCAGGTAGTGAAACGAGCACACCAGCATGGGAGATGTGCATGTGGACAGTTTCCAGGAGCAGCTCTTTGTGGACACTTGGAAAGAGCGCTGTGAAAAGATTTCATACGAAGCGGATTTGGACAAAGTTGAAAGACCTTCCAAAACCAACCCTAAAGAACTTAGCCAAACAAAGAATGTTGCAATAAGCTCCTCCAGGAAAGGTGCTTCTATGACACAACTCAAGAGCAGGTAGCTACATTCTGCACAGTACAAAACGCATATGAATTCCTGGCTGAAAACTCACTCCAGAAGGAACAAATGCTTGTGTTTCTCTCCGAAAGAACACTCAGCGACTATTCTTTCGCTTGCTCCTTCCAAGTCTTGGTAGAAACGTGTGTTTTCACTGCGGTAATACGTTTTAGGATGCATTGTTTCAATCTCTTGCAAGACTCATGTTGTTTCTTAGACAATGTGGAAACACAAGGAGTATGTTTCCCAGTTCACTTGAAAGCCAGGAAAACGCACACTGCATCACTCTTCCTCAAACACGCTCTTTCACCTGATGCTTTGGGAATGTTCAAGAAAGCAGAAAAGAAGGGCATTTTGCAGTGAAATTCAGACGGGCATGTACAAAAGATCACTTCTATTCTTTGCAGAGTGCAAAAGCGTAATCGACTTCATGTTCTCAAAGAAACCCATATATTTTCCAAGGGACCTGAAGTAAGACTTTCACAAAAAGATGTGTTTGTGTGTCTGCTTTGAAAGGAGCTCTAAGTTGTGTATTCAGTGCTGTAGAATGACACACTCTACATAGAATACTCAGCATTTTGGGGAGACCAACATGCTGCAAACTGAAACTGCTACAAGGTGTGTGTAGCATACAGAAAGAAGGCTTGTCGTTTCAAAGAAAGAAGAGGAGACCAAAATCCAGGTAGGGGAACGAGCACACCAGTATGGGAGATGTACATGTGGACAGTTTCAAGCACCAGCTCTTTGTGGACACTTGGAAACAGCGCTGTGAAAAAATTTCGTACGAAGCAGGATTTGGACAAAGTTGAAAGACCTTCCAAAACCAACCCTAAAGAACTGAGCCAAACAATGAATGTTGCAATAAGCTCCTCCAGAAAGGTGCTTCTATGACACAACTCCCGAGCAGGTAGCTACTTTCTGCACAGTACAAAATGCATACGAATTCCTGGCTGAAAACTCATTCCAGAAGGACGAAATGCATGTCTTTCTCTCAAAAGGAACACTCAGCCACTAGGCTTTTGCTTGCTCCTTCAAAGTCTTTGTCGAAACGTGTGTTTTCACTGCTGGAATACGTTTTAGGAAGCATTGTTTCAATCTCTTGCAAACCTCATGTTTCTTACACAATGTGGAAAAATAAGGAGTATGTTTCGCAAATCACTTGAAATCTAGGGAAACGCACACTGCATCACTCTTGCTCAAACACGCTCTTTCTCCTAATGTGTTGAGAACATTCAAGAAACCAGAAAACAAGGGCATTTTGCACTGAAACTCAGACGGGCATGTAGAAGAGGTCTATTCTTTTGGTAGTAGAGTGCAAAAGCATCATTGACTTCATGTTCTCGTTGAAACCCTTACATTTCCAAGTGAAAAGAAGTAGGACTTTCACAAAAAGATGTGTTTGCGTGTCTGTGGTGAAAGGAGCTCTAAGTTGTGTATTCAGTGCTGGAGAGTGACACACTCTACACAGGTTACACAGCGTTTTAGGAGCACCAACATGCTGCAAACTGGAACTGCTACAAGGTGTGTGTAGCATGCAGAAAGAAGGCTTGTCATTTCAAAGAAAGAAGAGAAAACCAAAATCCAGGTAGTGAAACGAGCACACCAGCATGGGAGATGTGCATGTGGACAGTTTCCAGGAGCAGCTCTTTGTGGACACTTGGAAAGAGCGCTGTGAAAAGATTTCATACGAAGCGGATTTGGACAAAGTTGAAAGACCTTCCAAAACCAACCCTAAAGAACTTAGCCAAACAAAGAATGTTGCAATAAGCTCCTCCAGGAAAGGTGCTTCTATGACACAACTCAAGAGCAGGTAGCTACATTCTGCACAGTACAAAATGCATATGAATTCCTGGCTGAAAACTCACTCCAGAAGGAACAAATGCTTGTGTTTCTCTCCGAAAGAACACTCAGCGACTATTCTTTCGCTTGCTCCTTCCAAGTCTTGGTAGAAACGTGTGTTTTCACTGCGGTAATACGTTTTAGGATGCATTGTTTCAATCTCTTGCAAGACTCATGTTGTTTCTTAGACAATGTGGAAACACAAGGAGTATGTTTCCCAGTTCACTTGAAAGCCAGGAAAACGCACACTGCATCACTCTTCCTCAAACACGCTCTTTCACCTGATGCTTTGGGAATGTTCAAGAAAGCGGAAAAGAAGGGCATTTTGCAGTGAAATTCAGACGGGCATGTACAAAAGATCACTTCTATTCTTTGCAGAGTGCAAAAGCGTAATCGACTTCATGTTCTCAAAGAAACCCATATATTTTCCAAGGGACCTGAAGTAAGACTTTCACAAAAAGATGTGTTTGTGTGTCTGCTTTGAAAGGAGCTCTAAGTTGTGTATTCAGTGCTGTAGAATGACACACTCTACATAGAATACTCAGCATTTTGGGGAGACCAACATGCTGCAAACTGAAACTGCTACAAGGTGTGTGTAGCATACAGAAAGAAGGCTTGTCGTTTCAAAGAAAGAAGAGGAAACCAAAATCCAGGTAGGGGAACGAGCACACCAGTATGGGAGATGTACATGTGGACAGTTTCAAGCACCAGCTCTTTGTGGACACTTGGAAACAGCGCTGTGAAAAAATTTCGTACGAAGCAGGATTTGGACAAAGTTGAAAGACCTTCCAAAACCAACCCTAAAGAACTGAGCCAAACAATGAATGTTGCAATAAGCTCCTCCAGAAAGGTGCTTCTATGACACAACTCCCGAGCAGGTAGCTACTTTCTGCACAGTACAAAATGCATACGAATTCCTGGCTGAAAACTCATTCCAGAAGGACGAAATGCATGTCTTTCTCTCAAAAGGAACACTCAGCCACTAGGCTTTTGCTTGCTCCTTCAAAGTCTTTGTCGAAACGTGTGTTTTCACTGCTGGAATACGTTTTAGGAAGCATTGTTTCAATCTCTTGCAAACCTCATGTTTCTTACACAATGTGGAAAAATAAGGAGTATGTTTCGCAAATCACTTGAAATCTAGGGAAACGCACACTGCATCACTCTTGCTCAAACACGCTCTTTCTCCTAATGTGTTGAGAACATTCAAGAAACCAGAAAACAAGGGCATTTTGCACTGAAACTCAGACGGGCATGTAGAGGAGGTCATTTCGTTTGGCAGTAGAGTGCAAAAGCATCATTGACTTCATGTTCTCGTTGAAACCCTTACATTTCCAAGTGAAAAGAAGTAGGACTTTCACAAAAAGATGTGTTTGCGTGTCTGTGGTGAAAGGAGCTCTAAGTTGTGTATTCAGTGCTGGAGAGTGACACACTCTACACAGGTTACACAGCGTTTTAGGAGCACCAACATGCTGCAAACTGGAACTGCTACAAGGTGTGTGTAGCATGCAGAAAGAAGGCTTGTCATTTCAAAGAAAGAAGAGAAAACCAAAATCCAGGTAGTGAAACGAGCACACCAGCATGGGAGATGTGCATGTGGACAGTTTCCAGGAGCAGCTCTTTGTGGACACTTGGAAAGAGCGCTGTGAAAAGATTTCATACGAAGCGGATTTGGACAAAGTTGAAAGACCTTCCAAAACCAACCCTAAAGAACTTAGCCAAACAAAGAATGTTGCAATAAGCTCCTCCAGGAAAGGTGCTTCTATGACACAACTCAAGAGCAGGTAGCTACATTCTGCACAGTACAAAATGCATATGAATTCCTGGCTGAAAACTCACTCCAGAAGGAACAAATGCTTGTGTTTCTCTCCGAAAGAACACTCAGCGACTATTCTTTCGCTTGCTCCTTCCAAGTCTTGGTAGAAACGTGTGTTTTCACTGCGGTAATACGTTTTAGGATGCATTGTTTCAATCTCTTGCAAGACTCATGTTGTTTCTTAGACAATGTGGAAACACAAGGAGTATGTTTCCCAGTTCACTTGAAAGCCAGGAAAACGCACACTGCATCACTCTTCCTCAAACACGCTCTTTCACCTGATGCTTTGGGAATGTTCAAGAAAGCAGAAAAGAAGGGCATTTTGCAGTGAAATTCAGACGGGCATGTACAAAAGATCACTTCTATTCTTTGCAGAGTGCAAAAGCGTAATCGACTTCATGTTCTCAAAGAAACCCATATATTTTCCAAGGGACCTGAAGTAAGACTTTCACAAAAAGATGTGTTTGTGTGTCTGCTTTGAAAGGAGCTCTAAGTTGTGTATTCAGTGCTGTAGAATGACACACTCTACATAGAATACTCAGCATTTTGGGGAGACCAACATGCTGCAAACTGAAACTGCTACAAGGTGTGTGTAGCATACAGAAAGAAGGCTTGTCGTTTCAAAGAAAGAAGAGGAAACCAAAATCCAGGTAGGGGAACGAGCACACCAGTATGGGAGATGTACATGTGGACAGTTTCAAGCACCAGCTCTTTGTGGACACTTGGAAACAGCGCTGTGAAAAAATTTCGTACGAAGCAGGATTTGGACAAAGTTGAAAGACCTTCCAAAACCAACCCTAAAGAACTGAGCCAAACAATGAATGTTGCAATAAGCTCCTCCAGAAAGGTGCTTCTATGACACAACTCCCGAGCAGGTAGCTACTTTCTGCACAGTACAAAATGCATACGAATTCCTGGCTGAAAACTCATTCCAATTCCTGGCTGAAAACTCATTCCAGAAGGACGAAATGCATGTCTTTCTCTCAAAAGGAACACTCAGCCACTAGGCTTTTGCTTGCTCCTTCAAAGTCTTTGTCGAAACGTGTGTTTTCACTGCTGGAATACGTTTTAGGAAGCATTGTTTCAATCTCTTGCAAACCTCATGTTTCTTACACAATGTGGAAAACTAAGGAGTATGTTTCGCAAATCACTTGAAATCTAGGGAAACGCACACTGCATCACTCTTGCTCAAACACGCTCTTTCTCCTAATGTGTTGAGAACATTCAAGAAACCAGAAAACAAGGGCATTTTGCACTGAAACTCAGACGGGCATGTAGAGGAGGTCATTTCGTTTGGTAGTAGAGTGCAAAAGCATCATTGACTTCATGTTCTCGTTGAAACCCTTACATTTCCAAGTGAAAAGAAGTAGGACTTTCACAAAAAGATGTGTTTGCGTGTCTGTGGTGAAAGGAGCTCTAAGTTGTGTATTCAGTGCTGGAGAGTGACACACTCTACACAGGTTACACAGCGTTTTAGGAGCACCAACATGCTGCAAACTGGAACTGCTACAAGGTGTGTGTAGCATGCAGAAAGAAGGCTTGTCATTTCAAAGAAAGAAGAGAAAACCAAAATCCAGGTAGTGAAACGAGCACACCAGCATGGGAGATGTGCATGTGGACAGTTTCCAGGAGCAGCTCTTTGTGGACACTTGGAAAGAGCGCTGTGAAAAGATTTCATACGAAGCGGATTTGGACAAAGTTGAAAGACCTTCCAAAACCAACCCTAAAGAACTTAGCCAAACAAAGAATGTTGCAATAAGCTCCTCCAGGAAAGGTGCTTCTATGACACAACTCAAGAGCAGATAGCTACATTCTGCACAGTACAAAACGCATATGAATTCCTGGCTGAAAACTCACTCCAGAAGGAACAAATGCTTGTGTTTCTCTCCGAAAGAACACTCAGCGACTATTCTTTCGCTTGCTCCTTCCAAGTCTTGGTAGAAACGTGTGTTTTCACTGCGGTAATACGTTTTAGGATGCATTGTTTCAATCTCTTGCAAGACTCATGTTGTTTCTTAGACAATGTGGAAACACAAGGAGTATGTTTCCCAGTTCACTTGAAAGCCAGGAAAACGCACACTGCATCACTCTTCCTCAAACACGCTCTTTCACCTGATGCTTTGGGAATGTTCAAGAAAGCAGAAAAGAAGGGCATTTTGCAGTGAAATTCAGACGGGCATGTACAAAAGATCACTTCTATTCTTTGCAGAGTGCAAAAGCGTAATCGACTTCATGTTCTCAAAGAAACCCATATATTTTCCAAGGGACCTGAAGTAAGACTTTCACAAAAAGATGTGTTTGTGTGTCTGCTTTGAAAGGAGCTCTAAGTTGTGTATTCAGTGCTGTAGAATGACACACTCTACATAGAATACTCAGCATTTTGGGGAGACCAACATGCTGCAAACTGAAACTGCTACAAGGTGTGTGTAGCATACAGAAAGAAGGCTTGTCGTTTCAAAGAAAGAAGAGGAAACCAAAATCCAGGTAGGGGAACGAGCACACCAGTATGGGAGATGTACATGTGGACAGTTTCAAGCACCAGCTCTTTGTGGACACTTGGAAACAGCGCTGTGAAAAAATTTCGTACGAAGCAGGATTTGGACAAAGTTGAAAGACCTTCCAAAACCAACCCTAAAGAACTGAGCCAAACAATGAATGTTGCAATAAGCTCCTCCAGAAAGGTGCTTCTATGACACAACTCCCGAGCAGGTAGCTACTTTCTGCACAGTACAAAATGCATACGAATTCCTGGCTGAAAACTCATTCCAGAAGGACGAAATGCATGTCTTTCTCTCAAAAGGAACACTCAGCCACTAGGCTTTTGCTTGCTCCTTCAAAGTCTTTGTCGAAACGTGTGTTTTCACTGCTGGAATACGTTTTAGGAAGCATTGTTTCAATCTCTTGCAAACCTCATGTTTCTTACACAATGTGGAAAACTAAGCAGTATGTTTCGCAAATCACTTGAAATCTAGGGAAACGCACACTGCATCACTCTTGCTCAAACACGCTCTTTCTCCTAATGTGTTGAGAACATGCAAGAAACCAGAAAACAAGGGCATTTTGCACTGAAACTCAGACGGGCATGTAGAGGAGGTCATTTCGTTTGGTAGTAGAGTGCAAAGCATCATTGACTTCATGTTCTCGTTGAAACCCTTACATTTCCAAGTGAAAAGAAGTAGGACTTTCACAAAAAGATGTGTTTGCGTGTCTGTGGTGAAAGGAGCTCTAAGTTGTGTATTCAGTGCTGGAGAGTGACACACTCTACACAGGTTACACAGCGTTTTAGGAGCACCAACATGCTGCAAACTGGAACTGCTACAAGGTGTGTGTAGCATGCAGAAAGAAGTCTTGTCATTTCAAAGAAAGAAGAGAAAACCAAAATCCAGGTAGTGAAACGAGCACACCAGCATGGGAGATGTGCATGTGGACAGTTTCAGGAGCAGCTCTTTGTGGACACTTGGAAAGAGCGCTGTGAAAAGATTTCATACGAAGCGGATTTGGACAAAGTTGAAAGACCTTCCAAAACCAACCCTAAAGAACTTAGCCAAACAAAGAATGTTGCAATAAGCTCCTCCAGGAAAGGTGCTTCTATGACACAACTCAAGAGCAGGTAGCTACATTCTGCACAGTACAAAACGCATATGAATTCCTGGCTGAAAACTCACTCCAGAAGGAACAAATGCTTGTGTTTCTCTCCGAAAGAACACTCAGCGACTATTCTTTCGCTTGCTCCTTCCAAGTCTTGGTAGAAACGTGTGTTTTCACTGCGGTAATACGTTTTAGGATGCATTGTTTCAATCTCTTGCAAGACTCATGTTGTTTCTTAGACAATGTGGAAACACAAGGAGTATGTTTCCCAGTTCACTTGAAAGCCAGGAAAACGCACACTGCATCACTCTTCCTCAAACACGCTCTTTCACCTGATGCTTTGGGAATGTTCAAGAAAGCGGAAAAGAAGGGCATTTTGCAGTGAAATTCAGACGGGCATGTACAAAAGATCACTTCTATTCTTTGCAGAGTGCAAAAGCGTAATCGACTTCATGTTCTCAAAGAAACCCATATATTTTCCAAGGGACCTGAAGTAAGACTTTCACAAAAAGATGTGTTTGTGTGTCTGCTTTGAAAGGAGCTCTAAGTTGTGTATTCAGTGCTGTAGAATGACACACTCTACATAGAATACTCAGCATTTTGGGGAGACCAACATGCTGCAAACTGAAACTGCTACAAGGTGTGTGTAGCATACAGAAAGAAGGCTTGTCGTTTCAAAGAAAGAAGAGGAAACCAAAATCCAGGTAGGGGAACGAGCACACCAGTATGGGAGATGTACATGTGGACAGTTTCAAGCACCAGCTCTTTGTGGACACTTGGAAACAGCGCTGTGAAAAAATTTCGTACGAAGCAGGATTTGGACAAAGTTGAAAGACCTTCCAAAACCAACCCTAAAGAACTGAGCCAAACAATGAATGTTGCAATAAGCTCCTCCAGAAAGGTGCTTCTATGACACAACTCCCGAGCAGGTAGCTACTTTCTGCACAGTACAAAATGCATACGAATTCCTGGCTGAAAACTCATTCCAGAAGGACGAAATGCATGTCTTTCTCTCAAAAGGAACACTCAGCCACTAGGCTTTTGCTTGCTCCTTCAAAGTCTTTGTCGAAACGTGTGTTTTCACTGCTGGAATACGTTTTAGGAAGCATTGTTTCAATCTCTTGCAAACCTCATGTTTCTTACACAATGTGGAAAACTAAGGAGTATGTTTCGCAAATCACTTGAAATCTAGGGAAACGCACCCTGCATCACTCTTGCTCAAACACGCTCTTTCTCCTAATGTGTTGAGAACATTCAAGAAACCAGAAAACAAGGGCATTTTGCACTGAAACTCAGACGGGCATGTAGAAGAGGTCTATTCTTTTGGTAGTAGAGTGCAAAAGCATCATTGACTTCATGTTCTCGTTGAAACCCTTACATTTCCAAGTGAAAAGAAGTAGGACTTTCACAAAAAGATGTGTTTGCGTGTCTGTGGTGAAAGGAGCTCTAAGTTGTGTATTCAGTGCTGGAGAGTGACACACTCTACACAGGTTACACAGCGTTTTAGGAGCACCAACATGCTGCAAACTGGAACTGCTACAAGGTGTGTGTAGCATGCAGAAAGAAGGCTTGTCATTTCAAAGAAAGAAGAGAAAACCAAAATCCAGGTAGTGAAACGAGCACACCAGCATGGGAGATGTGCATGTGGACAGTTTCCAGGAGCAGCTCTTTGTGGACACTTGGAAAGAGCGCTGTGAAAAGATTTCATACGAAGCGGATTTGGACAAAGTTGAAAGACCTTCCAAAACCAACCCTAAAGAACTTAGCCAAACAAAGAATGTTGCAATAAGCTCCTCCAGGAAAGGTGCTTCTATGACACAACTCAAGAGCAGGTAGCTACATTCTGCACAGTACAAAATGCATATGAATTCCTGGCTGAAAACTCACTCCAGAAGGAACAAATGCTTGTGTTTCTCTCCGAAAGAACACTCAGCGACTATTCTTTCGCTTGCTCCTTCCAAGTCTTGGTAGAAACGTGTGTTTTCACTGCGGTAATACGTTTTAGGATGCATTGTTTCAATCTCTTGCAAGACTCATGTTGTTTCTTAGACAATGTGGAAACACAAGGAGTATGTTTCCCAGTTCACTTGAAAGCCAGGAAAACGCACACTGCATCACTCTTCCTCAAACACGCTCTTTCACCTGATGCTTTGGGAATGTTCAAGAAAGCAGAAAAGAAGGGCATTTTGCAGTGAAATTCAGACGGGCATGTACAAAAGATCACTTCTATTCTTTGCAGAGTGCAAAAGCGTAATCGACTTCATGTTCTCAAAGAAACCCATATATTTTCCAAGGGACCTGAAGTAAGACTTTCACAAAAAGATGTGTTTGTGTGTCTGCTTTGAAAGGAGCTCTAAGTTGTGTATTCAGTGCTGTAGAATGACACACTCTACATAGAATACTCAGCATTTTGGGGAGACCAACATGCTGCAAAGTGAAACTGCTACAAGGTGTGTGTAGCATACAGAAAGAAGGCTTGTCGTTTCAAAGAAAGAAGAGGAAACCAAAATCCAGGTAGGGGAACGAGCACACCAGTATGGGAGATGTACATGTGGACAGTTTCAAGCACCAGCTCTTTGTGGACACTTGGAAACAGCGCTGTGAAAAAATTTCGTACGAAGCAGGATTTGGACAAAGTTGAAAGACCTTCCAAAACCAACCCTAAAGAACTGAGCCAAACAATGAATGTTGCAATAAGCTCCTCCAGAAAGGTGCTTCTATGACACAACTCCCGAGCAGGTAGCTACTTTCTGCACAGTACAAAATGCATACGAATTCCTGGCTGAAAACTCATTCCAGAAGGACGAAATGCATGTCTTTCTCTCAAAAGGAACACTCAGCCACTAGGCTTTTGCTTGCTCCTTCAAAGTCTTTGTCGAAACGTGTGTTTTCACTGCTGGAATACGTTTTAGGAAGCATTGTTTCAATCTCTTGCAAACCTCATGTTTCTTACACAATGTGGAAAACTAAGCAGTATGTTTCGCAAATCACTTGAAATCTAGGGAAACGCACACTGCATCACTCTTGCTCAAACACGCTCTTTCTCCTAATGTGTTGAGAACATGCAAGAAACCAGAAAACAAGGGCATTTTGCACTGAAACTCAGACGGGCATGTAGAGGAGGTCATTTCGTTTGGTAGTAGAGTGCAAAGCATCATTGACTTCATGTTCTCGTTGAAACCCTTACATTTCCAAGTGAAAAGAAGTAGGACTTTCACAAAAAGATGTGTTTGCGTGTCTGTGGTGAAAGGAGCTCTAAGTTGTGTATTCAGTGCTGGAGAGTGACACACTCTACACAGGTTACACAGCGTTTTAGGAGCACCAACATGCTGCAAACTGGAACTGCTACAAGGTGTGTGTAGCATGCAGAAAGAAGTCTTGTCATTTCAAAGAAAGAAGAGAAAACCAAAATCCAGGTAGTGAAACGAGCACACCAGCATGGGAGATGTGCATGTGGACAGTTTCAGGAGCAGCTCTTTGTGGACACTTGGAAAGAGCGCTGTGAAAAGATTTCATACGAAGCGGATTTGGACAAAGTTGAAAGACCTTCCAAAACCAACCCTAAAGAACTTAGCCAAACAAAGAATGTTGCAATAAGCTCCTCCAGGAAAGGTGCTTCTATGACACAACTCAAGAGCAGGTAGCTACATTCTGCACAGTACAAAACGCATATGAATTCCTGGCTGAAAACTCACTCCAGAAGGAACAAATGCTTGTGTTTCTCTCCGAAAGAACACTCAGCGACTATTCTTTCGCTTGCTCCTTCCAAGTCTTGGTAGAAACGTGTGTTTTCACTGCGGTAATACGTTTTAGGATGCATTGTTTCAATCTCTTGCAAGACTCATGTTGTTTCTTAGACAATGTGGAAACACAAGGAGTATGTTTCCCAGTTCACTTGAAAGCCAGGAAAACGCACACTGCATCACTCTTCCTCAAACACGCTCTTTCACCTGATGCTTTGGGAATGTTCAAGAAAGCAGAAAAGAAGGGCATTTTGCAGTGAAATTCAGACGGGCATGTACAAAAGATCACTTCTATTCTTTGCAGAGTGCAAAAGCGTAATCGACTTCATGTTCTCAAAGAAACCCATATATTTTCCAAGGGACCTGAAGTAAGACTTTCACAAAAAGATGTGTTTGTGTGTCTGCTTTGAAAGGAGCTCTAAGTTGTGTATTCAGTGCTGTAGAATGACACACTCTACATAGAATACTCAGCATTTTGGGGAGACCAACATGCTGCAAAGTGAAACTGCTACAAGGTGTGTGTAGCATACAGAAAGAAGGCTTGTCGTTTCAAAGAAAGAAGAGGAAACCAAAATCCAGGTAGGGGAACGAGCACACCAGTATGGGAGATGTACATGTGGACAGTTTCAAGCACCAGCTCTTTGTGGACACTTGGAAACAGCGCTGTGAAAAAATTTCGTACGAAGCAGGATTTGGACAAAGTTGAAAGACCTTCCAAAACCAACCCTAAAGAACTGAGCCAAACAATGAATGTTGCAATAAGCTCCTCCAGAAAGGTGCTTCTATGACACAACTCCCGAGCAGGTAGCTACTTTCTGCACAGTACAAAATGCATACGAATTCCTGGCTGAAAACTCATTCCAGAAGGATGAAATGCATGTCTTTCTCTCAAAAGGAACACTCAGCCACTAGGCTTTTGCTTGCTCCTTCAAAGTCTTTGTCGAAACGTGTGTTTTCACTGCTGGAATACGTTTTAGGAAGCATTGTTTCAATCTCTTGCAAACCTCATGTTTCTTACACAATGTGGAAAACTAAGCAGTATGTTTCGCAAATCACTTGAAATCTAGGGAAACGCACCCTGCATCACTCTTGCTCAAACACGCTCTTTCTCCTAATGTGTTGAGAACATGCAAGAAACCAGAAAACAAGGGCATTTTGCACTGAAACTCAGACGGGCATGTAGAGGAGGTCATTTCGTTTGGTAGTAGAGTGCAAAGCATCATTGACTTCATGTTCTCGTTGAAACCCTTACATTTCCAAGTGAAAAGAAGTAGGACTTTCACAAAAAGATGTGTTTGCGTGTCTGTGGTGAAAGGAGCTCTAAGTTGTGTATTCAGTGCTGGAGAGTGACACACTCTACACAGGTTACACAGCGTTTTAGGAGCACCAACATGCTGCAAACTGGAACTGCTACAAGGTGTGTGTAGCATGCAGAAAGAAGTCTTGTCATTTCAAAGAAAGAAGAGAAAACCAAAATCCAGGTAGTGAAACGAGCACACCAGCATGGGAGATGTGCATGTGGACAGTTTCAGGAGCAGCTCTTTGTGGACACTTGGAAAGAGCGCTGTGAAAAGATTTCATACGAAGCGGATTTGGACAAAGTTGAAAGACCTTCCAAAACCAACCCTAAAGAACTTAGCCAAACAAAGAATGTTGCAATAAGCTCCTCCAGGAAAGGTGCTTCTATGACACAACTCAAGAGCAGGTAGCTACATTCTGCACAGTACAAAACGCATATGAATTCCTGGCTGAAAACTCACTCCAGAAGGAACAAATGCTTGTGTTTCTCTCCGAAAGAACACTCAGCGACTATTCTTTCGCTTGCTCCTTCCAAGTCTTGGTAGAAACGTGTGTTTTCACTGCGGTAATACGTTTTAGGATGCATTGTTTCAATCTCTTGCAAGACTCATGTTGTTTCTTAGACAATGTGGAAACACAAGGAGTATGTTTCCCAGTTCACTTGAAAGCCAGGAAAACGCACACTGCATCACTCTTCCTCAAACACGCTCTTTCACCTGATGCTTTGGGAATGTTCAAGAAAGCAGAAAAGAAGGGCATTTTGCAGTGAAATTCAGACGGGCATGTACAAAAGATCACTTCTATTCTTTGCAGAGTGCAAAAGCGTAATCGACTTCATGTTCTCAAAGAAACCCATATATTTTCCAAGGGACCTGAAGTAAGACTTTCACAAAAAGATGTGTTTGTGTGTCTGCTTTGAAAGGAGCTCTAAGTTGTGTATTCAGTGCTGTAGAATGACACACTCTACATAGAATACTCAGCATTTTGGGGAGACCAACATGCTGCAAACTGAAACTGCTACAAGGTGTGTGTAGCATACAGAAAGAAGGCTTGTCGTTTCAAAGAAAGAAGAGGAAACCAAAATCCAGGTAGGGGAACGAGCACACCAGTATGGGAGATGTACATGTGGACAGTTTCAAGCACCAGCTCTTTGTGGACACTTGGAAACAGCGCTGTGAAAAAATTTCGTACGAAGCAGGATTTGGACAAAGTTGAAAGACCTTCCAAAACCAACCCTAAAGAACTGAGCCAAACAATGAATGTTGCAATAAGCTCCTCCAGAAAGGTGCTTCTATGACACAACTCCCGAGCAGGTAGCTACTTTCTGCACAGTACAAAATGCATACGAATTCCTGGCTGAAAACTCATTCCAGAAGGACGAAATGCATGTCTTTCTCTCAAAAGGAACACTCAGCCACTAGGCTTTTGCTTGCTCCTTCAAAGTCTTTGTCGAAACGTGTGTTTTCACTGCTGGAATACGTTTTAGGAAGCATTGTTTCAATCTCTTGCAAACCTCATGTTTCTTACACAATGTGGAAAACTAAGGAGTATGTTTCGCAAATCACTTGAAATCTAGGGAAACGCACCCTGCATCACTCTTGCTCAAACACGCTCTTTCTCCTAATGTGTTGAGAACATTCAAGAAACCAGAAAACAAGGGCATTTTGCACTGAAACTCAGACGGGCATGTAGAAGAGGTCTATTCTTTTGGTAGTAGAGTGCAAAAGCATCATTGACTTCATGTTCTCGTTGAAACCCTTACATTTCCAAGTGAAAAGAAGTAGGACTTTCACAAAAAGATGTGTTTGCGTGTCTGTGGTGAAAGGAGCTCTAAGTTGTGTATTCAGTGCTGGAGAGTGACACACTCTACACAGGTTACACAGCGTTTTAGGAGCACCAACATGCTGCAAACTGGAACTGCTACAAGGTGTGTGTAGCATGCAGAAAGAAGGCTTGTCATTTCAAAGAAAGAAGAGAAAACCAAAATCCAGGTAGTGAAACGAGCACACCAGCATGGGAGATGTGCATGTGGACAGTTTCCAGGAGCAGCTCTTTGTGGACACTTGGAAAGAGCGCTGTGAAAAGATTTCATACGAAGCGGATTTGGACAAAGTTGAAAGACCTTCCAAAACCAACCCTAAAGAACTTAGCCAAACAAAGAATGTTGCAATAAGCTCCTCCAGGAAAGGTGCTTCTATGACACAACTCAAGAGCAGGTAGCTACATTCTGCACAGTACAAAATGCATATGAATTCCTGGCTGAAAACTCACTCCAGAAGGAACAAATGCTTGTGTTTCTCTCCGAAAGAACACTCAGCGACTATTCTTTCGCTTGCTCCTTCCAAGTCTTGGTAGAAACGTGTGTTTTCACTGCGGTAATACGTTTTAGGATGCATTGTTTCAATCTCTTGCAAGACTCATGTTGTTTCTTAGACAATGTGGAAACACAAGGAGTATGTTTCCCAGTTCACTTGAAAGCCAGGAAAACGCACACTGCATCACTCTTCCTCAAACACGCTCTTTCACCTGATGCTTTGGGAATGTTCAAGAAAGCAGAAAAGAAGGGCATTTTGCAGTGAAATTCAGACGGGCATGTACAAAAGATCACTTCTATTCTTTGCAGAGTGCAAAAGCGTAATCGACTTCATGTTCTCAAAGAAACCCATATATTTTCCAAGGGACCTGAAGTAAGACTTTCACAAAAAGATGTGTTTGTGTGTCTGCTTTGAAAGGAGCTCTAAGTTGTGTATTCAGTGCTGTAGAATGACACACTCTACATAGAATACTCAGCATTTTGGGGAGACCAACATGCTGCAAAGTGAAACTGCTACAAGGTGTGTGTAGCATACAGAAAGAAGGCTTGTCGTTTCAAAGAAAGAAGAGGAAACCAAAATCCAGGTAGGGGAACGAGCACACCAGTATGGGAGATGTACATGTGGACAGTTTCAAGCACCAGCTCTTTGTGGACACTTGGAAACAGCGCTGTGAAAAAATTTCGTACGAAGCAGGATTTGGACAAAGTTGAAAGACCTTCCAAAACCAACCCTAAAGAACTGAGCCAAACAATGAATGTTGCAATAAGCTCCTCCAGAAAGGTGCTTCTATGACACAACTCCCGAGCAGGTAGCTACATTCTGCACAGTACAAAATGCATACGAATTCCTGGCTGAAAACTCTTTCCAGAAGGACGAAATGCATGTCTTTCTCTCAAAAGGAACACTCAGCCACTAGGCTTTTGCTTGCTCCTTCAAAGCCTTTGTCGAAACGTGTGTTTTCACTGCTGGAATACGTTTTAGGAAGCATTGTTTCAATCTCTTGCAAACCTCATGTTTCTTACACAATGTGGAAAAATAAGGAGCATGTTTCGCAAATCACTTGAAATCTAGGGAAACGCACACTGCATCACTCTTGCTCAAACACGCTCTTTCTCCTAATGTGTTGAGAACATTCAAGAAACCAGAAAACAAGGGCATTTTGCACTGAACCACAGACGGGCATGTAGAAGAGGTCATTTCGTTTGGTAGTAGAGTGCAAAAGCATCATTGACTTCATGTTCTCGTTGAAACCCTTACATTTCCAAGTGAAAAGAAGTAGGACTTTCACAAAAAGATGTGTTTGCGTGTCTGTGGTGAAAGGAGCTCTAAGTTGTGTATTCAGTGCTGGAGAGTGACACACTCTACACAGGTTACACAGCGTTTTAGGAGCACCAACATGCTGCAAACTGGAACTGCTACAAGGTGTGTGTAGCATGCAGAAAGAAGGCTTGTCATTTCAAAGAAAGAAGAGAAAACCAAAATCCAGGTAGTGAAACGAGCACACCAGCATGGGAGATGTGCATGTGGACAGTTTCCAGGAGCAGCTCTTTGTGGACACTTGGAAAGAGCGCTGTGAAAAGATTTCATACGAAGCGGATTTGGACAAAGTTGAAAGACCTTCCAAAACCAACCCTAAAGAACTTAGCCAAACAAAGAATGTTGCAATAAGCTCCTCCAGGAAAGGTGCTTCTATGACACAACTCAAGAGCAGGTAGCTACATTCAGCACAGTACAAAATGCATATGAATTCCTGGCTGAAAACTCACTCCAGAAGGAACAAATGCTTGTGTTTCTCTCCGAAAGAACACTCAGCGACTATTCTTTCGCTTGCTCCTTCCAAGTCATGGTAGAAACGTGTGTTTTCACTGCGGTAATACGTTTTAGGATGCATTGTTTCAATCTCTTGCAAGACTCATGTTGTTTCTTAGACAATGTGGAAACACAAGGAGTATGTTTCCCAATTCACTTGAAAGCCAGGAAAACGCACACTGCATCACTCTTCCTCAAACACGCTCTTTCACCTGATGCTTTGGGAATGTTCAAGAAAGCAGAAAAGAAGGGCATTTTGCAGTGAAATTCAGACGGGCATGTACAAAAGATCACTTCTATTCTTTGCAGAGTGCAAAAGCGTAATCGACTTCATGTTCTCAAAGAAACCCATATATTTTCCAAGGGACCTGAAGTAAGACTTTCACAAAAAGATGTGTTTGTGTGTCTGCTTTGAAAGGAGCTCTAAGTTGTGTATTCAGTGCTGTAGAATGACACACTCTACATAGAATACTCAGCATTTTGGGGAGACCAACATGCTGCAAAGTGAAACTGCTACAAGGTGTGTGTAGCATACAGAAAGAAGGCTTGTCGTTTCAAAGAAAGAAGAGGAAACCAAAATCCAGGTAGGGGAACGAGCACACCAGCATGGGAGATGTACATGTGGACAGTTTCAAGCACCAGCTCTTTGTGGACACTTGGAAACAGCGCTGTGAAAAAATTTCGTACGAAGCAGGATTTGGACAAAGTTGAAAGACCTTCCAAAACCAACCCTAAAGAACTGAGCCAAACAATGAATGTTGCAATAAGCTCCTCCAGAAAGGTGCTTCTATGACACAACTCCCGAGCAGGTAGCTACTTTCTGCACAGTACAAAATGCATACGAATTCCTGGCTGAAATCTCATTCCAATTCCTGGCTGAAAACTCATTCCAGAAGGACGAAATGCATGTCTTTCTCTCAAAAGGAACACTCAGCCCCTAGGCTTTTGCTTGCTCCTTCAAAGTCTTTCTCGAAACGTGTGTTTTCACTGCTGGAATACGTTTTAGGAAGCATTGTTTCAATCTCTTGCAAACCTCATGTTTCTTACACAATGTGGAAAACTAAGCAGTATGTTTCGCAAATCACTTGAAATCTAGGGAAACGCACACTGCATCACTCTTGCTCAAACACGCTCTTTCTCCTAATGTGTTGAGAACATTCAAGAAACCAGAAAACAAGGGCATTTTGCACTGAAACTCAGACGGGCATGTAGAGGAGGTCATTTCGTTTGGTAGTAGAGTGCAAAGCATCATTGACTTCATGTTCTCGTTGAAACCCTTACATTTCCAAGTGAAAAGAAGTAGGACTTTCACAAAAAGATGTGTTTGCGTGTCTGTGGTGAAAGGAGCTCTAAGTTGTGTATTCAGTGCTGGAGAGTGACACACTCTACACAGGTTACACAGCGTTTTAGGAGCACCAACATGCTGCAAACTGGAACTGCTACAAGGTGTGTGTAGCATGCAGAAAGAAGGCTTGTCATTTCAAAGAAAGAAGAGAAAACCAAAATCCAGGTAGTGAAACGAGCACACCAGCATGGGAGATGTGCATGTGGACAGTTTCCAGGAGCAGCTCTTTGTGGACACTTGGAAAGAGCGCTGTGAAAAGATTTCATACGAAGCGGATTTGGACAAAGTTGAAAGACCTTCCAAAACCAACCCTAAAGAACTTAGCCAAACAAAGAATGTTGCAATAAGCTCCTCCAGGAAAGGTGCTTCTATGACACAACTCAAGAGCAGGTAGCTACATTCTGCACAGTACAAAACGCATATGAATTCCTGGCTGAAAACTCACTCCAGAAGGAACAAATGCTTGTATTTCTCTCCGAAAGAACACTCAGCGACTATTCTTTCGCTTGCTCCTTCCAAGTCTTGGTAGAAACGTGTGTTTTCACTGCGGTAATACGTTTTAGGATGCATTGTTTCAATCTCTTGCAAGACTCATGTTGTTTCTTAGACAATGTGGAAACACAAGGAGTATGTTTCCCAATTCACTTGAAAGCCAGGAAAACGCACACTGCATCACTCTTCCTCAAACACGCTCTTTCACCTGATGCTTTGGGAATGTTCAAGAAAGCAGAAAAGAAGGGCATTTTGCAGTGAAATTCAGACGGGCATGTACAAAAGATCACTTCTATTCTTTGCAGAGTGCAAAAGCGTAATCGACTTCATGTTCTCAAAGAAACCCATATATTTTCCAAGGGACCTGAAGTAAGACTTTCACAAAAAGATGTGTTTGTGTGTCTGCTTTGAAAGGAGCTCTAAGTTGTGTATTCAGTGCTGTAGAATGACACACTCTACATAGAATACTCAGCATTTTGGGGAGACCAACATGCTGCAAACTGAAACTGCTACAAGGTGTGTGTAGCATACAGAAAGAAGGCTTGTCGTTTCAAAGAAAGAAGAGGAAACCAAAATCCAGGTAGGGGAACGAGCACACCAGTATGGGAGATGTACATGTGGACAGTTTCAAGCACCAGCTCTTTGTGGACACTTGGAAACAGCGCTGTGAAAAAATTTCGTACGAAGCAGGATTTGGACAAAGTTGAAAGACCTTCCAAAACCAACCCTAAAGAACTGAGCCAAACAATGAATGTTGCAATAAGCTCCTCCAGAAAGGTGCTTCTATGACACAACTCCCGAGCAGGTAGCTACTTTCTGCACAGTACAAAATGCATACGAATTCCTGGCTGAAAACTCATTCCAGAAGGACGAAATGCATGTCTTTCTCTCAAAAGGAACACTCAGCCACTAGGCTTTTGCTTGCTCCTTCAAAGTCTTTGTCGAAACGTGTGTTTTCACTGCTGGAATACGTTTTAGGAAGCATTGTTTCAATCTCTTGCAAACCTCATGTTTCTTACACAATGTGGAAAAATAAGGAGTATGTTTTGCAAATCACTTGAAATCTAGGGAAACGCACACTGCATCACTCTTGCTCAAACACGCTCTTTCTCCTAATGTGTTGAGAACATTCAAGAAACCAGAAAACAAGGGCATTTTGCACTGAACCTCAGACGGGCATGTAGAAGAGGTCATTTCGTTTGGTAGTAGAGTGCAAAAGCATCATTGACTTCATGTTCTCGTTGAAACCCTTACATTTCCAAGTGAAAAGAAGTAGGACTTTCACAAAAAGATGTGTTTGCGTGTCTGTGGTGAAAGGAGCTCTAAGTTGTGTATTCAGTGCTGGAGAGTGACACACTCTACACAGGTTACACAGCGTTTTAGGAGCACCAACATGCTGCAAACTGGAACTGCTACAAGGTGTGTGTAGCATGCAGAAAGAAGGCTTGTCATTTCAAAGAAAGAAGAGAAAACCAAAATCCAGGTAGTGAAACGAGCACACCAGCATGGGAGATGTGCATGTGGACAGTTTCCAGGAGCAGCTCTTTGTGGACACTTGGAAAGAGCGCTGTGAAAAGATTTCATACGAAGCGGATTTGGACAAAGTTGAAAGACCTTCCAAAACCAACCCTAAAGAACTTAGCCAAACAAAGAATGTTGCAATAAGCTCCTCCAGGAAAGGTGCTTCTATGACACAACTCAAGAGCAGGTAGCTACATTCTGCACAGTACAAAATGCATATGAATTCCTGGCTGAAAACTCACTCCAGAAGGAACAAATGCTTGTGTTTCTCTCCGAAAGAACACTCAGCGACTATTCTTTCGCTTGCTCCTTCCAAGTCTTGGTAGAAACGTGTGTTTTCACTGCGGTAATACGTTTTAGGATGCATTGTTTCAATCTCTTGCAAGACTCATGTTGTTTCTTAGACAATGTGGAAACACAAGGAGTATGTTTCCCAATTCACTTGAAAGCCAGGAAAACGCACACTGCATCACTCTTCCTCAAACACGCTCTTTCACCTGATGCTTTGGGAATGTTCAAGAAAGCAGAAAAGAAGGGCATTTTGCAGTGAAATTCAGACGGGCATGTACAAAAGATCACTTCTATTCTTTGCAGAGTGCAAAAGCGTAATCGACTTCATGTTCTCAAAGAAACCCATATATTTTCCAAGGGACCTGAAGTAAGACTTTCACAAAAAGATGTGTTTGTGTGTCTGCTTTGAAAGGAGCTCTAAGTTGTGTATTCAGTGCTGTAGAATGACACACTCTACATAGAATACTCAGCATTTTGGGGAGACCAACATGCTGCAAACTGAAACTGCTACAAGGTGTGTGTAGCATACAGAAAGAAGGCTTGTCGTTTCAAAGAAAGAAGAGGAAACCAAAATCCAGGTAGGGGAACGAGCACACCAGTATGGGAGATGTACATGTGGACAGTTTCAAGCACCAGCTCTTTGTGGACACTTGGAAACAGCGCTGTGAAAAAATTTCGTACGAAGCAGGATTTGGACAAAGTTGAAAGACCTTCCAAAACCAACCCTAAAGAACTGAGCCAAACAATGAATGTTGCAATAAGCTCCTCCAGAAAGGTGCTTCTATGACACAACTCCCGAGCAGGTAGCTACTTTCTGCACAGTACAAAATGCATACGAATTCCTGGCTGAAAACTCATTCCAGAAGGACGAAATGCATGTCTTTCTCTCAAAAGGAACACTCAGCCACTAGGCTTTTGCTTGCTCCTTCAAAGTCTTTGTCGAAACGTGTGTTTTCACTGCTGGAATAAGTTTTAGGAAGCATTGTTTCAATCTCTTGCAAACCTCATGTTTCTTACACAATGTGGAAAAATAAGGAGTATGTTTTGCAAATCACTTGAAATCTAGGGAAACGCACACTGCATCACTCTTGCTCAAACACGCTCTTTCTCCTAATGTGTTGAGAACATTCAAGAAACCAGAAAACAAGGGCATTTTGCACTGAAACTCAGACGGGCATGTAGAGGAGGTCATTTCGTTTGGTAGTAGAGTGCAAAAGCATCATTGACTTCATGTTCTCGTTGAAACCCTTACATTTCCAAGTGAAAAGAAGTAGGACTTTCACAAAAAGATGTGTTTGCGTGTCTGTGGTGAAAGGAGCTCTAAGTTGTGTATTCAGTGCTGGAGAGTGACACACTCTACACAGGTTACACAGCGTTTTAGGAGCACCAACATGCTGCAAACTGGAACTGCTACAAGGTGTGTGTAGCATGCAGAAAGAAGGCTTGTCATTTCAAAGAAAGAAGAGAAAACCAAAATCCAGGTAGTGAAACGAGCACACCAGCATGGGAGATGTGCATGTGGACAGTTTCCAGGAGCAGCTCTTTGTGGACACTTGGAAAGAGCGCTGTGAAAAGATTTCATACGAAGCGGATTTGGACAAAGTTGAAAGACCTTCCAAAACCAACCCTAAAGAACTTAGCCAAACAAAGAATGTTGCAATAAGCTCCTCCAGGAAAGGTGCTTCTATGACACAACTCAAGAGCAGGTAGCTACATTCTGCACAGTACAAAATGCATATGAATTCCTGGCTGAAAACTCACTCCAGAAGGAACAAATGCTTGTGTTTCTCTCCGAAAGAACACTCAGCGACTATTCTTTCGCTTGCTCCTTCCAAGTCTTGGTAGAAACGTGTGTTTTCACTGCGGTAATACGTTTTAGGATGCATTGTTTCAATCTCTTGCAAGACTCATGTTGTTTCTTAGACAATGTGGAAACACAAGGAGTATGTTTCCCAATTCACTTGAAAGCCAGGAAAACGCACACTGCATCACTCTTCCTCAAACACGCTCTTTCACCTGATGCTTTGGGAATGTTCAAGAAAGCAGAAAAGAAGGGCATTTTGCAGTGAAATTCAGACGGGCATGTACAAAAGATCACTTCTATTCTTTGCAGAGTGCAAAAGCGTAATCGACTTCATGTTCTCAAAGAAACCCATATATTTTCCAAGGGACCTGAAGTAAGACTTTCACAAAAAGATGTGTTTGTGTGTCTGCTTTGAAAGGAGCTCTAAGTTGTGTATTCAGTGCTGTAGAATGACACACTCTACATAGAATACTCAGCATTTTGGGGAGACCAACATGCTGCAAACTGAAACTGCTACAAGGTGTGTGTAGCATACAGAAAGAAGGCTTGTCGTTTCAAAGAAAGAAGAGGAAACCAAAATCCAGGTAGGGGAACGAGCACACCAGTATGGGAGATGTACATGTGGACAGTTTCAAGCACCAGCTCTTTGTGGACACTTGGAAACAGCGCTGTGAAAAAATTTCGTACGAAGCAGGATTTGGACAAAGTTGAAAGACCTTCCAAAACCAACCCTAAAGAACTGAGCCAAACAATGAATGTTGCAATAAGCTCCTCCAGAAAGGTGCTTCTATGACACAACTCCCGAGCAGGTAGCTACTTTCTGCACAGTACAAAATGCATACGAATTCCTGGCTGAAAACTCATTCCAGAAGGACGAAATGCATGTCTTTCTCTCAAAAGGAACACTCAGCCACTAGGCTTTTGCTTGCTCCTTCAAAGTCTTTGTCGAAACGTGTGTTTTCACTGCTGGAATACGTTTTAGGAAGCATTGTTTCAATCTCTTGCAAACCTCATGTTTCTTACACAATGTGGAAAACTAAGGAGTATGTTTCGCAAATCACTTGAAATCTAGGGAAACGCACACTGCATCACTCTTGCTCAAACACGCTCTTTCTCCTAATGTGTTGAGAACATTCAAGAAACCAGAAAACAAGGGCATTTTGCACTGAAACTCAGACGGGCATGTAGAGGAGGTCATTTCGTTTGGTAGTAGAGTGCAAAAGCATCATTGACTTCATGTTCTCGTTGAAACCCTTACATTTCCAAGTGAAAAGAAGTAGGACTTTCACAAAAAGATGTGTTTGCGTGTCTGTGGTGAAAGGAGCTCTAAGTTGTGTATTCAGTGCTGGAGAGTGACACACTCTACACAGGTTACACAGCGTTTTAGGAGCACCAACATGCTGCAAACTGGAACTGCTACAAGGTGTGTGTAGCATGCAGAAAGAAGGCTTGTCATTTCAAAGAAAGAAGAGAAAACCAAAATCCAGGTAGTGAAACGAGCACACCAGCATGGGAGATGTGCATGTGGACAGTTTCCAGGAGCAGCTCTTTGTGGACACTTGGAAAGAGCGCTGTGAAAAGATTTCATACGAAGCGGATTTGGACAAAGTTGAAAGACCTTCCAAAACCAACCCTAAAGAACTTAGCCAAACAAAGAATGTTGCAATAAGCTCCTCCAGGAAAGGTGCTTCTATGACACAACTCAAGAGCAGGTAGCTACATTCTGCACAGTACAAAACGCATATGAATTCCTGGCTGAAAACTCACTCCAGAAGGAACAAATGCTTGTGTTTCTCTCCGAAAGAACACTCAGCGACTATTCTTTCGCTTGCTCCTTCCAAGTCTTGGTAGAAACGTGTGTTTTCACTGCGGTAATACGTTTTAGGATGCATTGTTTCAATCTCTTGCAAGACTCATGTTGTTTCTTAGACAATGTGGAAACACAAGGAGTATGTTTCCCAATTCACTTGAAAGCCAGGAAAACGCACACTGCATCACTCTTCCTCAAACACGCTCTTTCACCTGATGCTTTGGGAATGTTCAAGAAAGCAGAAAAGAAGGGCATTTTGCAGTGAAATTCAGACGGGCATGTACAAAAGATCACTTCTATTCTTTGCAGAGTGCAAAAGCGTAATCGACTTCATGTTCTCAAAGAAACCCATATATTTTCCAAGGGACCTGAAGTAAGACTTTCACAAAAAGATGTGTTTGTGTGTCTGCTTTGAAAGGAGCTCTAAGTTGTGTATTCAGTGCTGTAGAATGACACACTCTACATAGAATACTCAGCATTTTGGGGAGACCAACATGCTGCAAACTGAAACTGCTACAAGGTGTGTGTAGCATACAGAAAGAAGGCTTGTCGTTTCAAAGAAAGAAGAGGAAACCAAAATCCAGGTAGGGGAACGAGCACACCAGTATGGGAGATGTACATGTGGACAGTTTCAAGCACCAGCTCTTTGTGGACACTTGGAAACAGCGCTGTGAAAAAATTTCGTACAAAGCAGGATTTGGACAAAGTTGAAAGACCTTCCAAAACCAACCCTAAAGAACTGAGCCAAACAATGAATGTTGCAATAAGCTCCTCCAGAAAGGTGCTTCTATGACACAACTCCCGAGCAGGTAGCTACTTTCTGCACAGTACAAAATGCATACGAATTCCTGGCTGAAAACTCATTCCAGAAGGACGAAATGCATGTCTTTCTCTCAAAAGGAACACTCAGCCCCTAGGCTTTTGCTTGCTCCTTCAAAGTCTTTCTCGAAACGTGTGTTTTCACTGCTGGAATACGTTTTAGGAAGCATTGTTTCAATCTCTTGCAAACCTCATGTTTCTTACACAATGTGGAAAACTAAGCAGTATGTTTCGCAAATCACTTGAAATCTAGGGAAACGCACACTGCATCACTCTTGCTCAAACACGCTCTTTCTCCTAATGTGTTGAGAACATTCAAGAAACCAGAAAACAAGGGCATTTTGCACTGAAACTCAGACGGGCATGTAGAGGAGGTCATTTCGTTTGGTAGTAGAGTGCAAAGCATCATTGACTTCATGTTCTCGTTGAAACCCTTACATTTCCAAGTGAAAAGAAGTAGGACTTTCACAAAAAGATGTGTTTGCGTGTCTGTGGTGAAAGGAGCTCTAAGTTGTGTATTCAGTGCTGGAGAGTGACACACTCTACACAGGTTACACAGCGTTTTAGGAGCACCAACATGCTGCAAACTGGAACTGCTACAAGGTGTGTGTAGCATGCAGAAAGAAGGCTTGTCATTTCAAAGAAAGAAGAGAAAACCAAAATCCAGGTAGTGAAACGAGCACACCAGCATGGGAGATGTGCATGTGGACAGTTTCCAGGAGCAGCTCTTTGTGGACACTTGGAAAGAGCGCTGTGAAAAGATTTCATACGAAGCGGATTTGGACAAAGTTGAAAGACCTTCCAAAACCAACCCTAAAGAACTTAGCCAAACAAAGAATGTTGCAATAAGCTCCTCCAGGAAAGGTGCTTCTATGACACAACTCAAGAGCAGGTAGCTACATTCTGCACAGTACAAAACGCATATGAATTCCTGGCTGAAAACTCACTCCAGAAGGAACAAATGCTTGTGTTTCTCTCCGAAAGAACACTCAGCGACTATTCTTTCGCTTGCTCCTTCCAAGTCTTGGTAGAAACGTGTGTTTTCACTGCGGTAATACGTTTTAGGATGCATTGTTTCAATCTCTTGCAAGACTCATGTTGTTTCTTAGACAATGTGGAAACACAAGGAGTATGTTTCCCAATTCACTTGAAAGCCAGGAAAACGCACACTGCATCACTCTTCCTCAAACACGCTCTTTCACCTGATGCTTTGGGAATGTTCAAGAAAGCAGAAAAGAAGGGCATTTTGCAGTGAAATTCAGACGGGCATGTACAAAAGATCACTTCTATTCTTTGCAGAGTGCAAAAGCGTAATCGACTTCATGTTCTCAAAGAAACCCATATATTTTCCAAGGGACCTGAAGTAAGACTTTCACAAAAAGATGTGTTTGTGTGTCTGCTTTGAAAGGAGCTCTAAGTTGTGTATTCAGTGCTGTAGAATGACACACTCTACATAGAATACTCAGCATTTTGGGGAGACCAACATGCTGCAAACTGAAACTGCTACAAGGTGTGTGTAGCATACAGAAAGAAGGCTTGTCGTTTCAAAGAAAGAAGAGGAAACCAAAATCCAGGTAGGGGAACGAGCACACCAGTATGGGAGATGTACATGTGGACAGTTTCAAGCACCAGCTCTTTGTGGACACTTGGAAACAGCGCTGTGAAAAAATTTCGTACGAAGCAGGATTTGGACAAAGTTGAAAGACCTTCCAAAACCAACCCTAAAGAACTGAGCCAAACAATGAATGTTGCAATAAGCTCCTCCAGAAAGGTGCTTCTATGACACAACTCCCGAGCAGGTAGCTACTTTCTGCACAGTACAAAATGCATACGAATTCCTGGCTGAAAACTCATTCCAGAAGGACGAAATGCATGTCTTTCTCTCAAAAGGAACACTCAGCCACTAGGCTTTTGCTTGCTCCTTCAAAGTCTTTGTCGAAACGTGTGTTTTCACTGCTGGAATACGTTTTAGGAAGCATTGTTTCAATCTCTTGCAAACCTCATGTTTCTTACACAATGTGGAAAAATAAGGAGTATGTTTTGCAAATCACTTGAAATCTAGGGAAACGCACACTGCATCACTCTTGCTCAAACACGCTCTTTCTCCTAATGTGTTGAGAACATTCAAGAAACCAGAAAACAAGGGCATTTTGCACTGAACCTCAGACGGGCATGTAGAAGAGGTCATTTCGTTTGGTAGTAGAGTGCAAAAGCATCATTGACTTCATGTTCTCGTTGAAACCCTTACATTTCCAAGTGAAAAGAAGTAGGACTTTCACAAAAAGATGTGTTTGCGTGTCTGTGGTGAAAGGAGCTCTAAGTTGTGTATTCAGTGCTGGAGAGTGACACACTCTACACAGGTTACACAGCGTTTTAGGAGCACCAACATGCTGCAAACTGGAACTGCTACAAGGTGTGTGTAGCATGCAGAAAGAAGGCTTGTCATTTCAAAGAAAGAAGAGAAAACCAAAATCCAGGTAGTGAAACGAGCACACCAGCATGGGAGATGTGCATGTGGACAGTTTCCAGGAGCAGCTCTTTGTGGACACTTGGAAAGAGCGCTGTGAAAAGATTTCATACGAAGCGGATTTGGACAAAGTTGAAAGACCTTCCAAAACCAACCCTAAAGAACTTAGCCAAACAAAGAATGTTGCAATAAGCTCCTCCAGGAAAGGTGCTTCTATGACACAACTCAAGAGCAGGTAGCTACATTCTGCACAGTACAAAATGCATATGAATTCCTGGCTGAAAACTCACTCCAGAAGGAACAAATGCTTGTGTTTCTCTCCGAAAGAACACTCAGCGACTATTCTTTCGCTTGCTCCTTCCAAGTCTTGGTAGAAACGTGTGTTTTCACTGCGGTAATACGTTTTAGGATGCATTGTTTCAATCTCTTGCAAGACTCATGTTGTTTCTTAGACAATGTGGAAACACAAGGAGTATGTTTCCCAATTCACTTGAAAGCCAGGAAAACGCACACTGCATCACTCTTCCTCAAACACGCTCTTTCACCTGATGCTTTGGGAATGTTCAAGAAAGCAGAAAAGAAGGGCATTTTGCAGTGAAATTCAGACGGGCATGTACAAAAGATCACTTCTATTCTTTGCAGAGTGCAAAAGCGTAATCGACTTCATGTTCTCAAAGAAACCCATATATTTTCCAAGGGACCTGAAGTAAGACTTTCACAAAAAGATGTGTTTGTGTGTCTGCTTTGAAAGGAGCTCTAAGTTGTGTATTCAGTGCTGTAGAATGACACACTCTACATAGAATACTCAGCATTTTGGGGAGACCAACATGCTGCAAACTGAAACTGCTACAAGGTGTGTGTAGCATACAGAAAGAAGGCTTGTCGTTTCAAAGAAAGAAGAGGAAACCAAAATCCAGGTAGGGGAACGAGCACACCAGTATGGGAGATGTACATGTGGACAGTTTCAAGCACCAGCTCTTTGTGGACACTTGGAAACAGCGCTGTGAAAAAATTTCGTACGAAGCAGGATTTGGACAAAGTTGAAAGACCTTCCAAAACCAACCCTAAAGAACTGAGCCAAACAATGAATGTTGCAATAAGCTCCTCCAGAAAGGTGCTTCTATGACACAACTCCCGAGCAGGTAGCTACTTTCTGCACAGTACAAAATGCATACGAATTCCTGGCTGAAAACTCATTCCAGAAGGACGAAATGCATGTCTTTCTCTCAAAAGGAACACTCAGCCACTAGGCTTTTGCTTGCTCCTTCAAAGTCTTTGTCGAAACGTGTGTTTTCACTGCTGGAATAAGTTTTAGGAAGCATTGTTTCAATCTCTTGCAAACCTCATGTTTCTTACACAATGTGGAAAAATAAGGAGTATGTTTTGCAAATCACTTGAAATCTAGGGAAACGCACACTGCATCACTCTTGCTCAAACACGCTCTTTCTCCTAATGTGTTGAGAACATTCAAGAAACCAGAAAACAAGGGCATTTTGCACTGAAACTCAGACGGGCATGTAGAGGAGGTCATTTCGTTTGGTAGTAGAGTGCAAAAGCATCATTGACTTCATGTTCTCGTTGAAACCCTTACATTTCCAAGTGAAAAGAAGTAGGACTTTCACAAAAAGATGTGTTTGCGTGTCTGTGGTGAAAGGAGCTCTAAGTTGTGTATTCAGTGCTGGAGAGTGACACACTCTACACAGGTTACACAGCGTTTTAGGAGCACCAACATGCTGCAAACTGGAACTGCTACAAGGTGTGTGTAGCATGCAGAAAGAAGGCTTGTCATTTCAAAGAAAGAAGAGAAAACCAAAATCCAGGTAGTGAAACGAGCACACCAGCATGGGAGATGTGCATGTGGACAGTTTCCAGGAGCAGCTCTTTGTGGACACTTGGAAAGAGCGCTGTGAAAAGATTTCATACGAAGCGGATTTGGACAAAGTTGAAAGACCTTCCAAAACCAACCCTAAAGAACTTAGCCAAACAAAGAATGTTGCAATAAGCTCCTCCAGGAAAGGTGCTTCTATGACACAACTCAAGAGCAGGTAGCTACATTCTGCACAGTACAAAATGTATATGAATTCCTGGCTGAAAACTCACTCCAGAAGGAACAAATGCTTGTGTTTCTCTCCGAAAGAACACTCAGCGACTATTCTTTCGCTTGCTCCTTCCAAGTCTTGGTAGAAACGTGTGTTTTCACTGCGGTAATACGTTTTAGGATGCATTGTTTCAATCTCTTGCAAGACTCATGTTGTTTCTTAGACAATGTGGAAACACAAGGAGTATGTTTCCCAATTCACTTGAAAGCCAGGAAAACGCACACTGCATCACTCTTCCTCAAACACGCTCTTTCACCTGATGCTTTGGGAATGTTCAAGAAAGCAGAAAAGAAGGGCATTTTGCAGTGAAATTCAGACGGGCATGTACA
The DNA here is from genome assembly GCF_054644295.1 of Miniopterus natalensis. Classification (NCBI taxonomy): domain Eukaryota; kingdom Metazoa; phylum Chordata; class Mammalia; order Chiroptera; family Miniopteridae; genus Miniopterus; species Miniopterus natalensis. The sequence goes on along the minus strand of NW_028269993.1, from coordinate 891,324 downwards.
AAAGATCACTTCTATTCTTTGCAGAGTGCAAAAGCGTAATCGACTTCATGTTCTCAAAGAAACCCATATATTTTCCAAGGGACCTGAAGTAAGACTTTCACAAAAAGATGTGTTTGTGTGTCTGCTTTGAAAGGAGCTCTAAGTTGTGTATTCAGTGCTGTAGAATGACACACTCTACATAGAATACTCAGCATTTTGGGGAGACCAACATGCTGCAAACTGAAACTGCTACAAGGTGTGTGTAGCATACAGAAAGAAGGCTTGTCGTTTCAAAGAAAGAAGAGGAAACCAAAATCCAGGTAGGGGAACGAGCACACCAGTATGGGAGATGTACATGTGGACAGTTTCAAGCACCAGCTCTTTGTGGACACTTGGAAACAGCGCTGTGAAAAAATTTCGTACGAAGCAGGATTTGGACAAAGTTGAAAGACCTTCCAAAACCAACCCTAAAGAACTGAGCCAAACAATGAATGTTGCAATAAGCTCCTCCAGAAAGGTGCTTCTATGACACAACTCCCGAGCAGGTAGCTACTTTCTGCACAGTACAAAATGCATACGAATTCCTGGCTGAAAACTCATTCCAGAAGGACGAAATGCATGTCTTTCTCTCAAAAGGAACACTCAGCCACTAGGCTTTTGCTTGCTCCTTCAAAGTCTTTGTCGAAACGTGTGTTTTCACTGCTGGAATACGTTTTAGGAAGCATTGTTTCAATCTCTTGCAAACCTCATGTTTCTTACACAATGTGGAAAACTAAGGAGTATGTTTCGCAAATCACTTGAAATCTAGGGAAACGCACACTGCATCACTCTTGCTCAAACACGCTCTTTCTCCTAATGTGTTGAGAACATTCAAGAAACCAGAAAACAAGGGCATTTTGCACTGAAACTCAGACGGGCATGTAGAGGAGGTCATTTCGTTTGGTAGTAGAGTGCAAAAGCATCATTGACTTCATGTTCTCGTTGAAACCCTTACATTTCCAAGTGAAAAGAAGTAGGACTTTCACAAAAAGATGTGTTTGCGTGTCTGTGGTGAAAGGAGCTCTAAGTTGTGTATTCAGTGCTGGAGAGTGACACACTCTACACAGGTTACACAGCGTTTTAGGAGCACCAACATGCTGCAAACTGGAACTGCTACAAGGTGTGTGTAGCATGCAGAAAGAAGGCTTGTCATTTCAAAGAAAGAAGAGAAAACCAAAATCCAGGTAGTGAAACGAGCACACCAGCATGGGAGATGTGCATGTGGACAGTTTCCAGGAGCAGCTCTTTGTGGACACTTGGAAAGAGCGCTGTGAAAAGATTTCATACGAAGCGGATTTGGACAAAGTTGAAAGACCTTCCAAAACCAACCCTAAAGAACTTAGCCAAACAAAGAATGTTGCAATAAGCTCCTCCAGGAAAGGTGCTTCTATGACACAACTCAAGAGCAGGTAGCTACATTCTGCACAGTACAAAACGCATATGAATTCCTGGCTGAAAACTCACTCCAGAAGGAACAAATGCTTGTGTTTCTCTCCGAAAGAACACTCAGCGACTATTCTTTCGCTTGCTCCTTCCAAGTCTTGGTAGAAACGTGTGTTTTCACTGCGGTAATACGTTTTAGGATGCATTGTTTCAATCTCTTGCAAGACTCATGTTGTTTCTTAGACAATGTGGAAACACAAGGAGTATGTTTCCCAATTCACTTGAAAGCCAGGAAAACGCACACTGCATCACTCTTCCTCAAACACGCTCTTTCACCTGATGCTTTGGGAATGTTCAAGAAAGCAGAAAAGAAGGGCATTTTGCAGTGAAATTCAGACGGGCATGTACAAAAGATCACTTCTATTCTTTGCAGAGTGCAAAAGCGTAATCGACTTCATGTTCTCAAAGAAACCCATATATTTTCCAAGGGACCTGAAGTAAGACTTTCACAAAAAGATGTGTTTGTGTGTCTGCTTTGAAAGGAGCTCTAAGTTGTGTATTCAGTGCTGTAGAATGACACACTCTACATAGAATACTCAGCATTTTGGGGAGACCAACATGCTGCAAACTGAAACTGCTACAAGGTGTGTGTAGCATACAGAAAGAAGGCTTGTCGTTTCAAAGAAAGAAGAGGAAACCAAAATCCAGGTAGGGGAACGAGCACACCAGTATGGGAGATGTACATGTGGACAGTTTCAAGCACCAGCTCTTTGTGGACACTTGGAAACAGCGCTGTGAAAAAATTTCGTACAAAGCAGGATTTGGACAAAGTTGAAAGACCTTCCAAAACCAACCCTAAAGAACTGAGCCAAACAATGAATGTTGCAATAAGCTCCTCCAGAAAGGTGCTTCTATGACACAACTCCCGAGCAGGTAGCTACTTTCTGCACAGTACAAAATGCATACGAATTCCTGGCTGAAAACTCATTCCAGAAGGACGAAATGCATGTCTTTCTCTCAAAAGGAACACTCAGCCACTAGGCTTTTGCTTGCTCCTTCAAAGTCTTTGTCGAAACGTGTGTTTTCACTGCTGGAATACGTTTTAGGAAGCATTGTTTCAATCTCTTGCAAACCTCATGTTTCTTACACAATGTGGAAAACTAAGGAGTATGTTTCGCAAATCACTTGAAATCTAGGGAAACGCACACTGCATCACTCTTGCTCAAACACGCTCTTTCTCCTAATGTGTTGAGAACATTCAAGAAACCAGAAAACAAGGGCATTTTGCACTGAAACTCAGACGGGCATGTAGAAGAGGCCATTTCGTTTGGTAGTAGAGTGCAAAAGCATCATTGACTTCATGTTCTCGTTGAAACCCTTACATTTCCAAGTGAAAAGAAGTAGGACTTTCACAAAAAGATGTGTTTGCGTGTCTGTGGTGAAAGGAGCTCTAAGTTGTGTATTCAGTGCTGGAGAGTGACACACTCTACACAGGTTACACAGTGTTTTAGGAGCACCAACATGCTGCAAACTGGAACTGCTACAAGGTGTGTGTAGCATGCAGAAAGAAGGCTTGTCATTTCAAAGAAAGAAGAGAAAACCAAAATCCAGGTAGTGAAACGAGCACACCAGCATGGGAGATGTGCATGTGGACAGTTTCCAGGAGCAGCTCTTTGTGGACACTTGGAAAGAGAGCTGTGAAAAGATTTCATACGAAGCGGATTTGGACAAAGTTGAAAGACCTTCCAAAACCAACCCTAAAGAACTTAGCCAAACAAAGAATGTTGCAATAAGCTCCTCCAGGAAAGGTGCTTCTATGACACAACTCAAGAGCAGGTAGCTACATTCTGCACAGTACAAAATGCATATGAATTCCTGGCTGAAAACTCACTCCAGAAGGAACAAATGCTTGTGTTTCTCTCCGAAAGAACACTCAGCGACTATTCTTTCGCTTGCTCCTTCCAAGTCTTGGTAGAAACGTGTGTTTTCACTGCGGTAATACGTTTTAGGATGCATTGTTTCAATCTCTTGCAAGACTCATGTTGTTTCTTAGACAATGTGGAAACACAAGGAGTATGTTTCCCAATTCACTTGAAAGCCAGGAAAACGCACACTGCATCACTCTTCCTCAAACACGCTCTTTCACCTGATGCTTTGGGAATGTTCAAGAAAGCAGAAAAGAAGGGCATTTTGCAGTGAAATTCAGACGGGCATGTACAAAAGATCACTTCTATTCTTTGCAGAGTGCAAAAGCGTAATCGACTTCATGTTCTCAAAGAAACCCATATATTTTCCAAGGGACCTGAAGTAAGACTTTCACAAAAAGATGTGTTTGTGTGTCTGCTTTGAAAGGAGCTCTAAGTTGTGTATTCAGTGCTGTAGAATGACACACTCTACATAGAATACTCAGCATTTTGGGGAGACCAACATGCTGCAAACTGAAACTGCTACAAGGTGTGTGTAGCATACAGAAAGAAGGCTTGTCGTTTCAAAGAAAGAAGAGGAAACCAAAATCCAGGTAGGGGAACGAGCACACCAGTATGGGAGATGTACATGTGGACAGTTTCAAGCACCAGCTCTTTGTGGACACTTGGAAACAGCGCTGTGAAAAAATTTCGTACGAAGCAGGATTTGGACAAAGTTGAAAGACCTTCCAAAACCAACCCTAAAGAACTGAGCCAAACAATGAATGTTGCAATAAGCTCCTCCAGAAAGGTGCTTCTATGACACAACTCCCGAGCAGGTAGCTACTTTCTGCACAGTACAAAATGCATACGAATTCCTGGCTGAAAACTCATTCCAATTCCTGGCTGAAAACTCATTCCAGAAGGACGAAATGCATGTCTTTCTCTCAAAAGGAACACTCAGCCACTAGGCTTTTGCTTGCTCCTTCAAAGTCTTTGTCGAAACGTGTGTTTTCACTGCTGGAATAAGTTTTAGGAAGCATTGTTTCAATCTCTTGCAAACCTCATGTTTCTTACACAATGTGGAAAAATAAGGAGTATGTTTTGCAAATCACTTGAAATCTAGGGAAACGCACACTGCATCACTCTTGCTCAAACACGCTCTTTCTCCTAATGTGTTGAGAACATTCAAGAAACCAGAAAACAAGGGCATTTTGCACTGAAACTCAGACGGGCATGTAGAGGAGGTCATTTCGTTTGGTAGTAGAGTGCAAAAGCATCATTGACTTCATGTTCTCGTTGAAACCCTTACATTTCCAAGTGAAAAGAAGTAGGACTTTCACAAAAAGATGTGTTTGCGTGTCTGTGGTGAAAGGAGCTCTAAGTTGTGTATTCAGTGCTGGAGAGTGACACACTCTACACAGGTTACACAGCGTTTTAGGAGCACCAACATGCTGCAAACTGGAACTGCTACAAGGTGTGTGTAGCATGCAGAAAGAAGGCTTGTCATTTCAAAGAAAGAAGAGAAAACCAAAATCCAGGTAGTGAAACGAGCACACCAGCATGGGAGATGTGCATGTGGACAGTTTCCAGGAGCAGCTCTTTGTGGACACTTGGAAAGAGCGCTGTGAAAAGATTTCATACGAAGCGGATTTGGACAAAGTTGAAAGACCTTCCAAAACCAACCCTAAAGAACTTAGCCAAACAAAGAATGTTGCAATAAGCTCCTCCAGGAAAGGTGCTTCTATGACACAACTCAAGAGCAGGTAGCTACATTCTGCACAGTACAAAATGTATATGAATTCCTGGCTGAAAACTCACTCCAGAAGGAACAAATGCTTGTGTTTCTCTCCGAAAGAACACTCAGCGACTATTCTTTCGCTTGCTCCTTCCAAGTCTTGGTAGAAACGTGTGTTTTCACTGCGGTAATACGTTTTAGGATGCATTGTTTCAATCTCTTGCAAGACTCATGTTGTTTCTTAGACAATGTGGAAACACAAGGAGTATGTTTCCCAATTCACTTGAAAGCCAGGAAAACGCACACTGCATCACTCTTCCTCAAACACGCTCTTTCACCTGATGCTTTGGGAATGTTCAAGAAAGCAGAAAAGAAGGGCATTTTGCAGTGAAATTCAGACGGGCATGTACAAAAGATCACTTCTATTCTTTGCAGAGTGCAAAAGCGTAATCGACTTCATGTTCTCAAAGAAACCCATATATTTTCCAAGGGACCTGAAGTAAGACTTTCACAAAAAGATGTGTTTGTGTGTCTGCTTTGAAAGGAGCTCTAAGTTGTGTATTCAGTGCTGTAGAATGACACACTCTACATAGAATACTCAGCATTTTGGGGAGACCAACATGCTGCAAACTGAAACTGCTACAAGGTGTGTGTAGCATACAGAAAGAAGGCTTGTCGTTTCAAAGAAAGAAGAGGAAACCAAAATCCAGGTAGGGGAACGAGCACACCAGTATGGGAGATGTACATGTGGACAGTTTCAAGCACCAGCTCTTTGTGGACACTTGGAAACAGCGCTGTGAAAAAATTTCGTACGAAGCAGGATTTGGACAAAGTTGAAAGACCTTCCAAAACCAACCCTAAAGAACTGAGCCAAACAATGAATGTTGCAATAAGCTCCTCCAGAAAGGTGCTTCTATGACACAACTCCCGAGCAGGTAGCTACTTTCTGCACAGTACAAAATGCATACGAATTCCTGGCTGAAAACTCATTCCAGAAGGACGAAATGCATGTCTTTCTCTCAAAAGGAACACTCAGCCACTAGGCTTTTGCTTGCTCCTTCAAAGTCTTTGTCGAAACGTGTGTTTTCACTGCTGGAATACGTTTTAGGAAGCATTGTTTCAATCTCTTGCAAACCTCATGTTTCTTACACAATGTGGAAAACTAAGGAGTATGTTTCGCAAATCACTTGAAATCTAGGGAAACGCACACTGCATCACTCTTGCTCAAACACGCTCTTTCTCCTAATGTGTTGAGAACATTCAAGAAACCAGAAAACAAGGGCATTTTGCACTGAAACTCAGACGGGCATGTAGAGGAGGTCATTTCGTTTGGTAGTAGAGTGCAAAAGCATCATTGACTTCATGTTCTCGTTGAAACCCTTACATTTCCAAGTGAAAAGAAGTAGGACTTTCACAAAAAGATGTGTTTGCGTGTCTGTGGTGAAAGGAGCTCTAAGTTGTGTATTCAGTGCTGGAGAGTGACACACTCTACACAGGTTACACAGCGTTTTAGGAGCACCAACATGCTGCAAACTGGAACTGCTACAAGGTGTGTGTAGCATGCAGAAAGAAGGCTTGTCATTTCAAAGAAAGAAGAGAAAACCAAAATCCAGGTAGTGAAACGAGCACACCAGCATGGGAGATGTGCATGTGGACAGTTTCCAGGAGCAGCTCTTTGTGGACACTTGGAAAGAGCGCTGTGAAAAGATTTCATACGAAGCGGATTTGGACAAAGTTGAAAGACCTTCCAAAACCAACCCTAAAGAACTTAGCCAAACAAAGAATGTTGCAATAAGCTCCTCCAGGAAAGGTGCTTCTATGACACAACTCAAGAGCAGGTAGCTACATTCTGCACAGTACAAAACGCATATGAATTCCTGGCTGAAAACTCACTCCAGAAGGAACAAATGCTTGTGTTTCTCTCCGAAAGAACACTCAGCGACTATTCTTTCGCTTGCTCCTTCCAAGTCTTGGTAGAAACGTGTGTTTTCACTGCGGTAATACGTTTTAGGATGCATTGTTTCAATCTCTTGCAAGACTCATGTTGTTTCTTAGACAATGTGGAAACACAAGGAGTATGTTTCCCAATTCACTTGAAAGCCAGGAAAACGCACACTGCATCACTCTTCCTCAAACACGCTCTTTCACCTGATGCTTTGGGAATGTTCAAGAAAGCAGAAAAGAAGGGCATTTTGCAGTGAAATTCAGACGGGCATGTACAAAAGATCACTTCTATTCTTTGCAGAGTGCAAAAGCGTAATCGACTTCATGTTCTCAAAGAAACCCATATATTTTCCAAGGGACCTGAAGTAAGACTTTCACAAAAAGATGTGTTTGTGTGTCTGCTTTGAAAGGAGCTCTAAGTTGTGTATTCAGTGCTGTAGAATGACACACTCTACATAGAATACTCAGCATTTTGGGGAGACCAACATGCTGCAAACTGAAACTGCTACAAGGTGTGTGTAGCATACAGAAAGAAGGCTTGTCGTTTCAAAGAAAGAAGAGGAAACCAAAATCCAGGTAGGGGAACGAGCACACCAGTATGGGAGATGTACATGTGGACAGTTTCAAGCACCAGCTCTTTGTGGACACTTGGAAACAGCGCTGTGAAAAAATTTCGTACAAAGCAGGATTTGGACAAAGTTGAAAGACCTTCCAAAACCAACCCTAAAGAACTGAGCCAAACAATGAATGTTGCAATAAGCTCCTCCAGAAAGGTGCTTCTATGACACAACTCCCGAGCAGGTAGCTACTTTCTGCACAGTACAAAATGCATACGAATTCCTGGCTGAAAACTCATTCCAGAAGGACGAAATGCATGTCTTTCTCTCAAAAGGAACACTCAGCCACTAGGCTTTTGCTTGCTCCTTCAAAGTCTTTGTCGAAACGTGTGTTTTCACTGCTGGAATACGTTTTAGGAAGCATTGTTTCAATCTCTTGCAAACCTCATGTTTCTTACACAATGTGGAAAACTAAGGAGTATGTTTCGCAAATCACTTGAAATCTAGGGAAACGCACACTGCATCACTCTTGCTCAAACACGCTCTTTCTCCTAATGTGTTGAGAACATTCAAGAAACCAGAAAACAAGGGCATTTTGCACTGAAACTCAGACGGGCATGTAGAAGAGGCCATTTCGTTTGGTAGTAGAGTGCAAAAGCATCATTGACTTCATGTTCTCGTTGAAACCCTTACATTTCCAAGTGAAAAGAAGTAGGACTTTCACAAAAAGATGTGTTTGCGTGTCTGTGGTGAAAGGAGCTCTAAGTTGTGTATTCAGTGCTGGAGAGTGACACACTCTACACAGGTTACACAGTGTTTTAGGAGCACCAACATGCTGCAAACTGGAACTGCTACAAGGTGTGTGTAGCATGCAGAAAGAAGGCTTGTCATTTCAAAGAAAGAAGAGAAAACCAAAATCCAGGTAGTGAAACGAGCACACCAGCATGGGAGATGTGCATGTGGACAGTTTCCAGGAGCAGCTCTTTGTGGACACTTGGAAAGAGAGCTGTGAAAAGATTTCATACGAAGCGGATTTGGACAAAGTTGAAAGACCTTCCAAAACCAACCCTAAAGAACTTAGCCAAACAAAGAATGTTGCAATAAGCTCCTCCAGGAAAGGTGCTTCTATGACACAACTCAAGAGCAGGTAGCTACATTCTGCACAGTACAAAATGCATATGAATTCCTGGCTGAAAACTCACTCCAGAAGGAACAAATGCTTGTGTTTCTCTCCGAAAGAACACTCAGCGACTATTCTTTCGCTTGCTCCTTCCAAGTCTTGGTAGAAACGTGTGTTTTCACTGCGGTAATACGTTTTAGGATGCATTGTTTCAATCTCTTGCAAGACTCATGTTGTTTCTTAGACAATGTGGAAACACAAGGAGTATGTTTCCCAATTCACTTGAAAGCCAGGAAAACGCACACTGCATCACTCTTCCTCAAACACGCTCTTTCACCTGATGCTTTGGGAATGTTCAAGAAAGCAGAAAAGAAGGGCATTTTGCAGTGAAATTCAGACGGGCATGTACAAAAGATCACTTCTATTCTTTGCAGAGTGCAAAAGCGTAATCGACTTCATGTTCTCAAAGAAACCCATATATTTTCCAAGGGACCTGAAGTAAGACTTTCACAAAAAGATGTGTTTGTGTGTCTGCTTTGAAAGGAGCTCTAAGTTGTGTATTCAGTGCTGTAGAATGACACACTCTACATAGAATACTCAGCATTTTGGGGAGACCAACATGCTGCAAACTGAAACTGCTACAAGGTGTGTGTAGCATACAGAAAGAAGGCTTGTCGTTTCAAAGAAAGAAGAGGAAACCAAAATCCAGGTAGGGGAACGAGCACACCAGTATGGGAGATGTACATGTGGACAGTTTCAAGCACCAGCTCTTTGTGGACACTTGGAAACAGCGCTGTGAAAAAATTTCGTACGAAGCAGGATTTGGACAAAGTTGAAAGACCTTCCAAAACCAACCCTAAAGAACTGAGCCAAACAATGAATGTTGCAATAAGCTCCTCCAGAAAGGTGCTTCTATGACACAACTCCCGAGCAGGTAGCTACTTTCTGCACAGTACAAAATGCATACGAATTCCTGGCTGAAAACTCATTCCAGAAGGACGAAATGCATGTCTTTCTCTCAAAAGGAACACTCAGCCACTAGGCTTTTGCTTGCTCCTTCAAAGTCTTTGTCGAAACGTGTGTTTTCACTGCTGGAATACGTTTTAGGAAGCATTGTTTCAATCTCTTGCAAACCTCATGTTTCTTACACAATGTGGAAAACTAAGGAGTATGTTTCGCAAATCACTTGAAATCTAGGGAAACGCACACTGCATCACTCTTGCTCAAACACGCTCTTTCTCCTAATGTGTTGAGAACATTCAAGAAACCAGAAAACAAGGGCATTTTGCACTGAAACTCAGACGGGCATGTAGAGGAGGTCATTTCGTTTGGTAGTAGAGTGCAAAAGCATCATTGACTTCATGTTCTCGTTGAAACCCTTACATTTCCAAGTGAAAAGAAGTAGGACTTTCACAAAAAGATGTGTTTGCGTGTCTGTGGTGAAAGGAGCTCTAAGTTGTGTATTCAGTGCTGGAGAGTGACACACTCTACACAGGTTACACAGCGTTTTAGGAGCACCAACATGCTGCAAACTGGAACTGCTACAAGGTGTGTGTAGCATGCAGAAAGAAGGCTTGTCATTTCAAAGAAAGAAGAGAAAACCAAAATCCAGGTAGTGAAACGAGCACACCAGCATGGGAGATGTGCATGTGGACAGTTTCCAGGATCAGCTCTTTGTGGACACTTGGAAAGAGGGCTGTGAAAAGATTTCATACGAAGCGGATTTGGACAAAGTTGAAAGACCTTCCAAAACCAACCCTAAAGAACTTAGCCAAACAAAGAATGTTGCAATAAGCTCCTCCAGGAAAGGTGCTTCTATGACACAACTCAAGAGCAGGTAGCTACATTCTGCACAGTACAAAACGCATATGAATTCCTGGCTGAAAACTCACTCCAGAAGGAACAAATGCTTGTGTTTCTCTCCGAAAGAACACTCAGCGACTATTCTTTCGCTTGCTCCTTCCAAGTCTTGGTAGAAACGTGTGTTTTCACTGCGGTAATACGTTTTAGGATGCATTGTTTCAATCTCTTGCAAGACTCATGTTGTTTCTTAGACAATGTGGAAACACAAGGAGTATGTTTCCCAATTCACTTGAAAGCCAGGAAAACGCACACTGCATCACTCTTCCTCAAACACGCTCTTTCACCTGATGCTTTGGGAATGTTCAAGAAAGCAGAAAAGAAGGGCATTTTGCAGTGAAATTCAGACGGGCATGTACAAAAGATCACTTCTATTCTTTGCAGAGTGCAAAAGCGTAATCGACTTCATGTTCTCAAAGAAACCCATATATTTTCCAAGGGACCTGAAGTAAGACTTTCACAAAAAGATGTGTTTGTGTGTCTGCTTTGAAAGGAGCTCTAAGTTGTGTATTCAGTGCTGTAGAATGACACACTCTACATAGAATACTCAGCATTTTGGGGAGACCAACATGCTGCAAAGTGAAACTGCTACAAGGTGTGTGTAGCATACAGAAAGAAGGCTTGTCGTTTCAAAGAAAGAAGAGGAAACCAAAATCCAGGTAGGGGAACGAGCACACCAGTATGGGAGATGTACATGTGGACAGTTTCAAGCACCAGCTCTTTGTGGACACTTGGAAACAGCGCTGTGAAAAAATTTCGTACGAAGCAGGATTTGGACAAAGTTGAAAGACCTTCCAAAACCAACCCTAAAGAACTGAGCCAAACAATGAATGTTGCAATAAGCTCCTCCAGAAAGGTGCTTCTATGACACAACTCCCGAGCAGGTAGCTACTTTCTGCACAGTACAAAATGCATACGAATTCCTGGCTGAAAACTCATTCCAGAAGGACGAAATGCATGTCTTTCTCTCAAAAGGAACACTCAGCCACTAGGCTTTTGCTTGCTCCTTCAAAGTCTTTGTCGAAACGTGTGTTTTCACTGCTGGAATACGTTTTAGGAAGCATTGTTTCAATCTCTTGCAAACCTCATGTTTCTTACACAATGTGGAAAACTAAGGAGTATGTTTTGCAAATCACTTGAAATCTAGGGAAACGCACACTGCATCACTCTTGCTCAAACACGCTCTTTCTCCTAATGTGTTGAGAACATTCAAGAAACCAGAAAACAAGGGCATTTTGCACTGAAACTCAGACGGGCATGTAGAGGAGGTCATTTCGTTTGGTAGTAGAGTGCAAAAGCATCATTGACTTCATGTTCTCGTTGAAACCCTTACATTTCCAAGTGAAAAGAAGTAGGACTTTCACAAAAAGATGTGTTTGCGTGTCTGTGGTGAAAGGAGCTCTAAGTTGTGTATTCAGTGCTGGAGAGTGACACACTCTACACAGGTTACACAGCGTTTTAGGAGCACCAACATGCTGCAAACTGGAACTGCTACAAGGTGTGTGTAGCATGCAGAAAGAAGGCTTGTCATTTCAAAGAAAGAAGAGAAAACCAAAATCCAGGTAGTGAAACGAGCACACCAGCATGGGAGATGTGCATGTGGACAGTTTCCAGGAGCAGCTCTTTGTGGACACTTGGAAAGAGCGCTGTGAAAAGATTTCATACGAAGCGGATTTGGACAAAGTTGAAAGACCTTCCAAAACCAACCCTAAAGAACTTAGCCAAACAAAGAATGTTGCAATAAGCTCCTCCAGGAAAGGTGCTTCTATGACACAACTCTAGAGCAGGTAGCTACATTCTGCACAGTACAAAATGTATATGAATTCCTGGCTGAAAACTCACTCCAGAAGGAACAAATGCTTGTGTTTCTCTCCGAAAGAACACTCAGCGACTATTCTTTCGCTTGCTCCTTCCAAGTCTTGGTAGAAACGTGTGTTTTCACTGCGGTAATACGTTTTAGGATGCATTGTTTCAATCTCTTGCAAGACTCATGTTGTTTCTTAGACAATGTGGAAACACAAGGAGTATGTTTCCCAATTCACTTGAAAGCCAGGAAAACGCACACTGCATCACTCTTCCTCAAACACGCTCTTTCACCTGATGCTTTGGGAATGTTCAAGAAAGCAGAAAAGAAGGGCATTTTGCAGTGAAATTCAGACGGGCATGTACAAAAGATCACTTCTATTCTTTGCAGAGTGCAAAAGCGTAATCGACTTCATGTTCTCAAAGAAACCCATATATTTTCCAAGGGACCTGAAGTAAGACTTTCACAAAAAGATGTGTTTGTGTGTCTGCTTTGAAAGGAGCTCTAAGTTGTGTATTCAGTGCTGTAGAATGACACACTCTACATAGAATACTCAGCATTTTGGGGAGACCAACATGCTGCAAACTGAAACTGCTACAAGGTGTGTGTAGCATACAGAAAGAAGGCTTGTCGTTTCAAAGAAAGAAGAGGAAACCAAAATCCAGGTAGGGGAACGAGCACACCAGTATGGGAGATGTACATGTGGACAGTTTCAAGCACCAGCTCTTTGTGGACACTTGGAAACAGAGCTGTGAAAAAATTTCGTACGAAGCAGGATTTGGACAAAGTTGAAAGACCTTCCAAAACCAACCCTAAAGAACTGAGCCAAACAATGAATGTTGCAATAAGCTCCTCCAGAAAGGTGCTTCTATGACACAACTCCCGAGCAGGTAGCTACTTTCTGCACAGTACAAAATGCATACGAATTCCTGGCTGAAAACTCATTCCAATTCCTGGCTGAAAACTCATTCCAGAAGGACGAAATGCATGTCTTTCTCTCAAAAGGAACACTCAGCCACTAGGCTTTTGCTTGCTCCTTCAAAGTCTTTGTCGAAACGTGTGTTTTCACTGCTGGAATACGTTTTAGGAAGCATTGTTTCAATCTCTTGCAAACCTCATGTTTCTTACACAATGTGGAAAACTAAGGAGCATGTTTCGCAAATCACTTGAAATCTAGGGAAACGCACACTGCATCACTCTTGCTCAAACACGCTCTTTCTCCTAATGTGTTGAGAACATTCAAGAAACCAGAAAACAAGGGCATTTTGCACTGAAACTCAGACGGGCATGTAGAGGAGGTCATTTCGTTTGTTAGTAGAGTGCAAAAGAATCATTGACTTCATGTTCTCGTTGAAACCCTTACATTTCCAAGTGAAAAGAAGTAGGACTTTCACAAAAAGATGTGTTTGCGTGTCTGTGGTGAAAGGAGCTCTAAGTTGTGTATTCAGTGCTGGAGAGTGACACACTCTACACAGGTTACACAGCGTTTTAGGAGCACCAACATGCTGCAAACTGGAACTGCTACAAGGTGTGTGTAGCATGCAGAAAGAAGGCTTGTCATTTCAAAGAAAGAAGAGAAAACCAAAATCCAGGTAGTGAAACGAGCACACCAGCATGGGAGATGTGCATGTGGACAGTTTCCAGGAGCAGCTCTTTGTGGACACTTGGAAAGAGCGCTGTGAAAAGATTTCATACGAAGCGGATTTGGACAAAGTTGAAAGACCTTCCAAAACCAACCCTAAAGAACTTAGCCAAACAAAGAATGTTGCAATAAGCTCCTCCAGGAAAGGTGCTTCTATGACACAACTCAAGAGCAGGTAGCTACATTCTGCACAGTACAAAACGCATATGAATTCCTGGCTGAAAACTCACTCCAGAAGGAACAAATGCTTGTGTTTCTCTCCGAAAGAACACTCAGCGACTATTCTTTCGCTTGCTCCTTCCAAGTCTTGGTAGAAACGTGTGTTTTCACTGCGGTAATACGTTTTAGGATGCATTGTTTCAATCTCTTGCAAGACTCATCTTGTTTCTTAGACAATGTGGAAACACAAGGAGTATGTTTCCCAATTCACTTGAAAGCCAGGAAAACGCACACTGCATCACTCTTCCTCAAACACGCTCTTTCACCTGATGCTTTGGGAATGTTCAAGAAAGCAGAAAAGAAGGGCATTTTGCAGTGAAATTCAGACGGGCATGTACAAAAGATCACTTCTATTCTTTGCAGAGTGCAAAAGCGTAATCGACTTCATGTTCTCAAAGAAACCCATATATTTTCCAAGGGACCTGAAGTAAGACTTTCACAAAAAGATGTGTTTGTGTGTCTGCTTTGAAAGTAGCTCTAAGTTGTGTATTCACTGCTGTAGAATGACACACTCTACATAGAATACTCAGCATTTTGGGGAGACCAACATGCTGCAAAGTGAAACTGCTACAAGGTGTGTGTAGCATACAGAAAGAAGGCTTGTCGTTTCAAAGAAAGAAGAGGAAACCAAAATCCAGGTAGGGGAACGAGCACACCAGTATGGGAGATGTACATGTGGACAGTTTCAAGCACCAGCTCTTTGTGGACACTTGGAAACAGCGCTGTGAAAAAATTTCGTACGAAGCAGGATTTGGACAAAGTTGAAAGACCTTCCAAAACCAACCCTAAAGAACTGAGCCAAACAATGAATGTTGCAATAAGCTCCTCCAGAAAGGTGCTTCTATGACACAACTCCCGAGCAGGTAGCTACTTTCTGCACAGTACAAAATGCATACGAATTCCTGGCTGAAAACTCATTCCAATTCCTGGCTGAAAACTCATTCCAGAAGGACGAAATGCATGTCTTTCTCTCAAAAGGAACACTCAGCCACTAGGCTTTTGCTTGCTCCTTCAAAGTCTTTGTCGAAACGTGTGTTTTCACTGCTGGAATACGTTTTAGGAAGCATTGTTTCAATCTCTTGCAAACCTCATGTTTCTTACACAATGTGGAAAACTAAGGAGCATGTTTCGCAAATCACTTGAAATCTAGGGAAACGCACACTGCATCACTCTTGCTCAAACACGCTCTTTCTCCTAATGTGTTGAGAACATTCAAGAAACCAGAAAACAAGGGCATTTTGCACTGAAACTCAGACGGGCATGTAGAGGAGGTCATTTCGTTTGTTAGTAGAGTGCAAAAGAATCATTGACTTCATGTTCTCGTTGAAACCCTTACATTTCCAAGTGAAAAGAAGTAGGACTTTCACAAAAAGATGTGTTTGCGTGTCTGTGGTGAAAGGAGCTCTAAGTTGTGTATTCAGTGCTGGAGAGTGACACACTCTACACAGGTTACACAGCGTTTTAGGAGCACCAACATGCTGCAAACTGGAACTGCTACAAGGTGTGTGTAGCATGCAGAAAGAAGGCTTGTCATTTCAAAGAAAGAAGAGAAAACCAAAATCCAGGTAGTGAAACGAGCACACCAGCATGGGAGATGTGCATGTGGACAGTTTCCAGGAGCAGCTCTTTGTGGACACTTGGAAAGAGCGCTGTGAAAAGATTTCATACGAAGCGGATTTGGACAAAGTTGAAAGACCTTCCAAAACCAACCCTAAAGAACTTAGCCAAACAAAGAATGTTGCAATAAGCTCCTCCAGGAAAGGTGCTTCTATGACACAACTCAAGAGCAGGTAGCTACATTCTGCACAGTACAAAACGCATATGAATTCCTGGCTGAAAACTCACTCCAGAAGGAACAAATGCTTGTGTTTCTCTCCGAAAGAACACTCAGCGACTATTCTTTCGCTTGCTCCTTCCAAGTCTTGGTAGAAACGTGTGTTTTCACTGCGGTAATACGTTTTAGGATGCATTGTTTCAATCTCTTGCAAGACTCATCTTGTTTCTTAGACAATGTGGAAACACAAGGAGTATGTTTCCCAATTCACTTGAAAGCCAGGAAAACGCACACTGCATCACTCTTCCTCAAACACGCTCTTTCACCTGATGCTTTGGGAATGTTCAAGAAAGCAGAAAAGAAGGGCATTTTGCAGTGAAATTCAGACGGGCATGTACAAAAGATCACTTCTATTCTTTGCAGAGTGCAAAAGCGTAATCGACTTCATGTTCTCAAAGAAACCCATATATTTTCCAAGGGACCTGAAGTAAGACTTTCACAAAAAGATGTGTTTGTGTGTCTGCTTTGAAAGTAGCTCTAAGTTGTGTATTCACTGCTGTAGAATGACACACTCTACATAGAATACTCAGCATTTTGGGGAGACCAACATGCTGCAAAGTGAAACTGCTACAAGGTGTGTGTAGCATACAGAAAGAAGGCTTGTCGTTTCAAAGAAAGAAGAGGAAACCAAAATCCAGGTAGGGGAACGAGCACACCAGTATGGGAGATGTACATGTGGACAGTTTCAAGCACCAGCTCTTTGTGGACACTTGGAAACAGCGCTGTGAAAAAATTTCGTACGAAGCAGGATTTGGACAAAGTTGAAAGACCTTCCAAAACCAACCCTAAAGAACTGAGCCAAACAATGAATGTTGCAATAAGCTCCTCCAGAAAGGTGCTTCTATGACACAACTCCCGAGCAGGTAGCTACTTTCTGCACAGTACAAAATGCATACGAATTCCTGGCTGAAAACTCATTCCAGAAGGACGAAATGCATGTCTTTCTCTCAAAAGGAACACTCAGCCACTAGGCTTTTGCTTGCTCCTTCAAAGTCTTTGTCGAAACGTGTGTTTTCACTGCTGGAATACGTTTTAGGAAGCATTGTTTCAATCTCTTGCAAACCTCATGTTTCTTACACAATGTGGAAAACTAAGGAGTATGTTTCGCAAATCACTTGAAATCTAGGGAAACGCACACTGCATCACTCTTGCTCAAACACGCTCTTTCTCCTAATGTGTTGAGAACATTCAAGAAACCAGAAAACAAGGGCATTTTGCACTAAAACTCAGACGGGCATGTAGAAGAGGCCATTTCGTTTGGTAGTAGAGTGCAAAAGCATCATTGACTTCATGTTCTCGTTGAAACCCTTACATTTCCAAGTGAAAAGAAGTAGGACTTTCACAAAAAGATGTGTTTGCGTGTCTGTGGTGAAAGGAGCTCTAAGTTGTGTATTCAGTGCTGGAGAGTGACACACTCTACACAGGTTACACAGCGTTTTAGGAGCACCAACATGCTGCAAACTGGAACTGCTACAAGGTGTGTGTAGCATGCAGAAAGAAGGCTTGTCATTTCAAAGAAAGAAGAGAAAACCAAAATCCAGGTAGTGAAACGAGCACACCAGCATGGGAGATGTGCATGTGGACAGTTTCCAGGAGCAGCTCTTTGTGGACACTTGGAAAGAGCGCTGTGAAAAGATTTCATACGAAGCGGATTTGGACAAAGTTGAAAGACCTTCCAAAACCAACCCTAAAGAACTTAGCCAAACAAAGAATGTTGCAATAAGCTCCTCCAGGAAAGGTGCTTCTATGACACAACTCAAGAGCAGGTAGCTACATTCTGCACAGTACAAAACGCATATGAATTCCTGGCTGAAAACTCACTCCAGAAGGAACAAATGCTTGTGTTTCTCTCCGAAAGAACACTCAGCGACTATTCTTTCGCTTGCTCCTTCCAAGTCTTGGTAGAAACGTGTGTTTTCACTGCGGTAATACGTTTTAGGATGCATTGTTTCAATCTCTTGCAAGACTCATGTTGTTTCTTAGACAATGTGGAAACACAAGGAGTATGTTTCCCAATTCACTTGAAAGCCAGGAAAACGCACACTGCATCACTCTTCCTCAAACACGCTCTTTCACCTGATGCTTTGGGAATGTTCAAGAAAGCAGAAAAGAAGGGCATTTTGCAGTGAAATTCAGACGGGCATGTACAAAAGATCACTTCTATTCTTTGCAGAGTGCAAAAGCGTAATCGACTTCATGTTCTCAAAGAAACCCATATATTTTCCAAGGGACCTGAAGTAAGACTTTCACAAAAAGATGTGTTTGTGTGTCTGCTTTGAAAGGAGCTCTAAGTTGTGTATTCAGTGCTGTAGAATGACACACTCTACATAGAATACTCAGCATTTTGGGGAGACCAACATGCTCCAAACTGAAACTGCTACAAGGTGTGTGTAGCATACAGAAAGAAGGCTTGTCGTTTCAAAGAAAGAAGAGGAAACCAAAATCCAGGTAGGGGAACGAGCACACCAGTATGGGAGATGTACATGTGGACAGTTTCAAGCACCAGCTCTTTGTGGACACTTGGAAACAGCGCTGTGAAAAAATTTCGTACGAAGCAGGATTTGGACAAAGTTGAAAGACCTTCCAAAACCAACCCTAAAGAACTGAGCCAAACAATGAATGTTGCAATAAGCTCCTCCAGAAAGGTGCTTCTATGACACAACTCCCGAGCAGGTAGCTACTTTCTGCACAGTACAAAATGCATACGAATTCCTGGCTGAAAACTCATTCCAGAAGGACGAAATGCATGTCTTTCTCTCAAAAGGAACACTCAGCCACTAGGCTTTTGCTTGCTCCTTCAAAGTCTTTGTCGAAACGTGTGTTTTCACTGCTGGAATACGTTTTAGGAAGCATTGTTTCAATCTCTTGCAAACCTCATGTTTCTTACACAATGTGGAAAACTAAGGAGTATGTTTCGCAAATCACTTGAAATCTAGGGAAACGCACACTGCATCACTCTTGCTCAAACACGCTCTTTCTCCTAATGTGTTGAGAACATTCAAGAAACCAGAAAACAAGGGCATTTTGCACTGAAACTCAGACGGGCATGTAGAAGAGGCCATTTCGTTTGGTAGTAGAGTGCAAAAGCATCATTGACTTCATGTTCTCGTTGAAACCCTTACATTTCCAAGTGAAAAGAAGTAGGACTTTCACAAAAAGATGTGTTTGCGTGTCTGTGGTGAAAGGAGCTCTAAGTTGTGTATTCAGTGCTGGAGAGTGACACACTCTACACAGGTTACACAGCGTTTTAGGAGCACCAACATGCTGCAAACTGGAACTGCTACAAGGTGTGTGTAGCATGCAGAAAGAAGGCTTGTCATTTCAAAGAAAGAAGAGAAAACCAAAATCCAGGTAGTGAAACGAGCACACCAGCATGGGAGATGTGCATGTGGACAGTTTCCAGGAGCAGCTCTTTGTGGACACTTGGAAAGAGCGCTGTGAAAAGATTTCATACGAAGCGGATTTGGACAAAGTTGAAAGACCTTCCAAAACCAACCCTAAAGAACTTAGCCAAACAAAGAATGTTGCAATAAGCTCCTCCAGGAAAGGTGCTTCTATGACACAACTCAAGAGCAGGTAGCTACATTCTGCACAGTACAAAACGCATATGAATTCCTGGCTGAAAACTCACTCCAGAAGGAACAAATGCTTGTGTTTCTCTCCGAAAGAACACTCAGCGACTATTCTTTCGCTTGCTCCTTCCAAGTCTTGGTAGAAACGTGTGTTTTCACTGCGGTAATACGTTTTAGGATGCATTGTTTCAATCTCTTGCAAGACTCATGTTGTTTCTTAGACAATGTGGAAACACAAGGAGTATGTTTCCCAATTCACTTGAAAGCCAGGAAAACGCACACTGCATCACTCTTCCTCAAACACGCTCTTTCACCTGATGCTTTGGGAATGTTCAAGAAAGCAGAAAAGAAGGGCATTTTGCAGTGAAATTCAGACGGGCATGTACAAAAGATCACTTCTATTCTTTGCAGAGTGCAAAAGCGTAATCGACTTCATGTTCTCAAAGAAACCCATATATTTTCCAAGGGACCTGAAGTAAGACTTTCACAAAAAGATGTGTTTGTGTGTCTGCTTTGAAAGGAGCTCTAAGTTGTGTATTCAGTGCTGTAGAATGACACACTCTACATAGAATACTCAGCATTTTGGGGAGACCAACATGCTCCAAACTGAAACTGCTACAAGGTGTGTGTAGCATACAGAAAGAAGGCTTGTCGTTTCAAAGAAAGAAGAGGAAACCAAAATCCAGGTAGGGGAACGAGCACACCAGTATGGGAGATGTACATGTGGACAGTTTCAAGCACCAGCTCTTTGTGGACACTTGGAAACAGAGCTGTGAAAAAATTTCGTACGAAGCAGGATTTGGACAAAGTTGAAAGACCTTCCAAAACCAACCCTAAAGAACTGAGCCAAACAATGAATGTTGCAATAAGCTCCTCCAGAAAGGTGCTTCTATGACACAACTCCCGAGCAGGTAGCTACTTTCTGCACAGTACAAAATGCATACGAATTCCTGGCTGAAAACTCATTCCAGAAGGACGAAATGCATGTCTTTCTCTCAAAAGGAACACTCAGCCACTAGGCTTTTGCTTGCTCCTTCAAAGTCTTTGTCGAAACGTGTGTTTTCACTGCTGGAATACGTTTTAGGAAGCATTGTTTCAATCTCTTGCAAACCTCATGTTTCTTACACAATGTGGAAAACTAAGGAGTATGTTTCGCAAATCACTTGAAATCTAGGGAAACGCACACTGCATCACTCTTGCTCAAACACGCTCTTTCTCCTAATGTGTTGAGAACATTCAAGAAACCAGAAAACAAGGGCATTTTGCACTGAAACTCAGACGGGCATGTAGAAGAGGCCATTTCGTTTGGTAGTAGAGTGCAAAAGCATCATTGACTTCATGTTCTCGTTGAAACCCTTACATTTCCAAGTGAAAAGAAGTAGGACTTTCACAAAAAGATGTGTTTGCGTGTCTGTGGTGAAAGGAGCTCTAAGTTGTGTATTCAGTGCTGGAGAGTGACACACTCTACACAGGTTACACAGCGTTTTAGGGGCACCAACATGCTGCAAACTGGAACTGCTACAAGGTGTGTGTAGCATGCAGAAAGAAGGCTTGTCATTTCAAAGAAAGAAGAGAAAACCAAAATCCAGGTAGTGAAACGAGCACACCAGCATGGGAGATGTGCATGTGGACAGTTTCCAGGAGCAGCTCTTTGTGGACACTTGGAAAGAGCGCTGTGAAAAGATTTCATACGAAGCGGATTTGGACAAAGTTGAAAGACCTTCCAAAACCAACCCTAAAGAACTTAGCCAAACAAAGAATGTTGCAATAAGCTCCTCCAGGAAAGGTGCTTCTATGACACAACTCAAGAGCAGGTAGCTACATTCTGCACAGTACAAAACGCATATGAATTCCTGGCTGAAAACTCACTCCAGAAGGAACAAATGCTTGTGTTTCTCTCCGAAAGAACACTCAGCGACTATTCTTTCGCTTGCTCCTTCCAAGTCTTGGTAGAAACGTGTGTTTTCACTGTGGTAATACGTTTTAGGATGCATTGTTTCAATCTCTTGCAAGACTCATGTTGTTTCTTAGACAATGCGGAAACACAAGGAGTATGTTTCCCAATTCACTTGAAAGCCAGGAAAACGCACACTGCATCACTCTTCCTCAAACACGCTCTTTCACCTGATGCTTTGGGAATGTTCAAGAAAGCAGAAAAGAAGGGCATTTTGCAGTGAAATTCAGACGGGCATGTACAAAAGTTCACTTCTATTCTTTGCAGAGTGCAAAAGCGTAATCGACTTCATGTTCTCAAAGAAACCCATATATTTTCCAAGGGACCTGAAGTAAGACTTTCACAAAAAGATGTGTTTGTGTGTCTGCTTTGAAAGGAGCTCTAAGTTGTGTATTCAGTGCTGTAGAATGACACACTCTACATAGAATACTCAGCATTTTGGGGAGACCAACATGCTCCAAACTGAAACTGCTACAAGGTGTGTGTAGCATACAGAAAGAAGGCTTGTCGTTTCAAAGAAAGAAGAGGAAACCAAAATCCAGGTAGGGGAACGAGCACACCAGTATGGGAGATGTACATGTGGACAGTTTCAAGCACCAGCTCTTTGTGGACACTTGGAAACAGAGCTGTGAAAAAATTTCGTACGAAGCAGGATTTGGACAAAGTTGAAAGACCTTCCAAAACCAACCCTAAAGAACTGAGCCAAACAATGAATGTTGCAATAAGCTCCTCCAGAAAGGTGCTTCTATGACACAACTCCCGAGCAGGTAGCTACTTTCTGCACAGTACAAAATGCATACGAATTCCTGGCTGAAAACTCATTCCAGAAGGACGAAATGCATGTCTTTCTCTCAAAAGGAACACTCAGCCACTAGGCTTTTGCTTGCTCCTTCAAAGTCTTTGTCGAAACGTGTGTTTTCACTGCTGGAATACGTTTTAGGAAGCATTGTTTCAATCTCTTGCAAACCTCATGTTTCTTACACAATGTGGAAAACTAAGGAGTATGTTTCGCAAATCACTTGAAATCTAGGGAAACGCACACTGCATCACTCTTGCTCAAACACGCTCTTTCTCCTAATGTGTTGAGAACATTCAAGAAACCAGAAAACAAGGGCATTTTGCACTGAAACTCAGACGGGCATGTAGAAGAGGCCATTTCGTTTGGTAGTAGAGTGCAAAAGCATCATTGACTTCATGTTCTCGTTGAAACCCTTACATTTCCAAGTGAAAAGAAGTAGGACTTTCACAAAAAGATGTGTTTGCGTGTCTGTGGTGAAAGGAGCTCTAAGTTGTGTATTCAGTGCTGGAGAGTGACACACTCTACACAGGTTACACAGCGTTTTAGGGGCACCAACATGCTGCAAACTGAGACTGCTACAAGGTGTGTGTAGCATGCAGAAAGAAGGCTTGTCATTTCAAAGAAAGAAGAGAAAACCAAAATCCAGGTAGTGAAACGAGCACACCAGCATGGGAGATGTGCATGTGGACAGTTTCCAGGAGCAGCTCTTTGTGGACACTTGGAAAGAGCGCTGTGAAAAGATTTCATACGAAGCGGATTTGGACAAAGTTGAAAGACCTTCCAAAACCAACCCTAAAGAACTTAGCCAAACAAAGAATGTTGCAATAAGCTCCTCCAGGAAAGGTGCTTCTATGACACAACTCAAGAGCAGGTAGCTACATTCTGCACAGTACAAAACGCATATGAATTCCTGGCTGAAAACTCACTCCAGAAGGAACAAATGCTTGTGTTTCTCTCCGAAAGAACACTCAGCGACTATTCTTTCGCTTGCTCCTTCCAAGTCTTGGTAGAAACGTGTGTTTTCACTGCGGTAATACGTTTTAGGATGCATTGTTTCAATCTCTTGCAAGACTCATGTTGTTTCTTAGACAATGTGGAAACACAAGGAGTATGTTTCCCAATTCACTTGAAAGCCAGGAAAACGCACACTGCATCACTCTTCCTCAAACACGCTCTTTCACCTGATGCTTTGGGAATGTTCAAGAAAGCAGAAAAGAAGGGCATTTTGCAGTGAAATTCAGACGGGCATGTACAAAAGATCACTTCTATTCTTTGCAGAGTGCAAAAGCGTAATCGACTTCATGTTCTCAAAGAAACCCATATATTTTCCAAGGGACCTGAAGTAAGACTTTCACAAAAAGATGTGTTTGTGTGTCTGCTTTGAAAGGAGCTCTAAGTTGTGTATTCAGTGCTGTAGAATGACACACTCTACATAGAATACTCAGCATTTTGGGGAGACCAACATGCTCCAAACTGAAACTGCTACAAGGTGTGTGTAGCATACAGAAAGAAGGCTTGTCGTTTCAAAGAAAGAAGAGGAAACCAAAATCCAGGTAGGGGAACGAGCACACCAGTATGGGAGATGTACATGTGGACAGTTTCAAGCACCAGCTCTTTGTGGACACTTGGAAACAGAGCTGTGAAAAAATTTCGTACGAAGCAGGATTTGGACAAAGTTGAAAGACCTTCCAAAACCAACCCTAAAGAACTGAGCCAAACAATGAATGTTGCAATAAGCTCCTCCAGAAAGGTGCTTCTATGACACAACTCCCGAGCAGGTAGCTACTTTCTGCACAGTACAAAATGCATACGAATTCCTGGCTGAAAACTCATTCCAGAAGGACGAAATGCATGTCTTTCTCTCAAAAGGAACACTCAGCCACTAGGCTTTTGCTTGCTCCTTCAAAGTCTTTGTCGAAACGTGTGTTTTCACTGCTGGAATACGTTTTAGGAAGCATTGTTTCAATCTCTTGCAAACCTCATGTTTCTTACACAATGTGGAAAACTAAGGAGTATGTTTCGCAAATCACTTGAAATCTAGGGAAACGCACACTGCATCACTCTTGCTCAAACACGCTCTTTCTCCTAATGTGTTGAGAACATTCAAGAAACCAGAAAACAAGGGCATTTTGCACTGAAACTCAGACGGGCATGTAGAAGAGGCCATTTCGTTTGGTAGTAGAGTGCAAAAGCATCATTGACTTCATGTTCTCGTTGAAACCCTTACATTTCCAAGTGAAAAGAAGTAGGACTTTCACAAAAAGATGTGTTTGCGTGTCTGTGGTGAAAGGAGCTCTAAGTTGTGTATTCAGTGCTGGAGAGTGACACACTCTACACAGGTTACACAGCGTTTTAGGAGCACCAACATGCTGCAAACTGGAATTGCTACAAGGTGTGTGTAGCATGCAGAAAGAAGGCTTGTCATTTCAAAGAAAGAAGAGAAAACCAAAATCCAGGTAGTGAAACGAGCACACCAGCATGGGAGATGTGCATGTGGACAGTTTCCAGGAGCAGCTCTTTGTGGACACTTGGAAAGAGCGCTGTGAAAAGATTTCATACGAAGCGGATTTGGACAAAGTTGAAAGACCTTCCAAAACCAACCCTAAAGAACTTAGCCAAACAAAGAATGTTGCAATAAGCTCCTCCAGGAAAGGTGCTTCTATGACACAACTCAAGAGCAGGTAGCTACATTCTGCACAGTACAAAATGCATATGAATTCCTGGCTGAAAACTCACTCCAGAAGGAACAAATGCTTGTGTTTCTCTCCGAAAGAACACTCAGCGACTATTCTTTCGCTTGCTCCTTCCAAGTCTTGGTAGAAACGTGTGTTTTCACTGCGGTAATACGTTTTAGGATGCATTGTTTCAATCTCTTGCAAGACTCATGTTGTTTCTTAGACAATGTGGAAACACAAGGAGTATGTTTCCCAGTTCACTTGAAAGCCAGGAAAACGCACACTGCATCACTCTTCCTCAAACACGCTCTTTCACCTGATGCTTTGGGAATGTTCAAGAAAGCAGAAAAGAAGGGCATTTTGCAGTGAAATTCAGACGGGCATGTACAAAAGATCACTTCTATTCTTTGCAGAGTGCAAAAGCGTAATCGACTTCATGTTCTCAAAGAAACCCATATATTTTCCAAGGGACCTGAAGTAAGACTTTCACAAAAAGATGTGTTTGTGTGTCTGCTTTGAAAGGAGCTCTAAGTTGTGTATTCAGTGCTGTAGAATGACACACTCTACATAGAATACTCAGCATTTTGGGGAGACCAACATGCTGCAAACTGAAACTGCTACAAGGTGTGTGTAGCATACAGAAAGAAGGCTTGTCGTTTCAAAGAAAGAAGAGGAAACCAAAATCCAGGTAGGGGAACGAGCACACCAGTATGGGAGATGTACATGTGGACAGTTTCAAGCACCAGCTCTTTGTGGTAACTTGGAAACAGAGCTGTGAAAAAATTTCGTACGAAGCAGGATTTGGACAAAGTTGAAAGACCTTCCAAAACCAACCCTAAAGAACTGAGCCAAACAATGAATGTTGCAATAAGCTCCTCCAGAAAGGTGCTTCTATGACACAACTCCCGAGCAGGTAGCTACTTTCTGCACAGTACAAAATGCATACGAATTCCTGGCTGAAAACTCATTCCAGAAGGACGAAATGCATGTCTTTCTCTCAAAAGGAACACTCAGCCACTAGGCTTTTGCTTGCTCCTTCAAAGTCTTTGTCGAAACGTGTGTTTTCACTGCTGGAATACGTTTTAGGAAGCATTGTTTCAATCTCTTGCAAACCTCATGTTTCTTACACAATGTGGAAAACTAAGGAGTATGTTTCGCAAATCACTTGAAATCTAGGGAAACGCACACTGCATCACTCTTGCTCAAACACGCTCTTTCTCCTAATGTGTTGAGAACATTCAAGAAACCAGAAAACAAGGGCATTTTGCACTGAAACTCAGACGGGCATGTAGAAGAGGTCATTTCGTTTGGTAGTAGAGTGCAAAAGCATCATTGACTTCATGTTCTCGTTGAAACCCTTACATTTCCAAGTGAAAAGAAGTAGGACTTTCACAAAAAGATGTGTTTGCGTGTCTGTGGTGAAAGGAGCTCTAAGTTGTGTATTCAGTGCTGGAGAGTGACACACTCTACACAGGTTACACAGCGTTTTAGGAGCACCAACATGCTGCAAACTGGAACTGCTACAAGGTGTGTGTAGCATGCAGAAAGAAGGCTTGTCATTTCAAAGAAAGAAGAGAAAACCAAAATCCAGGTAGTGAAACGAGCACACCAGCATGGGAGATGTGCATGTGGACAGTTTCCAGGAGCAGCTCTTTGTGGACACTTGGAAAGAGCGCTGTGAAAAGATTTCATACGAAGCGGATTTGGACAAAGTTGAAAGACCTTCCAAAACCAACCCTAAAGAACTTAGCCAAACAAAGAATGTTGCAATAAGCTCCTCCAGGAAAGGTGCTTCTATGACACAACTCAAGAGCAGGTAGCTACATTCTGCACAGTACAAAACGCATATGAATTCCTGGCTGAAAACTCACTCCAGAAGGAACAAATGCTTGTGTTTCTCTCCGAAAGAACACTCAGCGACTATTCTTTCGCTTGCTCCTTCCAAGTCTTGGTAGAAACGTGTGTTTTCACTGCGGTAATACGTTTTAGGATGCATTGTTTCAATCTCTTGCAAGACTCATGTTGTTTCTTAGACAATGTGGAAACACAAGGAGTATGTTTCCCAGTTCACTTGAAAGCCAGGAAAACGCACACTGCATCACTCTTCCTCAAACACGCTCTTTCACCTGATGCTTTGGGAATGTTCAAGAAAGCAGAAAAGAAGGGCATTTTGCAGTGAAATTCAGACGGGCATGTACAAAAGATCACTTCTATTCTTTGCAGAGTGCAAAAGCGTAATCGACTTCATGTTCTCAAAGAAACCCATATATTTTCCAAGGGACCTGAAGTAAGACTTTCACAAAAAGATGTGTTTGTGTGTCTGCTTTGAAAGGAGCTCTAAGTTGTGTATTCAGTGCTGTAGAATGATACACTCTACATAGAATACTCAGCATTTTGGGGAGACCAACATGCTGCAAAGTGAAACTGCTACAAGGTGTGTGTAGCATACAGAAAGAAGGCTTGTCGTTTCAAAGAAAGAAGAGGAAACCAAAATCCAGGTAGGGGAACGAGCACACCAGTATGGGAGATGTACATGTGGACAGTTTCAAGCACCAGCTCTTTGTGGACACTTGGAAACAGCGCTGTGAAAAAATTTCGTACGAAGCAGGATTTGGACAAAGTTGAAAGACCTTCCAAAACCAACCCTAAAGAACTGAGCCAAACAATGAATGTTGCAATAAGCTCCTCCAGAAAGGTGCTTCTATGACACAACTCCCGAGCAGGTAGCTACTTTCTGCACAGTACAAAATGCATACGAATTCCTGGCTGAAAACTCATTCCAGAAGGACGAAATGCATGTCTTTCTCTCAAAAGGAACACTCAGCCACTAGGCTTTTGCTTGCTCCTTCAAAGTCTTTGTCGAAACGTGTGTTTTCACTGCTGGAATACGTTTTAGGAAGCATTGTTTCAATCTCTTGCAAACCTCATGTTTCTTACACAACGTGGAAAACTAAGGAGCATGTTTCGCAAATCACTTGAAATCTAGGGAAACGCACACTGCATCACTCTTGCTCAAACACGCTCTTTCTCCTAATGTGTTGAGAACATTCAAGAAACCAGAAAACAAGGGCATTTTGCACTGAACCTCAGACGGGCATGTAGAAGAGGTCATTTCGTTTGGTAGTAGAGTGCAAAAGCATCATTGACTTCATGTTCTCGTTGAAACCCTTACATTTCCAAGTGAAAAGAAGTAGGACTTTCACAAAAAGATGTGTTTGCGTGTCTGTGGTGAAAGGAGCTCTAAGTTGTGTATTCAGTGCTGGAGAGTGACACACTCTACACAGGTTACACAGCGTTTTAGGAGCACCAACATGCTGCAAACTGGAACTGCTACAAGGTGTGTGTAGCATGCAGAAAGAAGGCTTGTCATTTCAAAGAAAGAAGAGAAAACCAAAATCCAGGTAGTGAAACGAGCACACCAGCATGGGAGATGTGCATGTGGACAGTTTCCAGGAGAAGCTCTTTGTGGACACTTGGAAAGAGCGCTGTGAAAAGATTTCATACGAAGCGGATTTGGACAAAGTTGAAAGACCTTCCAAAACCAACCCTAAAGAACTTAGCCAAACAAAGAATGTTGCAATAAGCTCCTCCAGGAAAGGTGCTTCCATGACACAACTCAAGAACAGGTAGCTACATTCTGCACAGTACAAAACGCATATGAATTCCTGGCTGAAAACTCACTCCAGAAGGAACAAATGCTTGTGTTTCTCTCCGAAAGAACACTCAGCGACTATTCTTTCGCTTGCTCCTTCCAAGTCTTGGTAGAAACGTGTGTTTTCACTGCGGTAATACGTTTTAGGATGCATTGTTTCAATCTCTTGCAAGACTCATGTTGTTTCTTAGACAATGTGGAAACACAAGGAGTATGTTTCCCAGTTCACTTGAAAGCCAGGAAAACGCACACTGCATCACTCTTCCTCAAACACGCTCTTTCACCTGATGCTTTGGGAATGTTCAAGAAAGCAGAAAAGAAGGGCATTTTGCAGTGAAATTCAGACGGGCATGTACAAAAGATCACTTCTATTCTTTGCAGAGTGCAAAAGCGTAATCGACTTCATGTTCTCAAAGAAACCCATATATTTTCCAAGGGACCTGAAGTAAGACTTTCACAAAAAGATGTGTTTGTGTGTCTGCTTTGAAAGGAGCTCTAAGTTGTGTATTCAGTGCTGTAGAATGACACACTCTACATAGAATACTCAGCATTTTGGGGAGACCAACATGCTGCAAAGTGAAACTGCTACAAGGTGTGTGTAGCATACAGAAAGAAGGCTTGTCGTTTCAAAGAAAGAAGAGGAAACCAAAATCCAGGTAGGGGAACGAGCACACCAGTATGGGAGATGTACATGTGGACAGTTTCAAGCACCAGCTCTTTGTGGACACTTGGAAACAGCGCTGTGAAAAAATTTCGTACGAAGCAGGATTTGGACAAAGTTGAAAGACCTTCCAAAACCAACCCTAAAGAACTGAGCCAAACAATGAATGTTGCAATAAGCTCCTCCAGAAAGGTGCTTCTATGACACAACTCCCGAGCAGGTAGCTACTTTCTGCACAGTACAAAATGCATACGAATTCCTGGCTGAAAACTCATTCCAGAAGGACGAAATGCATGTCTTTCTCTCAAAAGGAACACTCAGCCACTAGGCTTTTGCTTGCTCCTTCAAAGTCTTTGTCGAAACGTGTGTTTTCACTGCTGGAATACGTTTTAGGAAGCATTGTTTCAATCTCTTGCAAACCTCATGTTTCTTACACAATGTGGAAAACTAAGGAGCATGTTTCGCAAATCACTTGAAATCTAGGGAAACGCACACTGCATCACTCTTGCTCAAACACGCTCTTTCTCCTAATGTGTTGAGAACATTCAAGAAACCAGAAAACAAGGGCATTTTGCACTGAACCACAGACGGGCATGTAGAAGAGGTCATTTCGTTTGGTAGTAGAGTGCAAAAGCATCATTGACTTCATGTTCTCGTTGAAACCCTTACATTTCCAAGTGAAAAGAAGTAGGACTTTCACAAAAAGATGTGTTTGCGTGTCTGTGGTGAAAGGAGCTCTAAGTTGTGTATTCAGTGCTGGAGAGTGACACACTCTACACAGGTTACACAGCGTTTTAGGAGCACCAACATGCTGCAAACTGGAACTGCTACAAGGTGTGTGTAGCATGCAGAAAGAAGGCTTGTCATTTCAAAGAAAGAAGAGAAAACCAAAATCCAGGTAGTGAAACGAGCACACCAGCATGGGAGATGTGCATGTGGACAGTTTCCAGGAGCAGCTCTTTGTGGACACTTGGAAAGAGCGCTGTGAAAAGATTTCATACGAAGCGGATTTGGACAAAGTTGAAAGACCTTCCAAAACCAACCCTAAAGAACTTAGCCAAACAAAGAATGTTGCAATAAGCTCCTCCAGGAAAGGTGCTTCCATGACACAACTCAAGAGCAGGTAGCTACATTCTGCACAGTACAAAACGCATATGAATTCCTGGCTGAAAACTCACTCCAGAAGGAACAAATGCTTGTGTTTCTCTCCGAAAGAACACTCAGCGACTATTCTTTCGCTTGCTCCTTCCAAGTCTTGGTAGAAACGTGTGTTTTCACTGCGGTAATACGTTTTAGGATGCATTGTTTCAATCTCTTGCAAGACTCATGTTGTTTCTTAGACAATGTGGAAACACAAGGAGTATGTTTCCCAGTTCACTTGAAAGCCAGGAAAACGCACACTGCATCACTCTTCCTCAAACACGCTCTTTCACCTGATGCTTTGGGAATGTTCAAGAAAGCAGAAAAGAAGGGCATTTTGCAGTGAAATTCAGACGGGCATGTACAAAAGATCACTTCTATTCTTTGCAGAGTGCAAAAGCGTAATCGACTTCATGTTCTCAAAGAAACCCATATATTTTCCAAGGGACCTGAAGTAAGACTTTCACAAAAAGATGTGTTTGTGTGTCTGCTTTGAAAGGAGCTCTAAGTTGTGTATTCAGTGCTGTAGAATGACACACTCTACATAGAATACTCAGCATTTTGGGGAGACCAACATGCTGCAAACTGAAACTGCTACAAGGTGTGTGTAGCATACAGAAAGAAGGCTTGTCGTTTCAAAGAAAGAAGAGGAAACCAAAATCCAGGTAGGGGAACGAGCACACCAGTATGGGAGATGTACATGTGGACAGTTTCAAGCACCAGCTCTTTGTGGACACTTGGAAACAGCGCTGTGAAAAAATTTCGTACGAAGCAGGATTTGGACAAAGTTGAAAGACCTTCCAAAACCAACCCTAAAGAACTGAGCCAAACA
Organism: Miniopterus natalensis; assembly: GCF_054644295.1. Taxonomy (NCBI): domain Eukaryota; kingdom Metazoa; phylum Chordata; class Mammalia; order Chiroptera; family Miniopteridae; genus Miniopterus; species Miniopterus natalensis. Next base: position 860,016 of record NW_028269993.1, on the reverse strand, counting down.
ATGAATGTTGCAATAAGCTCCTCCAGAAAGGTGCTTCTATGACACAACTCCCGAGCAGGTAGCTACTTTCTGCACAGTACAAAATGCATACGAATTCCTGGCTGAAAACTCATTCCAGAAGGACGAAATGCATGTCTTTCTCTCAAAAGGAACACTCAGCCACTAGGCTTTTGCTTGCTCCTTCAAAGTCTTTGTCGAAACGTGTGTTTTCACTGCTGGAATACGTTTTAGGAAGCATTGTTTCAATCTCTTGCAAACCTCATGTTTCTTACACAATGTGGAAAACTAAGGAGTATGTTTCGCAAATCACTTGAAATCTAGGGAAACGCACACTGCATCACTCTTGCTCAAACACGCTCTTTCTCCTAATGTGTTGAGAACATTCAAGAAACCAGAAAACAAGGGCATTTTGCACTGAACCTCAGACGGGCATGTAGAAGAGGTCATTTCGTTTGGTAGTAGAGTGCAAAAGCATCATTGACTTCATGTTCTCGTTGAAAACCTTACATTTCCAAGTGAAAAGAAGTAGGACTTTCACAAAAAGATGTGTTTGCGTGTCTGTGGTGAAAGGAGCTCTAAGTTGTGTATTCAGTGCTGGAGAGTGACACACTCTACACAGGTTACACAGCGTTTTAGGAGCACCAACATGCTGCAAACTGGAACTGCTACAAGGTGTGTGTAGCATGCAGAAAGAAGTCTTGTCATTTCAAAGAAAGAAGAGAAAACCAAAATCCAGGTAGTGAAACGAGCACACCAGCATGGGAGATGTGCATGTGGACAGTTTCCAGGAGCAGCTCTTTGTGGACACTTGGAAAGAGCGCTGTGAAAAGATTTCATACGAAGCGGATTTGGACAAAGTTGAAAGACCTTCCAAAACCAACCCTAAAGAACTTAGCCAAACAAAGAATGTTGCAATAAGCTCCTCCAGGAAAGGTGCTTCCATGACACAACTCAAGAGCAGGTAGCTACATTCTGCACAGTACAAAACGCATATGAATTCCTGGCTGAAAACTCACTCCAGAAGGAACAAATGCTTGTGTTTCTCTCCGAAAGAACACTCAGCGACTATTCTTTCGCTTGCTCCTTCCAAGTCTTGGTAGAAACGTGTGTTTTCACTGCGGTAATACGTTTTAGGATGCATTGTTTCAATCTCTTGCAAGACTCATGTTGTTTCTTAGACAATGTGGAAACACAAGGAGTATGTTTCCCAATTCACTTGAAAGCCAGGAAAACGCACACTGCATCACTCTTCCTCAAACACGCTCTTTCACCTGATGCTTTGGGAATGTTCAAGAAAGCAGAAAAGAAGGGCATTTTGCAGTGAAATTCAGACGGGCATGTACAAAAGATCACTTCTATTCTTTGCAGAGTGCAAAAGCGTAATCGACTTCATGTTCTCAAAGAAACCCATATATTTTCCAAGGGACCTGAAGTAAGACTTTCACAAAAAGATGTGTTTGTGTGTCTGCTTTGAAAGGAGCTCTAAGTTGTGTATTCAGTGCTGTAGAATGACACACTCTACATAGAATACTCAGCATTTTGGGGAGACCAACATGCTCCAAACTGAAACTGCTACAAGGTGTGTGTAGCATACAGAAAGAAGGCTTGTCGTTTCAAAGAAAGAAGAGGAAACCAAAATCCAGGTAGGGGAACGAGCACACCAGTATGGGAGATGTACATGTGGACAGTTTCAAGCACCAGCTCTTTGTGGACACTTGGAAACAGAGCTGTGAAAAAATTTCGTACGAAGCAGGATTTGGACAAAGTTGAAAGACCTTCCAAAACCAACCCTAAAGAACTGAGCCAAACAATGAATGTTGCAATAAGCTCCTCCAGAAAGGTGCTTCTATGACACAACTCCCGAGCAGGTAGCTACTTTCTGCACAGTACAAAATGCATACGAATTCCTGGCTGAAAACTCATTCCAGAAGGACGAAATGCATGTCTTTCTCTCAAAAGGAACACTCAGCCACTAGGCTTTTGCTTGCTCCTTCAAAGTCTTTGTCGAAACGTGTGTTTTCACTGCTGGAATACGTTTTAGGAAGCATTGTTTCAATCTCTTGCAAACCTCATGTTTCTTACACAATGTGGAAAACTAAGGAGTATGTTTCGCAAATCACTTGAAATCTAGGGAAACGCACACTGCATCACTCTTGCTCAAACACGCTCTTTCTCCTAATGTGTTGAGAACATTCAAGAAACCAGAAAACAAGGGCATTTTGCACTGAAACTCAGACGGGCATGTAGAAGAGGCCATTTCGTTTGGTAGTAGAGTGCAAAAGCATCATTGACTTCATGTTCTCGTTGAAACCCTTACATTTCCAAGTGAAAAGAAGTAGGACTTTCACAAAAAGATGTGTTTGCGTGTCTGTGGTGAAAGGAGCTCTAAGTTGTGTATTCAGTGCTGGAGAGTGACACACTCTACACAGGTTACACAGCGTTTTAGGGGCACCAACATGCTGCAAACTGAGACTGCTACAAGGTGTGTGTAGCATGCAGAAAGAAGGCTTGTCATTTCAAAGAAAGAAGAGAAAACCAAAATCCAGGTAGTGAAACGAGCACACCAGCATGGGAGATGTGCATGTGGACAGTTTCCAGGAGCAGCTCTTTGTGGACACTTGGAAAGAGCGCTGTGAAAAGATTTCATACGAAGCGGATTTGGACAAAGTTGAAAGACCTTCCAAAACCAACCCTAAAGAACTTAGCCAAACAAAGAATGTTGCAATAAGCTCCTCCAGGAAAGGTGCTTCTATGACACAACTCAAGAGCAGGTAGCTACATTCTGCACAGTACAAAACGCATATGAATTCCTGGCTGAAAACTCACTCCAGAAGGAACAAATGCTTGTGTTTCTCTCCGAAAGAACACTCAGCGACTATTCTTTCGCTTGCTCCTTCCAAGTCTTGGTAGAAACGTGTGTTTTCACTGTGGTAATACGTTTTAGGATGCATTGTTTCAATCTCTTGCAAGACTCATGTTGTTTCTTAGACAATGTGGAAACACAAGGAGTATGTTTCCCAATTCACTTGAAAGCCAGGAAAACGCACACTGCATCACTCTTCCTCAAACACGCTCTTTCACCTGATGCTTTGGGAATGTTCAAGAAAGCAGAAAAGAAGGGCATTTTGCAGTGAAATTCAGACGGGCATGTACAAAAGATCACTTCTATTCTTTGCAGAGTGCAAAAGCGTAATCGACTTCATGTTCTCAAAGAAACCCATATATTTTCCAAGGGACCTGAAGTAAGACTTTCACAAAAAGATGTGTTTGTGTGTCTGCTTTGAAAGGAGCTCTAAGTTGTGTATTCAGTGCTGTAGAATGACACACTCTACATAGAATACTCAGCATTTTGGGGAGACCAACATGCTCCAAACTGAAACTGCTACAAGGTGTGTGTAGCATACAGAAAGAAGGCTTGTCGTTTCAAAGAAAGAAGAGGAAACCAAAATCCAGGTAGGGGAACGAGCACACCAGTATGGGAGATGTACATGTGGACAGTTTCAAGCACCAGCTCTTTGTGGACACTTGGAAACAGAGCTGTGAAAAAATTTCGTACGAAGCAGGATTTGGACAAAGTTGAAAGACCTTCCAAAACCAACCCTAAAGAACTGAGCCAAACAATGAATGTTGCAATAAGCTCCTCCAGAAAGGTGCTTCTATGACACAACTCCCGAGCAGGTAGCTACTTTCTGCACAGTACAAAATGCATACGAATTCCTGGCTGAAAACTCATTCCAGAAGGACGAAATGCATGTCTTTCTCTCAAAAGGAACACTCAGCCACTAGGCTTTTGCTTGCTCCTTCAAAGTCTTTGTCGAAACGTGTGTTTTCACTGCTGGAATACGTTTTAGGAAGCATTGTTTCAATCTCTTGCAAACCTCATGTTTCTTACACAATGTGGAAAACTAAGGAGTATGTTTCGCAAATCACTTGAAATCTAGGGAAACGCACACTGCATCACTCTTGCTCAAACACGCTCTTTCTCCTAATGTGTTGAGAACATTCAAGAAACCAGAAAACAAGGGCATTTTGCACTGAAACTCAGACGGGCATGTAGAAGAGGCCATTTCGTTTGGTAGTAGAGTGCAAAAGCATCATTGACTTCATGTTCTCGTTGAAACCCTTACATTTCCAAGTGAAAAGAAGTAGGACTTTCACAAAAAGATGTGTTTGCGTGTCTGTGGTGAAAGGAGCTCTAAGTTGTGTATTCAGTGCTGGAGAGTGACACACTCTACACAGGTTACACAGCGTTTTAGGGGCACCAACATGCTGCAAACTGAGACTGCTACAAGGTGTGTGTAGCATGCAGAAAGAAGGCTTGTCATTTCAAAGAAAGAAGAGAAAACCAAAATCCAGGTAGTGAAACGAGCACACCAGCATGGGAGATGTGCATGTGGACAGTTTCCAGGAGCAGCTCTTTGTGGACACTTGGAAAGAGCGCTGTGAAAAGATTTCATACGAAGCGGATTTGGACAAAGTTGAAAGACCTTCCAAAACCAACCCTAAAGAACTTAGCCAAACAAAGAATGTTGCAATAAGCTCCTCCAGGAAAGGTGCTTCTATGACACAACTCAAGAGCAGGTAGCTACATTCTGCACAGTACAAAACGCATATGAATTCCTGGCTGAAAACTCACTCCAGAAGGAACAAATGCTTGTGTTTCTCTCCGAAAGAACACTCAGCGACTATTCTTTCGCTTGCTCCTTCCAAGTCTTGGTAGAAACGTGTGTTTTCACTGCGGTAATACGTTTTAGGATGCATTGTTTCAATCTCTTGCAAGACTCATGTTGTTTCTTAGACAATGTGGAAACACAAGGAGTATGTTTCCCAATTCACTTGAAAGCCAGGAAAACGCACACTGCATCACTCTTCCTCAAACACGCTCTTTCACCTGATGCTTTGGGAATGTTCAAGAAAGCAGAAAAGAAGGGCATTTTGCAGTGAAATTCAGACGGGCATGTACAAAAGATCACTTCTATTCTTTGCAGAGTGCAAAAGCGTAATCGACTTCATGTTCTCAAAGAAACCCATATATTTTCCAAGGGACCTGAAGTAAGACTTTCACAAAAAGATGTGTTTGTGTGTCTGCTTTGAAAGGAGCTCTAAGTTGTGTATTCAGTGCTGTAGAATGACACACTCTACATAGAATACTCAGCATTTTGGGGAGACCAACATGCTCCAAACTGAAACTGCTACAAGGTGTGTGTAGCATACAGAAAGAAGGCTTGTCGTTTCAAAGAAAGAAGAGGAAACCAAAATCCAGGTAGGGGAACGAGCACACCAGTATGGGAGATGTACATGTGGACAGTTTCAAGCACCAGCTCTTTGTGGACACTTGGAAACAGAGCTGTGAAAAAATTTCGTACGAAGCAGGATTTGGACAAAGTTGAAAGACCTTCCAAAACCAACCCTAAAGAACTGAGCCAAACAATGAATGTTGCAATAAGCTCCTCCAGAAAGGTGCTTCTATGACACAACTCCCGAGCAGGTAGCTACTTTCTGCACAGTACAAAATGCATACGAATTCCTGGCTGAAAACTCATTCCAGAAGGACGAAATGCATGTCTTTCTCTCAAAAGGAACACTCAGCCACTAGGCTTTTGCTTGCTCCTTCAAAGTCTTTGTCGAAACGTGTGTTTTCACTGCTGGAATACGTTTTAGGAAGCATTGTTTCAATCTCTTGCAAACCTCATGTTTCTTACACAATGTGGAAAACTAAGGAGTATGTTTCGCAAATCACTTGAAATCTAGGGAAACGCACACTGCATCACTCTTGCTCAAACACGCTCTTTCTCCTAATGTGTTGAGAACATTCAAGAAACCAGAAAACAAGGGCATTTTGCACTGAAACTCAGACGGGCATGTAGAAGAGGCCATTTCGTTTGGTAGTAGAGTGCAAAAGCATCATTGACTTCATGTTCTCGTTGAAACCCTTACATTTCCAAGTGAAAAGAAGTAGGACTTTAACAAAAAGATGTGTTTGCGTGTCTGTGGTGAAAGGAGCTCTAAGTTGTGTATTCAGTGCTGGAGAGTGACACACTCTACACAGGTTACACAGCGTTTTAGGAGCACCAACATGCTGCAAACTGGAATTGCTACAAGGTGTGTGTAGCATGCAGAAAGAAGGCTTGTCATTTCAAAGAAAGAAGAGAAAACCAAAATCCAGGTAGTGAAACGAGCACACCAGCATGGGAGATGTGCATGTGGACAGTTTCCAGGAGCAGCTCTTTGTGGACACTTGGAAAGAGCGCTGTGAAAAGATTTCATACGAAGCGGATTTGGACAAAGTTGAAAGACCTTCCAAAACCAACCCTAAAGAACTTAGCCAAACAAAGAATGTTGCAATAAGCTCCTCCAGGAAAGGTGCTTCTATGACACAACTCAAGAGCAGGTAGCTACATTCTGCACAGTACAAAATGCATATGAATTCCTGGCTGAAAACTCACTCCAGAAGGAACAAATGCTTGTGTTTCTCTCCGAAAGAACACTCAGCGACTATTCTTTCGCTTGCTCCTTCCAAGTCTTGGTAGAAACGTGTGTTTTCACTGCGGTAATACGTTTTAGGATGCATTGTTTCAATCTCTTGCAAGACTCATGTTGTTTCTTAGACAATGTGGAAACACAAGGAGTATGTTTCCCAGTTCACTTGAAAGCCAGGAAAACGCACACTGCATCACTCTTCCTCAAACACGCTCTTTCACCTGATGCTTTGGGAATGTTCAAGAAAGCAGAAAAGAAGGGCATTTTGCAGTGAAATTCAGACGGGCATGTACAAAAGATCACTTCTATTCTTTGCAGAGTGCAAAAGCGTAATCGACTTCATGTTCTCAAAGAAACCCATATATTTTCCAAGGGACCTGAAGTAAGACTTTCACAAAAAGATGTGTTTGTGTGTCTGCTTTGAAAGGAGCTCTAAGTTGTGTATTCAGTGCTGTAGAATGACACACTCTACATAGAATACTCAGCATTTTGGGGAGACCAACATGCTGCAAACTGAAACTGCTACAAGGTGTGTGTAGCATACAGAAAGAAGGCTTGTCGTTTCAAAGAAAGAAGAGGAAACCAAAATCCAGGTAGGGGAACGAGCACACCAGTATGGGAGATGTACATGTGGACAGTTTCAAGCACCAGCTCTTTGTGGTAACTTGGAAACAGAGCTGTGAAAAAATTTCGTACGAAGCAGGATTTGGACAAAGTTGAAAGACCTTCCAAAACCAACCCTAAAGAACTGAGCCAAACAATGAATGTTGCAATAAGCTCCTCCAGAAAGGTGCTTCTATGACACAACTCCCGAGCAGGTAGCTACTTTCTGCACAGTACAAAATGCATACGAATTCCTGGCTGAAAACTCATTCCAGAAGGACGAAATGCATGTCTTTCTCTCAAAAGGAACACTCAGCCACTAGGCTTTTGCTTGCTCCTTCAAAGTCTTTGTCGAAACGTGTGTTTTCACTGCTGGAATACGTTTTAGGAAGCATTGTTTCAATCTCTTGCAAACCTCATGTTTCTTACACAATGTGGAAAACTAAGGAGTATGTTTCGCAAATCACTTGAAATCTAGGGAAACGCACACTGCATCACTCTTGCTCAAACACGCTCTTTCTCCTAATGTGTTGAGAACATTCAAGAAACCAGAAAACAAGGGCATTTTGCACTGAAACTCAGACGGGCATGTAGAAGAGGCCATTTCGTTTGGGAGTAGAGTGCAAAAGCATCATTGACTTCATGTTCTCGTTGAAACCCTTACATTTCCAAGTGAAAAGAAGTAGGACTTTCACAAAAAGATGTGTTTGCGTGTCTGTGGTGAAAGGAGCTCTAAGTTGTGTATTCAGTGCTGGAGAGTGACACACTCTACACAGGTTACACAGCGTTTTAGGAGCACCAACATGCTGCAAACTGGAACTGCTACAAGGTGTGTGTAGCATGCAGATAGAAGGCTTGTCATTTCAAAGAAAGAAGAGAAAACCAAAATCCAGGTAGTGAAACGAGCACACCAGCATGGGAGATGTGCATGTGGACAGTTTCCAGGAGCAGCTCTTTGTGGACACTTGGAAAGAGGGCTGTGAAAAGATTTCATACGAAGCGGATTTGGACAAAGTTGAAAGACCTTCCAAAACCAACCCTAAAGAACTTAGCCAAACAAAGAATGTTGCAATAAGCTCCTCCAGGAAAGGTGCTTCTATGACACAACTCAAGAGCAGGTAGCTACATTCTGCACAGTACAAAACGCATATGAATTCCTGGCTGAAAACTCACTCCAGAAGGAACAAATGCTTGTGTTTCTCTCCGAAAGAACACTCAGCGACTATTTTTTCGCTTGCTCCTTCCAAGTCTTGGTAGAAACGTGTGTTTTCACTGCGGTAATACGTTTTAGGATGCATTGTTTCAATCTCTTGCAAGACTCATGTTGTTTCTTAGACAATGTGGAAACACAAGGAGTATGTTTCCCAGTTCACTTGAAATCCAGGAAAACGCACACTGCATCACTCTTCCTCAAACACCCTCTTTCACCTGATGCTTTGGGAATGTTCAAGAAAGCAGAAAAGAAGGGCATTTTGCAGTGAAATTCAGACGGGCATGTACAAAAGATCACTTCTATTCTTTGCAGAGTGCAAAAGCATAATCGACTTCATGTTCTCAAAGAAACCCATATATTTTCCAAGGGACCTGAAGTAAGACTTTCACAAAAAGATGTGTTTGTGTGTCTGCTTTGAAAGGAGCTCTAAGTTGTGTATTCAGTGCTGTAGAATGACACACTCTACATAGAATACTCAGCATTTTGGGGAGACCAACATGCTGCAAACTGAAACTGCTACAAGGTGTGTGTAGCATACAGAAAGAAGGCTTGTCGTTTCAAAGAAAGAAGAGGAAACCAAAATCCAGGTAGGGGAACGAGCACACCAGTATGGGAGATGTACATGTGGACAGTTTCAAGCACCAGCTCTTTGAGGACACTTGGAAACAGCGCTGTGAAAAAATTTCGTACGAAGCAGGATTTGGACAAAGTTGAAAGACCTTCCAAAACCAACCCTAAAGAACTGAGCCAAACAATGAATGTTGCAATAAGCTCCTCCAGAAAGGTGCTTCTATGACACAACTCCGGAGCAGGTAGCTACTTTCTGCACAGTACAAAATGCATACGAATTCCTGGCTGAAAACTCATTCCAGAAGGACGAAATGCATGTCTTTCTCTCAAAAGGAACACTCAGCCACTAGGCTTTTGCTTGCTCCTTCAAAGTCTTTGTCGAAACGTGTCTTTTCACTGCTGGAATACGTTTTAGGAAGCATTGTTTCAATCTCTTGCAAACCTCATGTTTCTTACACAATGTGGAAAACTAAGGAGTATGTTTCGCAAATCACTTGAAATCTAGGGAAACGCACACTGCATCACTCTTGCTCAAACACGCTCTTTCTCCTAATGTGTTGAGAACATTCAAGAAACCAGAAAACAAGGGCATTTTGCACTGAAACTCAGACGGGCATGTAGAAGAGGTCATTTCGTTTGGTAGTAGAGTGCAAAAGCATCATTGACTTCATGTTCTCGTTGAAACCCTTACATTTCCAAGTGAAAAGAAGTAGGACTTTCACAAAAAGATGTGTTTGCGTGTCTGTGGTGAAAGGAGCTCTAAGTTGTGTATTCAGTGCTGGAGAGTGACACACTCTACACAGGTTACACAGCGTTTTAGGAGCACCAACATGCTGCAAACTGGAACTGCTACAAGGTGTGTGTAGCATGCAGAAAGAAGGCTTGTCATTTCAAAGAAAGAAGAGAAAACCAAAATCCAGGTAGTGAAACGAGCACACCAGCATGGGAGATGTGCATGTGGACAGTTTCCAGGAGCAGCTCTTTGTGGACACTTGGAAAGAGCGCTGTGAAAAGATTTCATACGAAGCGGATTTGGACAAAGTTGAAAGACCTTCCAAAACCAACCCTAAAGAACTTAGCCAAACAAAGAATGTTGCAATAAGCTCCTCCAGGAAAGGTGCTTCTATGACACAACTCAAGAGCAGGTAGCTACATTCTGCACAGTACAAAACGCATATGAATTCCTGGCTGAAAACTCACTCCAGAAGGAACAAATGCTTGTGTTTCTCTCCGAAAGAACACTCAGCGACTATTCTTTCGCTTGCTCCTTCCAAGTCTTGGTAGAAACGTGTGTTTTCACTGCGGTAATACGTTTTAGGATGCATTGTTTCAATCTCTTGCAAGACTCATGTTGTTTCTTAGACAATGTGGAAACACAAGGAGTATGTTTCCCAGTTCACTTGAAAGCCAGGAAAACGCACACTGCATCACTCTTCCTCAAACACGCTCTTTCACCTGATGCTTTGGGAATGTTCAAGAAAGCAGAAAAGAAGGGCATTTTGCAGTGAAATTCAGACGGGCATGTACAAAAGATCACTTCTATTCTTTGCAGAGTGCAAAAGCGTAATCGACTTCATGTTCTCAAAGAAACCCATATATTTTCCAAGGGACCTGAAGTAAGACTTTCACAAAAAGATGTGTTTGTGTGTCTGCTTTGAAAGGAGCTCTAAGTTGTGTATTCAGTGCTGTAGAATGATACACTCTACATAGAATACTCAGCATTTTGGGGAGACCAACATGCTGCAAAGTGAAACTGCTACAAGGTGTGTGTAGCATACAGAAAGAAGGCTTGTCGTTTCAAAGAAAGAAGAGGAAACCAAAATCCAGGTAGGGGAACGAGCACACCAGTATGGGAGATGTACATGTGGACAGTTTCAAGCACCAGCTCTTTGTGGACACTTGGAAACAGCGCTGTGAAAAAATTTCGTACGAAGCAGGATTTGGACAAAGTTGAAAGACCTTCCAAAACCAACCCTAAAGAACTGAGCCAAACAATGAATGTTGCAATAAGCTCCTCCAGAAAGGTGCTTCTATGACACAACTCCCGAGCAGGTAGCTACTTTCTGCACAGTACAAAATGCATACGAATTCCTGGCTGAAAACTCATTCCAGAAGGACGAAATGCATGTCTTTCTCTCAAAAGGAACACTCAGCCACTAGGCTTTTGCTTGCTCCTTCAAAGTCTTTGTCGAAACGTGTGTTTTCACTGCTGGAATACGTTTTAGGAAGCATTGTTTCAATCTCTTGCAAACCTCATGTTTCTTACACAACGTGGAAAACTAAGGAGCATGTTTCGCAAATCACTTGAAATCTAGGGAAACGCACACTGCATCACTCTTGCTCAAACACGCTCTTTCTCCTAATGTGTTGAGAACATTCAAGAAACCAGAAAACAAGGGCATTTTGCACTGAACCTCAGACGGGCATGTAGAAGAGGTCATTTCGTTTGGTAGTAGAGTGCAAAAGCATCATTGACTTCATGTTCTCGTTGAAACCCTTACATTTCCAAGTGAAAAGAAGTAGGACTTTCACAAAAAGATGTGTTTGCGTGTCTGTGGTGAAAGGAGCTCTAAGTTGTGTATTCAGTGCTGGAGAGTGACACACTCTACACAGGTTACACAGCGTTTTAGGAGCACCAACATGCTGCAAACTGGAACTGCTACAAGGTGTGTGTAGCATGCAGAAAGAAGGCTTGTCATTTCAAAGAAAGAAGAGAAAACCAAAATCCAGGTAGTGAAACGAGCACACCAGCATGGGAGATGTGCATGTGGACAGTTTCCAGGAGAAGCTCTTTGTGGACACTTGGAAAGAGCGCTGTGAAAAGATTTCATACGAAGCGGATTTGGACAAAGTTGAAAGACCTTCCAAAACCAACCCTAAAGAACTTAGCCAAACAAAGAATGTTGCAATAAGCTCCTCCAGGAAAGGTGCTTCCATGACACAACTCAAGAACAGGTAGCTACATTCTGCACAGTACAAAACGCATATGAATTCCTGGCTGAAAACTCACTCCAGAAGGAACAAATGCTTGTGTTTCTCTCCGAAAGAACACTCAGCGACTATTCTTTCGCTTGCTCCTTCCAAGTCTTGGTAGAAACGTGTGTTTTCACTGCGGTAATACGTTTTAGGATGCATTGTTTCAATCTCTTGCAAGACTCATGTTGTTTCTTAGACAATGTGGAAACACAAGGAGTATGTTTCCCAGTTCACTTGAAAGCCAGGAAAACGCACACTGCATCACTCTTCCTCAAACACGCTCTTTCACCTGATGCTTTGGGAATGTTCAAGAAAGCAGAAAAGAAGGGCATTTTGCAGTGAAATTCAGACGGGCATGTACAAAAGATCACTTCTATTCTTTGCAGAGTGCAAAAGCGTAATCGACTTCATGTTCTCAAAGAAACCCATATATTTTCCAAGGGACCTGAAGTAAGACTTTCACAAAAAGATGTGTTTGTGTGTCTGCTTTGAAAGGAGCTCTAAGTTGTGTATTCAGTGCTGTAGAATGACACACTCTACATAGAATACTCAGCATTTTGGGGAGACCAACATGCTGCAAAGTGAAACTGCTACAAGGTGTGTGTAGCATACAGAAAGAAGGCTTGTCGTTTCAAAGAAAGAAGAGGAAACCAAAATCCAGGTAGGGGAACGAGCACACCAGTATGGGAGATGTACATGTGGACAGTTTCAAGCACCAGCTCTTTGTGGACACTTGGAAACAGCGCTGTGAAAAAATTTCGTACGAAGCAGGATTTGGACAAAGTTGAAAGACCTTCCAAAACCAACCCTAAAGAACTGAGCCAAACAATGAATGTTGCAATAAGCTCCTCCAGAAAGGTGCTTCTATGACACAACTCCCGAGCAGGTAGCTACTTTCTGCACAGTACAAAATGCATACGAATTCCTGGCTGAAAACTCATTCCAGAAGGACGAAATGCATGTCTTTCTCTCAAAAGGAACACTCAGCCACTAGGCTTTTGCTTGCTCCTTCAAAGTCTTTGTCGAAACGTGTGTTTTCACTGCTGGAATACGTTTTAGGAAGCATTGTTTCAATCTCTTGCAAACCTCATGTTTCTTACACAATGTGGAAAACTAAGGAGCATGTTTCGCAAATCACTTGAAATCTAGGGAAACGCACACTGCATCACTCTTGCTCAAACACGCTCTTTCTCCTAATGTGTTGAGAACATTCAAGAAACCAGAAAACAAGGGCATTTTGCACTGAACCTCAGACGGGCATGTAGAAGAGGTCATTTCGTTTGGTAGTAGAGTGCAAAAGCATCATTGACTTCATGTTCTCTTTGAAACCCTTACATTTCCAAGTGAAAAGAAGTAGGACTTTCACAAAAAGATGTGTTTGCGTGTCTGTGGTGAAAGGAGCTCTAAGTTGTGTATTCAGTGCTGGAGAGTGACACACTCTACACAGGTTACACAGCGTTTTAGGAGCACCAACATGCTGCAAACTGGAACTGCTACAAGGTGTGTGTAGCATGCAGAAAGAAGGCTTGTCATTTCAAAGAAAGAAGAGAAAACCAAAATCCAGGTAGTGAAACGAGCACACCAGCATGGGAGATGTGCATGTGGACAGTTTCCAGGAGAAGCTCTTTGTGGACACTTGGAAAGAGCGCTGTGAAAAGATTTCATACGAAGCGGATTTGGACAAAGTTGAAAGACCTTCCAAACCAACCCTAAAGAACTTAGCCAAACAAAGAATGTTGCAATAAGCTCCTCCAGGAAAGGTGCTTCCATGACACAACTCAAGAGCAGGTAGCTACATTCTGCACAGTACAAAACGCATATGAATTCCTGGCTGAAAACTCACTCCAGAAGGAACAAATGCTTGTGTTTCTCTCCGAAAGAACACTCAGCGACTATTCTTTCGCTTGCTCCTTCCAAGTCTTGGTAGAAACGTGTGTTTTCACTGCGGTAATACGTTTTAGGATGCATTGTTTCAATCTCTTGCAAGACTCATGTTGTTTCTTAGACAATGTGGAAACACAAGGAGTATGTTTCCCAGTTCACTTGAAAGCCAGGAAAACGCACACTGCATCACTCTTCCTCAAACACGCTCTTTCACCTGATGCTTTGGGAATGTTCAAGAAAGCAGAAAAGAAGGGCATTTTGCAGTGAAATTCAGACGGGCATGTACAAAAGATCACTTCTATTCTTTGCAGAGTGCAAAAGCGTAATCGACTTCATGTTCTCAAAGAAACCCATATATTTTCCAAGGGACCTGAAGTAAGACTTTCACAAAAAGATGTGTTTGTGTGTCTGCTTTGAAAGGAGCTCTAAGTTGTGTATTCAGTGCTGTAGAATGACACACTCTACATAGAATACTCAGCATTTTGGGGAGACCAACATGCTGCAAACTGAAACTGCTACAAGGTGTGTGTAGCATACAGAAAGAAGGCTTGTCGTTTCAAAGAAAGAAGAGGAAACCAAAATCCAGGTAGGGGAACGAGCACACCAGTATGGGAGATGTACATGTGGACAGTTTCAAGCACCAGCTCTTTGTGGACACTTGGAAACAGCGCTGTGAAAAAATTTCGTACGAAGCAGGATTTGGACAAAGTTGAAAGACCTTCCAAAACCAACCCTAAAGAACTGAGCCAAACAATGAATGTTGCAATAAGCTCCTCCAGAAAGGTGCTTCTATGACACAACTCCCGAGCAGGTAGCTACTTTCTGCACAGTACAAAATGCATACGAATTCCTGGCTGAAAACTCATTCCAGAAGGACGAAATGCATGTCTTTCTCTCAAAAGGAACACTCAGCCACTAGGCTTTTGCTTGCTCCTTCAAAGTCTTTGTCGAAACGTGTGTTTTCACTGCTGGAATACGTTTTAGGAAGCATTGTTTCAATCTCTTGCAAACCTCATGTTTCTTACACAATGTGGAAAACTAAGGAGTATGTTTCGCAAATCACTTGAAATCTAGGGAAACGCACACTGCATCACTCTTGCTCAAACACGCTCTTTCTCCTAATGTGTTGAGAACATTCAAGAAACCAGAAAACAAGGGCATTTTGCACTGAACCTCAGACGGGCATGTAGAAGAGGTCATTTCGTTTGGTAGTAGAGTGCAAAAGCATCATTGACTTCATGTTCTCGTTGAAAACCTTACATTTCCAAGTGAAAAGAAGTAGGACTTTCACAAAAAGATGTGTTTGCGTGTCTGTGGTGAAAGGAGCTCTAAGTTGTGTATTCAGTGCTGGAGAGTGACACACTCTACACAGGTTACACAGCGTTTTAGGAGCACCAACATGCTGCAAACTGGAACTGCTACAAGGTGTGTGTAGCATGCAGAAAGAAGTCTTGTCATTTCAAAGAAAGAAGAGAAAACCAAAATCCAGGTAGTGAAACGAGCACACCAGCATGGGAGATGTGCATGTGGACAGTTTCCAGGAGCAGCTCTTTGTGGACACTTGGAAAGAGCGCTGTGAAAAGATTTCATACGAAGCGGATTTGGACAAAGTTGAAAGACCTTCCAAAACCAACCCTAAAGAACTTAGCCAAACAAAGAATGTTGCAATAAGCTCCTCCAGGAAAGGTGCTTCCATGACACAACTCAAGAGCAGGTAGCTACATTCTGCACAGTACAAAACGCATATGAATTCCTGGCTGAAAACTCACTCCAGAAGGAACAAATGCTTGTGTTTCTCTCCGAAAGAACACTCAGCGACTATTCTTTCGCTTGCTCCTTCCAAGTCTTGGTAGAAACGTGTGTTTTCACTGCGGTAATACGTTTTAGGATGCATTGTTTCAATCTCTTGCAAGACTCATGTTGTTTCTTAGACAATGTGGAAACACAAGGAGTATGTTTCCCAGTTCACTTGAAAGCCAGAAAAACGCACACTGCATCACTCTTCCTCAAACACGCTCTTTCACCTGATGCTTTGGGAATGTTCAAGAAAGCAGAAAAGAAGGGCATTTTGCAGTGAAATTCAGACGGGCATGTACAAAAGATCACTTCTATTCTTTGCAGAGTGCAAAAGCGTAATCGACTTCATGTTCTCAAAGAAACCCATATATTTTCCAAGGGACCTGAAGTAAGACTTTCACAAAAAGATGTGTTTGTGTGTCTGCTTTGAAAGGAGCTCTAAGTTGTGTATTCAGTGCTGTAGAATGACACACTCTACATAGAATACTCAGCATTTTGGGGAGACCAACATGCTGCAAACTGAAACTGCTACAAGGTGTGTGTAGCATACAGAAAGAAGGCTTGTCGTTTCAAAGAAAGAAGAGGAAACCAAAATCCAGGTAGGGGAACGAGCACACCAGTATGGGAGATGTACATGTGGACAGTTACAAGCACCAGCTCTTTGTGGACACTTGGAAACAGCGCTGTGAAAAAATTTCGTACGAAGCAGGATTTGGACAAAGTTGAAAGACCTTCCAAAACCAACCCTAAAGAACTGAGCCAAACAATGAATGTTGCAATAAGCTCCTCCAGAAAGGTGCTTCTATGACACAACTCCCGAGCAGGTAGCTACTTTCTGCACAGTACAAAATGCATACGAATTCCTGGCTGAAAACTCATTCCAGAAGGACGAAATGCATGTCTTTCTCTCAAAAGGAACACTCAGCCACTAGGCTTTTGCTTGCTCCTTCAAAGTCTTTGTCGAAACGTGTGTTTTCACTGCTGGAATACGTTTTAGGAAGCATTGTTTCAATCTCTTGCAAACCTCATGTTTCTTACACAATGTGGAAAACTAAGGAGCATGTTTCGCAAATCACTTGAAATCTAGGGAAACGCACACTGCATCACTCTTGCTCAAACACGCTCTTTCTCCTAATGTGTTGAGAACATTCAAGAAACCAGAAAACAAGGGCATTTTGCACTGAACCTCAGACGGGCATGTAGAAGAGGTCATTTCGTTTGGTAGTAGAGTGCAAAAGCATCATTGACTTCATGTTCTCGTTGAAACCCTTACATTTCCAAGTGAAAAGAAGTAGGACTTTCACAAAAAGATGTGTTTGCGTGTCTGTGGTGAAAGGGGCTCTAAGTTGTGTATTCAGTGCTGGAGAGTGACACACTCTACACAGGTTACACAGCGTTTTAGGAGCACCAACATGCTGCAAACTGGAACTGCTACAAGGTGTGTGTAGCATGCAGAAAGAAGGCTTGTCATTTCAAAGAAAGAAGAGAAAACCAAAATCCAGGTAGTGAAACGAGCACACCAGCATGGGAGATGTGCATGTGGACAGTTTCCAGGAGCAGCTCTTTGTGGACACTTGGAAAGAGCGCTGTGAAAAGATTTCATACGAAGCGGATTTGGACAAAGTTGAAAGACCTTCCAAAACCAACCCTAAAGAACTTAGCCAAACAAAGAATGTTGCAATAAGCTCCTCCAGGAAAGGTGCTTCCATGACACAACTCAAGAGCAGGTAGCTACATTCTGCACAGTACAAAACGCATATGAATTCCTGGCTGAAAACTCACTCCAGAAGGAACAAATGCTTGTGTTTCTCTCCGAAAGAACACTCAGCGACTATTCTTTCGCTTGCTCCTTCCAAGTCTTGGTAGAAACGTGTGTTTTCACTGCGGTAATACGTTTTAGGATGCATTGTTTCAATCTCTTGCAAGACTCATGTTGTTTCTTAGACAATGTGGAAACACAAGGAGTATGTTTCCCAGTTCACTTGAAAGCCAGGAAAACGCACACTGCATCACTCTTCCTCAAACACGCTCTTTCACCTGATGCTTTGGGAATGTTCAAGAAAGCAGAAAAGAAGGGCATTTTGCAGTGAAATTCAGACGGGCATGTACAAAAGATCACTTCTATTCTTTGCAGAGTGCAAAAGCGTAATCGACTTCATGTTCTCAAAGAAACCCATATATTTTCCAAGGGACCTGAAGTAAGACTTTCACAAAAAGATGTGTTTGTGTGTCTGCTTTGAAAGGAGCTCTAAGTTGTGTATTCAGTGCTGTAGAATGACACACTCTACATAGAATACTCAGCATTTTGGGGAGACCAACATGCTGCAAACTGAAACTGCTACAAGGTGTGTGTAGCATACAGAAAGAAGGCTTGTCGTTTCAAAGAAAGAAGAGGAAACCAAAATCCAGGTAGGGGAACGAGCACACCAGTATGGGAGATGTACATGTGGACAGTTTCAAGCACCAGCTCTTTGTGGACACTTGGAAACAGCGCTGTGAAAAAATTTCGTACGAAGCAGGATTTGGACAAAGTTGAAAGACCTTCCAAAACCAACCCTAAAGAACTGAGCCAAACAATGAATGTTGCAATAAGCTCCTCCAGAAAGGTGCTTCTATGACACAACTCCCGAGCAGGTAGCTACTTTCTGCACAGTACAAAATGCATACGAATTCCTGGCTGAAAACTCATTCCAGAAGGACGAAATGCATGTCTTTCTCTCAAAAGGAACACTCAGCCACTAGGCTTTTGCTTGCTCCTTCAAAGTCTTTGTCGAAACGTGTGTTTTCACTGCTGGAATACGTTTTAGGAAGCATTGTTTCAATCTCTTGCAAACCTCATGTTTCTTACACAATGTGGAAAACTAAGGAGCATGTTTCGCAAATCACTTGAAATCTAGGGAAACGCACACTGCATCACTCTTGCTCAAACACGCTCTTTCTCCTAATGTGTTGAGAACATTCAAGAAACCAGAAAACAAGGGCATTTTGCACTGAACCTCAGACGGGCATGTAGAAGAGGTCTATTCTTTTGGTAGTAGAGTGCAAAAGCATCATTGACTTCATGTTCTCTTTGAAACCCTTACATTTCCAAGTGAAAAGAAGTAGGACTTTCACAAAAAGATGTGTTTGCGTGTCTGTGGTGAAAGGAGCTCTAAGTTGTGTATTCAGTGCTGGAGAGTGACACACTCTACACAGGTTACACAGCGTTTTAGGAGCACCAACATGCTGCAAACTGGAACTGCTACAAGGTGTGTGTAGCATGCAGAAAGAAGGCTTGTCATTTCAAAGAAAGAAGAGAAAACCAAAATCCAGGTAGTGAAACGAGCACACCAGCATGGGAGATGTGCATGTGGACAGTTTCCAGGAGCAGCTCTTTGTGGACACTTGGAAAGAGCGCTGTGAAAAGATTTCATACGAAGCGGATTTGGACAAAGTTGAAAGACCTTCCAAAACCAACCCTAAAGAACTTAGCCAAACAAAGAATGTTGCAATAAGCTCCTCCAGGAAAGGTGCTTCCATGACACAACTCAAGAGCAGGTAGCTACATTCTGCACAGTACAAAACGCATATGAATTCCTGGCTGAAAACTCACTCCAGAAGGAACAAATGCTTGTGTTTCTCTCCGAAAGAACACTCAGCGACTATTCTTTCGCTTGCTCCTTCCAAGTCTTGGTAGAAACGTGTGTTTTCACTGCGGTAATACGTTTTAGGATGCATTGTTTCAATCTCTTGCAAGACTCATGTTGTTTCTTAGACAATGTGGAAACACAAGGAGTATGTTTCCCAGTTCACTTGAAAGCCAGGAAAACGCACACTGCATCACTCTTCCTCAAACACGCTCTTTCACCTGATGCTTTGGGAATGTTCAAGAAAGCAGAAAAGAAGGGCATTTTGCAGTGAAATTCAGACGGGCATGTACAAAAGATCACTTCTATTCTTTGCAGAGTGCAAAAGCGTAATCGACTTCATGTTCTCAAAGAAACCCATATATTTTCCAAGGGACCTGAAGTAAGACTTTCACAAAAAGATGTGTTTGTGTGTCTGCTTTGAAAGGAGCTCTAAGTTGTGTATTCAGTGCTGTAGAATGACACACTCTACATAGAATACTCAGCATTTTGGGGAGACCAACATGCTGCAAAGTGAAACTGCTACAAGGTGTGTGTAGCATACAGAAAGAAGGCTTGTCGTTTCAAAGAAAGAAGAGGAAACCAAAATCCAGGTAGGGGAACGAGCACACCAGTATGGGAGATGTACATGTGGACAGTTTCAAGCACCAGCTCTTTGTGGACACTTGGAAACAGCGCTGTGAAAAAATTTCGTACGAAGCAGGATTTGGACAAAGTTGAAAGACCTTCCAAAACCAACCCTAAAGAACTGAGCCAAACAATGAATGTTGCAATAAGCTCCTCCAGAAAGGTGCTTCTATGACACAACTCCCGAGCAGGTAGCTACTTTCTGCACAGTACAAAATGCATACGAATTCCTGGCTGAAAACTCATTCCAGAAGGACGAAATGCATGTCTTTCTCTCAAAAGGAACACTCAGCCACTAGGCTTTTGCTTGCTCCTTCAAAGTCTTTGTCGAAACGTGTGTTTTCACTGCTGGAATACGTTTTAGGAAGCATTGTTTCAATCTCTTGCAAACCTCATGTTTCTTACACAATGTGGAAAACTAAGGAGCATGTTTCGCAAATCACTTGAAATCTAGGGAAACGCACACTGCATCACTCTTGCTCAAACACGCTCTTTCTCCTAATGTGTTGAGAACATTCAAGAAACCAGAAAACAAGGGCATTTTGCACTGAAACTCAGACGGGCATGTAGAAGAGGTCTATTCTTTTGGTAGTAGAGTGCAAAAGCATCATTGACTTCATGTTCTCGTTGAAACCCTTACATTTCCAAGTGAAAAGAAGTAGGACTTTCACAAAAAGATGTGTTTGCGTGTCTGTGGTGAAAGGAGCTCTAAGTTGTGTATTCAGTGCTGGAGAGTGACACACTCTACACAGGTTACACAGCGTTTTAGGAGCACCAACATGCTGCAAACTGGAACTGCTACAAGGTGTGTGTAGCATGCAGAAAGAAGGCTTGTCATTTCAAAGAAAGAAGAGAAAACCAAAATCCAGGTAGTGAAACGAGCACACCAGCATGGGAGATGTGCATGTGGACAGTTTCCAGGAGCAGCTCTTTGTGGACACTTGGAAAGAGCGCTGTGAAAAGATTTCATACGAAGCGGATTTGGACAAAGTTGAAAGACCTTCCAAAACCAACCCTAAAGAACTTAGCCAAACAAAGAATGTTGCAATAAGCTCCTCCAGGAAAGGTGCTTCCATGACACAACTCAAGAGCAGGTAGCTACATTCTGCACAGTACAAAACGCATATGAATTCCTGGCTGAAAACTCACTCCAGAAGGAACAAATGCTTGTGTTTCTCTCCGAAAGAACACTCAGCGACTATTCTTTCGCTTGCTCCTTCCAAGTCTTGGTAGAAACGTGTGTTTTCACTGCGGTAATACGTTTTAGGATGCATTGTTTCAATCTCTTGCAAGACTCATGTTGTTTCTTAGACAATGTGGAAACACAAGGAGTATGTTTCCCAGTTCACTTGAAAGCCAGGAAAACGCACACTGCATCACTCTTCCTCAAACACGCTCTTTCACCTGATGCTTTGGGAATGTTCAAGAAAGCAGAAAAGAAGGGCATTTTGCAGTGAAATTCAGACGGGCATGTACAAAAGATCACTTCTATTCTTTGCAGAGTGCAAAAGCGTAATCGACTTCATGTTCTCAAAGAAACCCATATATTTTCCAAGGGACCTGAAGTAAGACTTTCACAAAAAGATGTGTTTGTGTGTCTGCTTTGAAAGGAGCTCTAAGTTGTGTATTCAGTGCTGTAGAATGACACACTCTACATAGAATACTCAGCATTTTGGGGAGACCAACATGCTGCAAAGTGAAACTGCTACAAGGTGTGTGTAGCATACAGAAAGAAGGCTTGTCGTTTCAAAGAAAGAAGAGGAAACCAAAATCCAGGTAGGGGAACGAGCACACCAGTATGGGAGATGTACATGTGGACAGTTTCAAGCACCAGCTCTTTGTGGACACTTGGAAACAGCGCTGTGAAAAAATTTCGTACGAAGCAGGATTTGGACAAAGTTGAAAGACCTTCCAAAACCAACCCTAAAGAACTGAGCCAAACAATGAATGTTGCAATAAGCTCCTCCAGAAAGGTGCTTCTATGACACAACTCCCGAGCAGGTAGCTACTTTCTGCACAGTACAAAATGCATACGAATTCCTGGCTGAAAACTCATTCCAGAAGGACGAAATGCATGTCTTTCTCTCAAAAGGAACACTCAGCCACTAGGCTTTTGCTTGCTCCTTCAAAGTCTTTGTCGAAACGTGTGTTTTCACTGCTGGAATACGTTTTAGGAAGCATTGTTTCAATCTCTTGCAAACCTCATGTTTCTTACACAATGTGGAAAACTAAGGAGCATGTTTCGCAAATCACTTGAAATCTAGGGAAACGCACACTGCATCACTCTTGCTCAAACACGCTCTTTCTCCTAATGTGTTGAGAACATTCAAGAAACCAGAAAACAAGGGCATTTTGCACTGAACCTCAGACGGGCATGTAGAAGAGGTCATTTCGTTTGGTAGTAGAGTGCAAAAGCATCATTGACTTCATGTTCTCGTTGAAACCCTTACATTTCCAAGTGAAAAGAAGTAGGACTTTCACAAAAAGATGTGTTTGCGTGTCTGTGGTGAAAGGGGCTCTAAGTTGTGTATTCAGTGCTGGAGAGTGACACACTCTACACAGGTTACACAGCGTTTTAGGAGCACCAACATGCTGCAAACTGGAACTGCTACAAGGTGTGTGTAGCATGCAGAAAGAAGGCTTGTCATTTCAAAGAAAGAAGAGAAAACCAAAATCCAGGTAGTGAAACGAGCACACCAGCATGGGAGATGTGCATGTGGACAGTTTCCAGGAGCAGCTCTTTGTGGACACTTGGAAAGAGCGCTGTGAAAAGATTTCATACGAAGCGGATTTGGACAAAGTTGAAAGACCTTCCAAAACCAACCCTAAAGAACTTAGCCAAACAAAGAATGTTGCAATAAGCTCCTCCAGGAAAGGTGCTTCCATGACACAACTCAAGAGCAGGTAGCTACATTCTGCACAGTACAAAACGCATATGAATTCCTGGCTGAAAACTCACTCCAGAAGGAACAAATGCTTGTGTTTCTCTCCGAAAGAACACTCAGCGACTATTCTTTCGCTTGCTCCTTCCAAGTCCTGGTAGAAACGTGTGTTTTCACTGCGGTAATACGTTTTAGGATGCATTGTTTCAATCTCTTGCAAGACTCATGTTGTTTCTTAGACAATGTGGAAACACAAGGAGTATGTTTCCCAGTTCACTTGAAAGCCAGGAAAACGCACACTGCATCACTCTTCCTCAAACACGCTCTTTCACCTGATGCTTTGGGAATGTTCAAGAAAGCAGAAAAGAAGGGCATTTTGCAGTGAAATTCAGACGGGCATGTACAAAAGATCACTTCTATTCTTTGCAGAGTGCAAAAGCGTAATCGACTTCATGTTCTCAAAGAAACCCATATATTTTCCAAGGGACCTGAAGTAAGACTTTCACAAAAAGATGTGTTTGTGTGTCTGCTTTGAAAGGAGCTCTAAGTTGTGTATTCAGTGCTGTAGAATGACACACTCTACATAGAATACTCAGCATTTTGGGGAGACCAACATGCTGCAAACTGAAACTGCTACAAGGTGTGTGTAGCATACAGAAAGAAGGCTTGTCGTTTCAAAGAAAGAAGAGGAAACCAAAATCCAGGTAGGGGAACGAGCACACCAGTATGGGAGATGTACATGTGGACAGTTTCAAGCACCAGCTCTTTGTGGACACTTGGAAACAGCGCTGTGAAAAAATTTCGTACGAAGCAGGATTTGGACAAAGTTGAAAGACCTTCCAAAACCAACCCTAAAGAACTGAGCCAAACAATGAATGTTGCAATAAGCTCCTCCAGAAAGGTGCTTCTATGACACAACTCCCGAGCAGGTAGCTACTTTCTGCACAGTACAAAATGCATACGAATTCCTGGCTGAAAACTCATTCCAGAAGGACGAAATGCATGTCTTTCTCTCAAAAGGAACACTCAGCCACTAGGCTTTTGCTTGCTCCTTCAAAGTCTTTGTCGAAACGTGTGTTTTCACTGCTGGAATACGTTTTAGGAAGCATTGTTTCAATCTCTTGCAAACCTCATGTTTCTTACACAATGTGGAAAACTAAGGAGCATGTTTCGCAAATCACTTGAAATCTAGGGAAACGCACACTGCATCACTCTTGCTCAAACACGCTCTTTCTCCTAATGTGTTGAGAACATTCAAGAAACCAGAAAACAAGGGCATTTTGCACTGAAACTCAGACGGGCATGTAGAAGAGGTCTATTCTTTTGGTAGTAGAGTGCAAAAGCATCATTGACTTCATGTTCTCGTTGAAACCCTTACATTTCCAAGTGAAAAGAAGTAGGACTTTCACAAAAAGATGTGTTTGCGTGTCTGTGGTGAAAGGAGCTCTAAGTTGTGTATTCAGTGCTGGAGAGTGACACACTCTACACAGGTTACACAGCGTTTTAGGAGCACCAACATGCTGCAAACTGGAACTGCTACAAGGTGTGTGTAGCATGCAGAAAGAAGGCTTGTCATTTCAAAGAAAGAAGAGAAAACCAAAATCCAGGTAGTGAAACGAGCACACCAGCATGGGAGATGTGCATGTGGACAGTTTCCAGGAGCAGCTCTTTGTGGACACTTGGAAAGAGCGCTGTGAAAAGATTTCATACGAAGCGGATTTGGACAAAGTTGAAAGACCTTCCAAAACCAACCCTAAAGAACTTAGCCAAACAAAGAATGTTGCAATAAGCTCCTCCAGGAAAGGTGCTTCCATGACACAACTCAAGAGCAGGTAGCTACATTCTGCACAGTACAAAACGCATATGAATTCCTGGCTGAAAACTCACTCCAGAAGGAACAAATGCTTGTGTTTCTCTCCGAAAGAACACTCAGCGACTATTCTTTCGCTTGCTCCTTCCAAGTCTTGGTAGAAACGTGTGTTTTCACTGCGGTAATACGTTTTAGGATGCATTGTTTCAATCTCTTGCAAGACTCATGTTGTTTCTTAGACAATGTGGAAACACAAGGAGTATGTTTCCCAGTTCACTTGAAAGCCAGGAAAACGCACACTGCATCACTCTTCCTCAAACACGCTCTTTCACCTGATGCTTTGGGAATGTTCAAGAAAGCAGAAAAGAAGGGCATTTTGCAGTGAAATTCAGACGGGCATGTACAAAAGATCACTTCTATTCTTTGCAGAGTGCAAAAGCGTAATCGACTTCATGTTCTCAAAGAAACCCATATATTTTCCAAGGGACCTGAAGTAAGACTTTCACAAAAAGATGTGTTTGTGTGTCTGCTTTGAAAGGAGCTCTAAGTTGTGTATTCAGTGCTGTAGAATGACACACTCTACATAGAATACTCAGCATTTTGGGGAGACCAACATGCTGCAAACTGAAACTGCTACAAGGTGTGTGTAGCATACAGAAAGAAGGCTTGTCGTTTCAAAGAAAGAAGAGGAAACCAAAATCCAGGTAGGGGAACGAGCACACCAGTATGGGAGATGTACATGTGGACAGTTTCAAGCACCAGCTCTTTGTGGACACTTGGAAACAGCGCTGTGAAAAAATTTCGTACGAAGCAGGATTTGGACAAAGTTGAAAGACCTTCCAAAACCAACCCTAAAGAACTGAGCCAAACAATGAATGTTGCAATAAGCTCCTCCAGAAAGGTGCTTCTATGACACAACTCCCGAGCAGGTAGCTACTTTCTGCACAGTACAAAATGCATACGAATTCCTGGCTGAAAACTCATTCCAGAAGGACGAAATGCATGTCTTTCTCTCAAAAGGAACACTCAGCCACTAGGCTTTTGCTTGCTCCTTCAAAGTCTTTGTCGAAACGTGTGTTTTCACTGCTGGAATACGTTTTAGGAAGCATTGTTTCAATCTCTTGCAAACCTCATGTTTCTTACACAATGTGGAAAACTAAGGAGCATGTTTCGCAAATCACTTGAAATCTAGGGAAACGCACACTGCATCACTCTTGCTCAAACACGCTCTTTCTCCTAATGTGTTGAGAACATTCAAGAAACCAGAAAACAAGGGCATTTTGCACTGAAACTCAGACGGGCATGTAGAAGAGGTCTATTCTTTTGGTAGTAGAGTGCAAAAGCATCATTGACTTCATGTTCTCGTTGAAACCCTTACATTTCCAAGTGAAAAGAAGTAGGACTTTCACAAAAAGATGTGTTTGCGTGTCTGTGGTGAAAGGAGCTCTAAGTTGTGTATTCAGTGCTGGAGAGTGACACACTCTACACAGGTTACACAGCGTTTTAGGAGCACCAACATGCTGCAAACTGGAACTGCTACAAGGTGTGTGTAGCATGCAGAAAGAAGGCTTGTCATTTCAAAGAAAGAAGAGAAAACCAAAATCCAGGTAGTGAAACGAGCACACCAGCATGGGAGATGTGCATGTGGACAGTTTCCAGGAGCAGCTCTTTGTGGACACTTGGAAAGAGCGCTGTGAAAAGATTTCATACGAAGCGGATTTGGACAAAGTTGAAAGACCTTCCAAAACCAACCCTAAAGAACTTAGCCAAACAAAGAATGTTGCAATAAGCTCCTCCAGGAAAGGTGCTTCCATGACACAACTCAAGAGCAGGTAGCTACATTCTGCACAGTACAAAACGCATATGAATTCCTGGCTGAAAACTCACTCCAGAAGGAACAAATGCTTGTGTTTCTCTCCGAAAGAACACTCAGCGACTATTCTTTCGCTTGCTCCTTCCAAGTCTTGGTAGAAACGTGTGTTTTCACTGCGGTAATACGTTTTAGGATGCATTGTTTCAATCTCTTGCAAGACTCATGTTGTTTCTTAGACAATGTGGAAACACAAGGAGTATGTTTCCCAGTTCACTTGAAAGCCAGGAAAACGCACACTGCATCACTCTTCCTCAAACACGCTCTTTCACCTGATGCTTTGGGAATGTTCAAGAAAGCAGAAAAGAAGGGCATTTTGCAGTGAAATTCAGACGGGCATGTACAAAAGATCACTTCTATTCTTTGCAGAGTGCAAAAGCGCAATCGACTTCATGTTCTCAAAGAAACCCATATATTTTCCAAGGGACCTGAAGTAAGACTTTCACAAAAAGATGTGTTTGTGTGTCTGCTTTGAAAGGAGCTCTAAGTTGTGTATTCAGTGCTGTAGAATGACACACTCTACATAGAATACTCAGCATTTTGGGGAGACCAACATGCTGCAAACTGAAACTGCTACAAGGTGTGTGTAGCATACAGAAAGAAGGCTTGTCGTTTCAAAGAAAGAAGAGGAAACCAAAATCCAGGTAGGGGAACGAGCACACCAGTATGGGAGATGTACATGTGGACAGTTTCAAGCACCAGCTCTTTGTGGACACTTGGAAACAGCGCTGTGAAAAAATTTCGTACGAAGCAGGATTTGGACAAAGTTGAAAGACCTTCCAAAACCAACCCTAAAGAACTGAGCCAAACAATGAATGTTGCAATAAGCTCCTCCAGAAAGGTGCTTCTATGACACAACTCCCGAGCAGGTAGCTACTTTCTGCACAGTACAAAATGCATACGAATTCCTGGCTGAAAACTCATTCCAGAAGGACGAAATGCATGTCTTTCTCTCAAAAGGAACACTCAGCCACTAGGCTTTTGCTTGCTCCTTCAAAGTCT
Organism: Miniopterus natalensis; assembly: GCF_054644295.1. Taxonomy (NCBI): domain Eukaryota; kingdom Metazoa; phylum Chordata; class Mammalia; order Chiroptera; family Miniopteridae; genus Miniopterus; species Miniopterus natalensis. The sequence continues at coordinate 832,676 of NW_028269993.1, read as the reverse complement.
TTGTCGAAACGTGTGTTTTCACTGCTGGAATACGTTTTAGGAAGCATTGTTTCAATCTCTTGCAAACCTCATGTTTCTTACACAATGTGGAAAACTAAGGAGCATGTTTCGCAAATCACTTGAAATCTAGGGAAACGCACACTGCATCACTCTTGCTCAAACACGCTCTTTCTCCTAATGTGTTGAGAACATTCAAGAAACCAGAAAACAAGGGCATTTTGCACTGAAACTCAGACGGGCATGTAGAAGAGGTCTATTCTTTTGGTAGTAGAGTGCAAAAGCATCATTGACTTCATGTTCTCGTTGAAACCCTTACATTTCCAAGTGAAAAGAAGTAGGACTTTCACAAAAAGATGTGTTTGCGTGTCTGTGGTGAAAGGAGCTCTAAGTTGTGTATTCAGTGCTGGAGAGTGACACACTCTACACAGGTTACACAGCGTTTTAGGAGCACCAACATGCTGCAAACTGGAACTGCTACAAGGTGTGTGTAGCATGCAGAAAGAAGGCTTGTCATTTCAAAGAAAGAAGAGAAAACCAAAATCCAGGTAGTGAAACGAGCACACCAGCATGGGAGATGTGCATGTGGACAGTTTCCAGGAGCAGCTCTTTGTGGACACTTGGAAAGAGCGCTGTGAAAAGATTTCATACGAAGCGGATTTGGACAAAGTTGAAAGACCTTCCAAAACCAACCCTAAAGAACTTAGCCAAACAAAGAATGTTGCAATAAGCTCCTCCAGGAAAGGTGCTTCCATGACACAACTCAAGAGCAGGTAGCTACATTCTGCACAGTACAAAACGCATATGAATTCCTGGCTGAAAACTCACTCCAGAAGGAACAAATGCTTGTGTTTCTCTCCGAAAGAACACTCAGCGACTATTCTTTCGCTTGCTCCTTCCAAGTCTTGGTAGAAACGTGTGTTTTCACTGCGGTAATACGTTTTAGGATGCATTGTTTCAATCTCTTGCAAGACTCATGTTGTTTCTTAGACAATGTGGAAACACAAGGAGTATGTTTCCCAGTTCACTTGAAAGCCAGGAAAACGCACACTGCATCACTCTTCCTCAAACACGCTCTTTCACCTGATGCTTTGGGAATGTTCAAGAAAGCAGAAAAGAAGGGCATTTTGCAGTGAAATTCAGACGGGCATGTACAAAAGATCACTTCTATTCTTTGCAGAGTGCAAAAGCGCAATCGACTTCATGTTCTCAAAGAAACCCATATATTTTCCAAGGGACCTGAAGTAAGACTTTCACAAAAAGATGTGTTTGTGTGTCTGCTTTGAAAGGAGCTCTAAGTTGTGTATTCAGTGCTGTAGAATGACACACTCTACATAGAATACTCAGCATTTTGGGGAGACCAACATGCTGCAAACTGAAACTGCTACAAGGTGTGTGTAGCATACAGAAAGAAGGCTTGTCGTTTCAAAGAAAGAAGAGGAAACCAAAATCCAGGTAGGGGAACGAGCACACCAGTATGGGAGATGTACATGTGGACAGTTTCAAGCACCAGCTCTTTGTGGACACTTGGAAACAGCGCTGTGAAAAAATTTCGTACGAAGCAGGATTTGGACAAAGTTGAAAGACCTTCCAAAACCAACCCTAAAGAACTGAGCCAAACAATGAATGTTGCAATAAGCTCCTCCAGAAAGGTGCTTCTATGACACAACTCCCGAGCAGGTAGCTACTTTCTGCACAGTACAAAATGCATACGAATTCCTGGCTGAAAACTCATTCCAGAAGGACGAAATGCATGTCTTTCTCTCAAAAGGAACACTCAGCCACTAGGCTTTTGCTTGCTCCTTCAAAGTCTTTGTCGAAACGTGTGTTTTCACTGCTGGAATACGTTTTAGGAAGCATTGTTTCAATCTCTTGCAAACCTCATGTTTCTTACACAATGTGGAAAACTAAGGAGCATGTTTCGCAAATCACTTGAAATCTAGGGAAACGCACACTGCATCACTCTTGCTCAAACACGCTCTTTCTCCTAATGTGTTGAGAACATTCAAGAAACCAGAAAACAAGGGCATTTTGCACTGAACCTCAGACGGGCATGTAGAAGAGGTCATTTCGTTTGGTAGTAGAGTGCAAAAGCATCATTGACTTCATGTTCTCGTTGAAACCCTTACATTTCCAAGTGAAAAGAAGTAGGACTTTCACAAAAAGATGTGTTTGCGTGTCTGTGGTGAAAGGGGCTCTAAGTTGTGTATTCAGTGCTGGAGAGTGACACACTCTACACAGGTTACACAGCGTTTTAGGCGCACCAACATGCTGCAAACTGGAACTGCTACAAGGTGTGTGTAGCATGCAGAAAGAAGGCTTGTCATTTCAAAGAAAGAAGAGAAAACCAAAATCCAGGTAGTGAAACGAGCACACCAGCATGGGAGATGTGCATGTGGACAGTTTCCAGGAGCAGCTCTTTGTGGACACTTGGAAAGAGCGCTGTGAAAAGATTTCATACGAAGCGGATTTGGACAAAGTTGAAAGACCTTCCAAAACCAACCCTAAAGAACTTAGCCAAACAAAGAATGTTGCAATAAGCTCCTCCAGGAAAGGTGCTTCCATGACACAACTCAAGAGCAGGTAGCTACATTCTGCACAGTACAAAACGCATATGAATTCCTGGCTGAAAACTCACTCCAGAAGGAACAAATGCTTGTGTTTCTCTCCGAAAGAACACTCAGCGACTATTCTTTCGCTTGCTCCTTCCAAGTCTTGGTAGAAACGTGTGTTTTCACTGCGGTAATACGTTTTAGGATGCATTGTTTCAATCTCTTGCAAGACTCATGTTGTTTCTTAGACAATGTGGAAACACAAGGAGTATGTTTCCCAGTTCACTTGAAAGCCAGGAAAACGCACACTGCATCACTCTTCCTCAAACACGCTCTTTCACCTGATGCTTTGGGAATGTTCAAGAAAGCAGAAAAGAAGGGCATTTTGCAGTGAAATTCAGACGGGCATGTACAAAAGATCACTTCTATTCTTTGCAGAGTGCAAAAGCGCAATCGACTTCATGTTCTCAAAGAAACCCATATATTTTCCAAGGGACCTGAAGTAAGACTTTCACAAAAAGATGTGTTTGTGTGTCTGCTTTGAAAGGAGCTCTAAGTTGTGTATTCAGTGCTGTAGAATGACACACTCTACATAGAATACTCAGCATTTTGGGGAGACCAACATGCTGCAAACTGAAACTGCTACAAGGTGTGTGTAGCATACAGAAAGAAGGCTTGTCGTTTCAAAGAAAGAAGAGGAAACCAAAATCCAGGTAGGGGAACGAGCACACCAGTATGGGAGATGTACATGTGGACAGTTTCAAGCACCAGCTCTTTGTGGACACTTGGAAACAGCGCTGTGAAAAAATTTCGTACGAAGCAGGATTTGGACAAAGTTGAAAGACCTTCCAAAACCAACCCTAAAGAACTGAGCCAAACAATGAATGTTGCAATAAGCTCCTCCAGAAAGGTGCTTCTATGACACAACTCCCGAGCAGGTAGCTACTTTCTGCACAGTACAAAATGCATACGAATTCCTGGCTGAAAACTCATTCCAGAAGGACGAAATGCATGTCTTTCTCTCAAAAGGAACACTCAGCCACTAGGCTTTTGCTTGCTCCTTCAAAGTCTTTGTCGAAACGTGTGTTTTCACTGCTGGAATACGTTTTAGGAAGCATTGTTTCAATCTCTTGCAAACCACATGTTTCTTACACAATGTGGAAAACTAAGGAGCATGTTTCGCAAATCACTTGAAATCTAGGGAAACGCACACTGCATCACTCTTGCTCAAACACGCTCTTTCTCCTAATGTGTTGAGAACATTCAAGAAACCAGAAAACAAGGGCATTTTGCACTGAAACTCAGACGGGCATGTAGAAGAGGTCTATTCTTTTGGTAGTAGAGTGCAAAAGCATCATTGACTTCATGTTCTCGTTGAAAACCTTACATTTCCAAGTGAAAAGAAGTAGGACTTTCACAAAAAGATGTGTTTGCGTGTCTGTGGTGAAAGGGGCTCTAAGTTGTGTATTCAGTGCTGGAGAGTGACACACTCTACACAGGTTACACAGCGTTTTAGGAGCACCAACATGCTGCAAACTGGAACTGCTACAAGGTGTGTGTAGCATGCAGAAAGAAGGCTTGTCATTTCAAAGAAAGAAGAGAAAACCAAAATCCAGGTAGTGAAACGAGCACACCAGCATGGGAGATGTGCATGTGGACAGTTTCCAGGAGCAGCTCTTTGTGGACACTTGGAAAGAGCGCTGTGAAAAGATTTCATACGAAGCGGATTTGGACAAAGTTGAAAGACCTTCCAAAACCAACCCTAAAGAACTTAGCCAAACAAAGAATGTTGCAATAAGCTCCTCCAGGAAAGGTGCTTCCATGACACAACTCAAGAGCAGGTAGCTACATTCTGCACAGTACAAAACGCATATGAATTCCTGGCTGAAAACTCACTCCAGAAGGAACAAATGCTTGTGTTTCTCTCCGAAAGAACACTCAGCGACTATTCTTTCGCTTGCTCCTTCCAAGTCTTGGTAGAAACGTGTGTTTTCACTGCGGTAATACGTTTTAGGATGCATTGTTTCAATCTCTTGCAAGACTCATGTTGTTTCTTAGACAATGTGGAAACACAAGGAGTATGTTTCCCAGTTCACTTGAAAGCCAGGAAAACGCACACTGCATCACTCTTCCTCAAACACGCTCTTTCACCTGATGCTTTGGGAATGTTCAAGAAAGCAGAAAAGAAGGGCATTTTGCAGTGAAATTCAGACGGGCATGTACAAAAGATCACTTCTATTCTTTGCAGAGTGCAAAAGCGCAATCGACTTCATGTTCTCAAAGAAACCCATATATTTTCCAAGGGACCTGAAGTAAGACTTTCACAAAAAGATGTGTTTGTGTGTCTGCTTTGAAAGGAGCTCTAAGTTGTGTATTCAGTGCTGTAGAATGACACACTCTACATAGAATACTCAGCATTTTGGGGAGACCAACATGCTGCAAACTGAAACTGCTACAAGGTGTGTGTAGCATACAGAAAGAAGGCTTGTCGTTTCAAAGAAAGAAGAGGAAACCAAAATCCAGGTAGGGGAACGAGCACACCAGTATGGGAGATGTACATGTGGACAGTTTCAAGCACCAGCTCTTTGTGGACACTTGGAAACAGCGCTGTGAAAAAATTTCGTACGAAGCAGGATTTGGACAAAGTTGAAAGACCTTCCAAAACCAACCCTAAAGAACTGAGCCAAACAATGAATGTTGCAATAAGCTCCTCCAGAAAGGTGCTTCTATGACACAACTCCCGAGCAGGTAGCTACTTTCTGCACAGTACAAAATGCATACGAATTCCTGGCTGAAAACTCATTCCAGAAGGACGAAATGCATGTCTTTCTCTCAAAAGGAACACTCAGCCACTAGGCTTTTGCTTGCTCCTTCAAAGTCTTTGTCGAAACGTGTGTTTTCACTGCTGGAATACGTTTTAGGAAGCATTGTTTCAATCTCTTGCAAACCACATGTTTCTTACACAATGTGGAAAACTAAGGAGCATGTTTCGCAAATCACTTGAAATCTAGGGAAACGCACACTGCATCACTCTTGCTCAAACACGCTCTTTCTCCTAATGTGTTGAGAACATTCAAGAAACCAGAAAACAAGGGCATTTTGCACTGAAACTCAGACGGGCATGTAGAAGAGGTCTATTCTTTTGGTAGTAGAGTGCAAAAGCATCATTGACTTCATGTTCTCGTTGAAAACCTTACATTTCCAAGTGAAAAGAAATAGGACTTTCACAAAAAGATGTGTTTGCGTGTCTGTGGTGAAAGGGGCTCTAAGTTGTGTATTCAGTGCTGGAGAGTGACACACTCTACACAGGTTACACAGCGTTTTAGGAGCACCAACATGCTGCAAACTGGAACTGCTACAAGGTGTGTGTAGCATGCAGAAAGAAGGCTTGTCATTTCAAAGAAAGAAGAGAAAACCAAAATCCAGGTAGTGAAACGAGCACACCAGCATGGGAGATGTGCATGTGGACAGTTTCCAGGAGCAGCTCTTTGTGGACACTTGGAAAGAGCGCTGTGAAAAGATTTCATACGAAGCGGATTTGGACAAAGTTGAAAGACCTTCCAAAACCAACCCTAAAGAACTTAGCCAAACAAAGAATGTTGCAATAAGCTCCTCCAGGAAAGGTGCTTCCATGACACAACTCAAGAGCAGGTAGCTACATTCTGCACAGTACAAAACGCATATGAATTCCTGGCTGAAAACTCACTCCAGAAGGAACAAATGCTTGTGTTTCTCTCCGAAAGAACACTCAGCGACTATTCTTTCGCTTGCTCCTTCCAAGTCTTGGTAGAAACGTGTGTTTTCACTGCGGTAATACGTTTTAGGATGTATTGTTTCAATCTCTTGCAAGACTCATGTTGTTTCTTAGACAATGTGGAAACACAAGGAGTATGTTTCCCAGTTCACTTGAAAGCCAGGAAAACGCACACTGCATCACTCTTCCTCAAACACGCTCTTTCACCTGATGCTTTGGGAATGTTCAAGAAAGCAGAAAAGAAGGGCATTTTGCAGTGAAATTCAGACGGGCATGTACAAAAGATCACTTCTATTCTTTGCAGAGTGCAAAAGCGCAATCGACTTCATGTTCTCAAAGAAACCCATATATTTTCCAAGGGACCTGAAGTAAGACTTTCACAAAAAGATGTGTTTGTGTGTCTGCTTTGAAAGGAGCTCTAAGTTGTGTATTCAGTGCTGTAGAATGACACACTCTACATAGAATACTCAGCATTTTGGGGAGACCAACATGCTGCAAACTGAAACTGCTACAAGGTGTGTGTAGCATACAGAAAGAAGGCTTGTCGTTTCAAAGAAAGAAGAGGAAACCAAAATCCAGGTAGGGGAACGAGCACACCAGTATGGGAGATGTACATGTGGACAGTTTCAAGCACCAGCTCTTTGTGGACACTTGGAAACAGCGCTGTGAAAAAATTTCGTACGAAGCAGGATTTGGACAAAGTTGAAAGACCTTCCAAAACCAACCCTAAAGAACTGAGCCAAACAATGAATGTTGCAATAAGCTCCTCCAGAAAGGTGCTTCTATGACACAACTCCCGAGCAGGTAGCTACTTTCTGCACAGTACAAAATGCATACGAATTCCTGGCTGAAAACTCATTCCAGAAGGACGAAATGCATGTCTTTCTCTCAAAAGGAACACTCAGCCACTAGGCTTTTGCTTGCTCCTTCAAAGTCTTTGTCGAAACGTGTGTTTTCACTGCTGGAATACGTTTTAGGAAGCATTGTTTCAATCTCTTGCAAACCACATGTTTCTTACACAATGTGGAAAACTAAGGAGCATGTTTCGCAAATCACTTGAAATCTAGGGAAACGCACACTGCATCACTCTTGCTCAAACACGCTCTTTCTCCTAATGTGTTGAGAACATTCAAGAAACCAGAAAACAAGGGCATTTTGCACTGAAACTCAGACGGGCATGTAGAAGAGGTCTATTCTTTTGGTAGTAGAGTGCAAAAGCATCATTGACTTCATGTTCTCGTTGAAAACCTTACATTTCCAAGTGAAAAGAAATAGGACTTTCACAAAAAGATGTGTTTGCGTGTCTGTGGTGAAAGGGGCTCTAAGTTGTGTATTCAGTGCTGGAGAGTGACACACTCTACACAGGTTACACAGCGTTTTAGGAGCACCAACATGCTGCAAACTGGAACTGCTACAAGGTGTGTGTAGCATGCAGAAAGAAGGCTTGTCATTTCAAAGAAAGAAGAGAAAACCAAAATCCAGGTAGTGAAACGAGCACACCAGCATGGGAGATGTGCATGTGGACAGTTTCCAGGAGCAGCTCTTTGTGGACACTTGGAAAGAGCGCTGTGAAAAGATTTCATACGAAGCGGATTTGGACAAAGTTGAAAGACCTTCCAAAACCAACCCTAAAGAACTTAGCCAAACAAAGAATGTTGCAATAAGCTCCTCCAGGAAAGGTGCTTCCATGACACAACTCAAGAGCAGGTAGCTACATTCTGCACAGTACAAAACGCATATGAATTCCTGGCTGAAAACTCACTCCAGAAGGAACAAATGCTTGTGTTTCTCTCCGAAAGAACACTCAGCGACTATTCTTTCGCTTGCTCCTTCCAAGTCTTGGTAGAAACGTGTGTTTTCACTGCGGTAATACGTTTTAGGATGCATTGTTTCAATCTCTTGCAAGACTCATGTTGTTTCTTAGACAATGTGGAAACACAAGGAGTATGTTTCCCAGTTCACTTGAAAGCCAGGAAAACGCACACTGCATCACTCTTCCTCAAACACGCTCTTTCACCTGATGCTTTGGGAATGTTCAAGAAAGCAGAAAAGAAGGGCATTTTGCAGTGAAATTCAGACGGGCATGTACAAAAGATCACTTCTATTCTTTGCAGAGTGCAAAAGCGTAATCGACTTCATGTTCTCAAAGAAACCCATATATTTTCCAAGGGACCTGAAGTAAGACTTTCACAAAAAGATGTGTTTGTGTGTCTGCTTTGAAAGGAGCTCTAAGTTGTGTATTCAGTGCTGTAGAATGACACACTCTACATAGAATACTCAGCATTTTGGGGAGACCAACATGCTGCAAACTGAAACTGCTACAAGGTGTGTGTAGCATACAGAAAGAAGGCTTGTCGTTTCAAAGAAAGAAGAGGAAACCAAAATCCAGGTAGGGGAACGAGCACACCAGTATGGGAGATGTACATGTGGACAGTTTCAAGCACCAGCTCTTTGTGGACACTTGGAAACAGCGCTGTGAAAAAATTTCGTACGAAGCAGGATTTGGACAAAGTTGAAAGACCTTCCAAAACCAACCCTAAAGAACTGAGCCAAACAATGAATGTTGCAATAAGCTCCTCCAGAAAGGTGCTTCTATGACACAACTCCCGAGCAGGTAGCTACTTTCTGCACAGTACAAAATGCATACGAATTCCTGGCTGAAAACTCATTCCAGAAGGACGAAATGCATGTCTTTCTCTCAAAAGGAACACTCAGCCACTAGGCTTTTGCTTGCTCCTTCAAAGTCTTTGTCGAAACGTGTGTTTTCACTGCTGGAATACGTTTTAGGAAGCATTGTTTCAATCTCTTGCAAACCACATGTTTCTTACACAATGTGGAAAACTAAGGAGCATGTTTCGCAAATCACTTGAAATCTAGGGAAACGCACACTGCATCACTCTTGCTCAAACACGCTCTTTCTCCTAATGTGTTGAGAACATTCAAGAAACCAGAAAACAAGGGCATTTTGCACTGAAACTCAGACGGGCATGTAGAAGAGGTCTATTCTTTTGGTAGTAGAGTGCAAAAGCATCATTGACTTCATGTTCTCGTTGAAACCCTTACATTTCCAAGTGAAAAGAAGTAGGACTTTCACAAAAAGATGTGTTTGCGTGTCTGTGGTGAAAGGGGCTCTAAGTTGTGTATTCAGTGCTGGAGAGTGACACACTCTACACAGGTTACACAGCGTTTTAGGAGCACCAACATGCTGCAAACTGGAACTGCTACAAGGTGTGTGTAGCATGCAGAAAGAAGGCTTGTCATTTCAAAGAAAGAAGAGAAAACCAAAATCCAGGTAGTGAAACGAGCACACCAGCATGGGAGATGTGCATGTGGACAGTTTCCAGGAGCAGCTCTTTGTGGACACTTGGAAAGAGCGCTGTGAAAAGATTTCATACGAAGCGGATTTGGACAAAGTTGAAAGACCTTCCAAAACCAACCCTAAAGAACTTAGCCAAACAAAGAATGTTGCAATAAGCTCCTCCAGGAAAGGTGCTTCCATGACACAACTCAAGAGCAGGTAGCTACATTCTGCACAGTACAAAACGCATATGAATTCCTGGCTGAAAACTCACTCCAGAAGGAACAAATGCTTGTGTTTCTCTCCGAAAGAACACTCAGCGACTATTCTTTCGCTTGCTCCTTCCAAGTCTTGGTAGAAACGTGTGTTTTCACTGCGGTAATACGTTTTAGGATGCATTGTTTCAATCTCTTGCAAGACTCATGTTGTTTCTTAGACAATGTGGAAACACAAGGAGTATGTTTCCCAGTTCACTTGAAAGCCAGGAAAACGCACACTGCATCACTCTTCCTCAAACACGCTCTTTCACCTGATGCTTTGGGAATGTTCAAGAAAGCAGAAAAGAAGGGCATTTTGCAGTGAAATTCAGACGGGCATGTACAAAAGATCACTTCTATTCTTTGCAGAGTGCAAAAGCGTAATCGACTTCATGTTCTCAAAGAAACCCATATATTTTCCAAGGGACCTGAAGTAAGACTTTCACAAAAAGATGTGTTTGTGTGTCTGCTTTGAAAGGAGCTCTAAGTTGTGTATTCAGTGCTGTAGAATGACACACTCTACATAGAATACTCAGCATTTTGGGGAGACCAACATGCTGCAAAGTGAAACTGCTACAAGGTGTGTGTAGCATACAGAAAGAAGGCTTGTCGTTTCAAAGAAAGAAGAGGAAACCAAAATCCAGGTAGGGGAACGAGCACACCAGTATGGGAGATGTACATGTGGACAGTTTCAAGCACCAGCTCTTTGTGGACACTTGGAAACAGCGCTGTGAAAAAATTTCGTACGAAGCAGGATTTGGACAAAGTTGAAAGACCTTCCAAAACCAACCCTAAAGAACTGAGCCAAACAATGAATGTTGCAATAAGCTCCTCCAGAAAGGTGCTTCTATGACACAACTCCCGAGCAGGTAGCTACTTTCTGCACAGTACAAAATGCATACGAATTCCTGGCTGAAAACTCATTCCAGAAGGACGAAATGCATGTCTTTCTCTCAAAAGGAACACTCAGCCACTAGGCTTTTGCTTGCTCCTTCAAAGTCTTTGTCGAAACGTGTGTTTTCACTGCTGGAATACGTTTTAGGAAGCATTGTTTCAATCTCTTGCAAACCTCATGTTTCTTACACAATGTGGAAAACTAAGGAGCATGTTTCGCAAATCACTTGAAATCTAGGGAAACGCACACTGCATCACTCTTGCTCAAACACGCTCTTTCTCCTAATGTGTTGAGAACATTCAAGAAACCAGAAAACAAGGGCATTTTGCACTGAAACTCAGACGGGCATGTAGAAGAGGTCTATTCTTTTGGTAGTAGAGTGCAAAAGCATCATTGACTTCATGTTCTCGTTGAAACCCTTACATTTCCAAGTGAAAAGAAGTAGGACTTTCACAAAAAGATGTGTTTGCGTGTCTGTGGTGAAAGGGGCTCTAAGTTGTGTATTCAGTGCTGGAGAGTGACACACTCTACACAGGTTACACAGCGTTTTAGGAGCACCAACATGCTGCAAACTGGAACTGCTACAAGGTGTGTGTAGCATGCAGAAAGAAGGCTTGTCATTTCAAAGAAAGAAGAGAAAAGCAAAATCCAGGTAGTGAAACGAGCACACCAGCATGGGAGATGTGCATGTGGACAGTTTCCAGGAGCAGCTCTTTGTGGACACTTGGAAAGAGCGCTGTGAAAAGATTTCATACGAAGCGGATTTGGACAAAGTTGAAAGACCTTCCAAAACCAACCCTAAAGAACTTAGCCAAACAAAGAATGTTGCAATAAGCTCCTCCAGGAAAGGTGCTTCCATGACACAACTCAAGAGCAGGTAGCTACATTCTGCACAGTACAAAACGCATATGAATTCCTGGCTGAAAACTCACTCCAGAAGGAACAAATGCTTGTGTTTCTCTCCGAAAGAACACTCAGCGACTATTCTTTCGCTTGCTCCTTCCAAGTCTTGGTAGAAACGTGTGTTTTCACTGCGGTAATACGTTTTAGGATGCATTGTTTCAATCTCTTGCAAGACTCATGTTGTTTCTTAGACAATGTGGAAACACAAGGAGTATGTTTCCCAGTTCACTTGAAAGCCAGGAAAACGCACACTGCATCACTCTTCCTCAAACACGCTCTTTCACCTGATGCTTTGGGAATGTTCAAGAAAGCAGAAAAGAAGGGCATTTTGCAGTGAAATTCAGACGGGCATGTACAAAAGATCACTTCTATTCTTTGCAGAGTGCAAAAGCGTAATCGACTTCATGTTCTCAAAGAAACCCATATATTTTCCAAGGGACCTGAAGTAAGACTTTCACAAAAAGATGTGTTTGTGTGTCTGCTTTGAAAGGAGCTCTAAGTTCTGTATTCAGTGCTGTAGAATGACACACTCTACATAGAATACTCAGCATTTTGGGGAGACCAACATGCTGCAAACTGAAACTGCTACAAGGTGTGTGTAGCATACAGAAAGAAGGCTTGTCGTTTCAAAGAAAGAAGAGGAAACCAAAATCCAGGTAGGGGAACGAGCACACCAGTATGGGAGATGTACATGTGGACAGTTTCAAGCACCAGCTCTTTGTGGACACTTGGAAACAGCGCTGTGAAAAAATTTCGTACGAAGCAGGATTTGGACAAAGTTGAAAGACCTTCCAAAACCAACCCTAAAGAACTGAGCCAAACAATGAATGTTGCAATAAGCTCCTCCAGAAAGGTGCTTCTATGACACAACTCCCGAGCAGGTAGCTACTTTCTGCACAGTACAAAATGCATACGAATTCCTGGCTGAAAACTCATTCCAGAAGGACGAAATGCATGTCTTTCTCTCAAAAGGAACACTCAGCCACTAGGCTTTTGCTTGCTCCTTCAAAGTCTTTGTCGAAACGTGTGTTTTCACTGCTGGAATACGTTTTAGGAAGCATTGTTTCAATCTCTTGCAAACCACATGTTTCTTACACAATGTGGAAAACTAAGGAGCATGTTTCGCAAATCACTTGAAATCTAGGGAAACGCACACTGCATCACTCTTGCTCAAACACGCTCTTTCTCCTAATGTGTTGAGAACATTCAAGAAACCAGAAAACAAGGGCATTTTGCACTGAAACTCAGACGGGCATGTAGAAGAGGTCTATTCTTTTGGTAGTAGAGTGCAAAAGCATCATTGACTTCATGTTCTCGTTGAAACCCTTACATTTCCAAGTGAAAAGAAGTAGGACTTTCACAAAAAGATGTGTTTGCGTGTCTGTGGTGAAAGGAGCTCTAAGTTGTGTATTCAGTGCTGGAGAGTGACACACTCTACACAGGTTACACAGCGTTTTAGGAGCACCAACATGCTGCAAACTGGAACTGCTACAAGGTGTGTGTAGCATGCAGAAAGAAGGCTTGTCATTTCAAAGAAAGAAGAGAAAACCAAAATCCAGGTAGTGAAACGAGCACACCAGCATGGGAGATGTGCATGTGGACAGTTTCCAGGAGCAGCTCTTTGTGGACACTTGGAAAGAGCGCTGTGAAAAGATTTCATACGAAGCGGATTTGGACAAAGTTGAAAGACCTTCCAAAACCAACCCTAAAGAACTTAGCCAAACAAAGAATGTTGCAATAAGCTCCTCCAGGAAAGGTGCTTCCATGACACAACTCAAGAGCAGGTAGCTACATTCTGCACAGTACAAAACGCATATGAATTCCTGGCTGAAAACTCACTCCAGAAGGAACAAATGCTTGTGTTTCTCTCCGAAAGAACACTCAGCGACTATTCTTTCGCTTGCTCCTTCCAAGTCTTGGTAGAAACGTGTGTTTTCACTGCGGTAATACGTTTTAGGATGCATTGTTTCAATCTCTTGCAAGACTCATGTTGTTTCTTAGACAATGTGGAAACACAAGGAGTATGTTTCCCAGTTCACTTGAAAGCCAGGAAAACGCACACTGCATCACTCTTCCTCAAACACGCTCTTTCACCTGATGCTTTGGGAATGTTCAAGAAAGCAGAAAAGAAGGGCATTTTGCAGTGAAATTCAGACGGGCATGTACAAAAGATCACTTCTATTCTTTGCAGAGTGCAAAAGCGTAATCGACTTCATGTTCTCAAAGAAACCCATATATTTTCCAAGGGACCTGAAGTAAGACTTTCACAAAAAGATGTGTTTGTGTGTCTGCTTTGAAAGGAGCTCTAAGTTGTGTATTCAGTGCTGTAGAATGACACACTCTACATAGAATACTCAGCATTTTGGGGAGACCAACATGCTGCAAACTGAAACTGCTACAAGGTGTGTGTAGCATACAGAAAGAAGGCTTGTCGTTTCAAAGAAAGAAGAGGAAACCAAAATCCAGGTAGGGGAACGAGCACACCAGTATGGGAGATGTACATGTGGACAGTTTCAAGCACCAGCTCTTTGTGGACACTTGGAAACAGCGCTGTGAAAAAATTTCGTACGAAGCAGGATTTGGACAAAGTTGAAAGACCTTCCAAAACCAACCCTAAAGAACTGAGCCAAACAATGAATGTTGCAATAAGCTCCTCCAGAAAGGTGCTTCTATGACACAACTCCCGAGCAGGTAGCTACTTTCTGCACAGTACAAAATGCATACGAATTCCTGGCTGAAAACTCATTCCAGAAGGACGAAATGCATGTCTTTCTCTCAAAAGGAACACTCAGCCACTAGGCTTTTGCTTGCTCCTTCAAAGTCTTTGTCGAAACGTGTGTTTTCACTGCTGGAATACGTTTTAGGAAGCATTGTTTCAATCTCTTGCAAACCACATGTTTCTTACACAATGTGGAAAACTAAGGAGCATGTTTCGCAAATCACTTGAAATCTAGGGAAACGCACACTGCATCACTCTTGCTCAAACACGCTCTTTCTCCTAATGTGTTGAGAACATTCAAGAAACCAGAAAACAAGGGCATTTTGCACTGAAACTCAGACGGGCATGTAGAAGAGGTCTATTCTTTTGGTAGTAGAGTGCAAAAGCATCATTGACTTCATGTTCTCGTTGAAACCCTTACATTTCCAAGTGAAAAGAAGTAGGACTTTCACAAAAAGATGTGTTTGCGTGTCTGTGGTGAAAGGAGCTCTAAGTTGTGTATTCAGTGCTGGAGAGTGACACACTCTACACAGGTTACACAGCGTTTTAGGAGCACCAACATGCTGCAAACTGGAACTGCTACAAGGTGTGTGTAGCATGCAGAAAGAAGGCTTGTCATTTCAAAGAAAGAAGAGAAAACCAAAATCCAGGTAGTGAAACGAGCACACCAGCATGGGAGATGTGCATGTGGACAGTTTCCAGGAGCAGCTCTTTGTGGACACTTGGAAAGAGCGCTGTGAAAAGATTTCATACGAAGCGGATTTGGACAAAGTTGAAAGACCTTCCAAAACCAACCCTAAAGAACTTAGCCAAACAAAGAATGTTGCAATAAGCTCCTCCAGGAAAGGTGCTTCCATGACACAACTCAAGAGCAGGTAGCTACATTCTGCACAGTACAAAACGCATATGAATTCCTGGCTGAAAACTCACTCCAGAAGGAACAAATGCTTGTGTTTCTCTCCGAAAGAACACTCAGCGACTATTCTTTCGCTTGCTCCTTCCAAGTCTTGGTAGAAACGTGTGTTTTCACTGCTGGAATACGTTTTAGGATGCATTGTTTCAATCTCTTGCAAGACTCATGTTGTTTCTTAGACAATGTGGAAACACAAGGAGTATGTTTCCCAGTTCACTTGAAAGCCAGGAAAACGCACACTGCATCACTCTTCCTCAAACACGCTCTTTCACCTGATGCTTTGGGAATGTTCAAGAAAGCAGAAAAGAAGGGCATTTTGCAGTGAAATTCAGACGGGCATGTACAAAAGATCACTTCTATTCTTTGCAGAGTGCAAAAGCGTAATCGACTTCATGTTCTCAAAGAAACCCATATATTTTCCAAGGGACCTGAAGTAAGACTTTCACAAAAAGATGTGTTTGTGTGTCTGCTTTGAAAGGAGCTCTAAGTTGTGTATTCAGTGCTGTAGAATGACACACTCTACATAGAATACTCAGCATTTTGGGGAGACCAACATGCTGCAAACTGAAACTGCTACAAGGTGTGTGTAGCATACAGAAAGAAGGCTTGTCGTTTCAAAGAAAGAAGAGGAAACCAAAATCCAGGTAGGGGAACGAGCACACCAGTATGGGAGATGTACATGTGGACAGTTTCAAGCACCAGCTCTTTGTGGACACTTGGAAACAGCGCTGTGAAAAAATTTCGTACGAAGCAGGATTTGGACAAAGTTGAAAGACCTTCCAAAACCAACCCTAAAGAACTGAGCCAAACAATGAATGTTGCAATAAGCTCCTCCAGAAAGGTGCTTCTATGACACAACTCCCGAGCAGGTAGCTACTTTCTGCACAGTACAAAATGCATACGAATTCCTGGCTGAAAACTCATTCCAGAAGGACGAAATGCATGTCTTTCTCTCAAAAGGAACACTCAGCCACTAGGCTTTTGCTTGCTCCTTCAAAGTCTTTGTCGAAACGTGTGTTTTCACTGCTGGAATACGTTTTAGGAAGCATTGTTTCAATCTCTTGCAAACCTCATGTTTCTTACACAATGTGGAAAACTAAGGAGCATGTTTCGCAAATCACTTGAAATCTAGGGAAACGCACACTGCATCACTCTTGCTCAAACACGCTCTTTCTCCTAATGTGTTGAGAACATTCAAGAAACCAGAAAACAAGGGCATTTTGCACTGAACCTCAGACGGGCATGTAGAAGAGGTCATTTCGTTTGGTAGTAGAGTGCAAAAGCATCATTGACTTCATGTTCTCGTTGAAAACCTTACATTTCCAAGTGAAAAGAAGTAGGACTTTCACAAAAAGATGTGTTTGCGTGTCTGTGGTGAAAGGGGCTCTAAGTTGTGTATTCAGTGCTGGAGAGTGACACACTCTACACAGGTTACACAGCGTTTTAGGAGCACCAACATGCTGCAAACTGGAACTGCTACAAGGTGTGTGTAGCATGCAGAAAGAAGGCTTGTCATTTCAAAGAAAGAAGAGAAAACCAAAATCCAGGTAGTGAAACGAGCACACCAGCATGGGAGATGTGCATGTGGACAGTTTCCAGGAGCAGCTCTTTGTGGACACTTGGAAAGAGCGCTGTGAAAAGATTTCATACGAAGCGGATTTGGACAAAGTTGAAAGACCTTCCAAAACCAACCCTAAAGAACTTAGCCAAACAAAGAATGTTGCAATAAGCTCCTCCAGGAAAGGTGCTTCCATGACACAACTCAAGAGCAGGTAGCTACATTCTGCACAGTACAAAACGCATATGAATTCCTGGCTGAAAACTCACTCCAGAAGGAACAAATGCTTGTGTTTCTCTCCGAAAGAACACTCAGCGACTATTCTTTCGCTTGCTCCTTCCAAGTCTTGGTAGAAACGTGTGTTTTCACTGCGGTAATACGTTTTAGGATGCATTGTTTCAATCTCTTGCAAGACTCATGTTGTTTCTTAGACAATGTGGAAACACAAGGTGTATGTTTCCCAGTTCACTTGAAAGCCAGGAAAACGCACACTGCATCACTCTTCCTCAAACACGCTCTTTCACCTGATGCTTTGGGAATGTTCAAGAAAGCAGAAAAGAAGGGCATTTTGCAGTGAAATTCAGACGGGCATGTACAAAAGATCACTTCTATTCTTTGCAGAGTGCAAAAGCGCAATCGACTTCATGTTCTCAAAGAAACCCATATATTTTCCAAGGGACCTGAAGTAAGACTTTCACAAAAAGATGTGTTTGTGTGTCTGCTTTGAAAGGAGCTCTAAGTTGTGTATTCAGTGCTGTAGAATGACACACTCTACATAGAATACTCAGCATTTTGGGGAGACCAACATGCTGCAAACTGAAACTGCTACAAGGTGTGTGTAGCATACAGAAAGAAGGCTTGTCGTTTCAAAGAAAGAAGAGGAAACCAAAATCCAGGTAGGGGAACGAGCACACCAGTTTGGGAGATGTACATGTGGACAGTTTCAAGCACCAGCTCTTTGTGGACACTTGGAAACAGCGCTGTGAAAAAATTTCGTACGAAGCAGGATTTGGACAAAGTTGAAAGACCTTCCAAAACCAACCTTAAAGAACTTAGCCAAACAATGAATGTTGCAATAAGCTCCACCAGAAAGGTGCTTCTATGACACAACTCCCGAGCAGGTAGCTACTTTCTGCACAGTACAAAATGCATACGAATTCCTGGCTGAAAACTCATTCCAGAAGGACGAAATGCATGTCTTTCTCTCAAAAGGAACACTCAGCCACTAGGCTTTTGCTTGCTCCTTCAAAGTCTTTGTCGAAACGTGTGTTTTCACTGCTGGAATACGTTTTAGGAAGCATTGTTTCAATCTCTTGCAAACCACATGTTTCTTACACAATGTGGAAAACTAAGGAGCATGTTTCGCAAATCACTTGAAATCTAGGGAAACGCACACTGCATCACTCTTGCTCAAACACGCTCTTTCTCCTAATGTGTTGAGAACATTCAAGAAACCAGAAAACAAGGGCATTTTGCACTGAAACTCAGACGGGCATGTAGAAGAGGTCTATTCTTTTGGTAGTAGAGTGCAAAAGCATCATTGACTTCATGTTCTCGTTGAAAACCTTACATTTCCAAGTGAAAAGAAGTAGGACTTTCACAAAAAGATGTGTTTGCGTGTCTGTGGTGAAAGGGGCTCTAAGTTGTGTATTCAGTGCTGGAGAGTGACACACTCTACACAGGTTACACAGCGTTTTAGGAGCACCAACATGCTGCAAACTGGAACTGCTACAAGGTGTGTGTAGCATGCAGAAAGAAGGCTTGTCATTTCAAAGAAAGAAGAGAAAACCAAAATCCAGGTAGTGAAACGAGCACACCAGCATGGGAGATGTGCATGTGGACAGTTTCCAGGAGCAGCTCTTTGTGGACACTTGGAAAGAGCGCTGTGAAAAGATTTCATACGAAGCGGATTTGGACAAAGTTGAAAGACCTTCCAAAACCAACCCTAAAGAACTTAGCCAAACAAAGAATGTTGCAATAAGCTCCTCCAGGAAAGGTGCTTCCATGACACAACTCAAGAGCAGGTAGCTACATTCTGCACAGTACAAAACGCATATGAATTCCTGGCTGAAAACTCACTCCAGAAGGAACAAATGCTTGTGTTTCTCTCCGAAAGAACACTCAGCGACTATTCTTTCGCTTGCTCCTTCCAAGTCTTGGTAGAAACGTGTGTTTTCACTGCGGTAATATGTTTTAGGATGCATTGTTTCAATCTCTTGCAAGACTCATGTTGTTTCTTAGACAATGTGGAAACACAAGGAGTATGTTTCCCAGTTCACTTGAAAGCCAGGAAAACGCACACTGCATCACTCTTCCTCAAACACGCTCTTTCACCTGATGCTTTGGGAATGTTCAAGAAAGCAGAAAAGAAGGGCATTTTGCAGTGAAATTCAGACGGGCATGTACAAAAGATCACTTCTATTCTTTGCAGAGTGCAAAAGCGTAATCGACTTCATGTTCTCAAAGAAACCCATATATTTTCCAAGGGACCTGAAGTAAGACTTTCACAAAAAGATGTGTTTGTGTGTCTGCTTTGAAAGGAGCTCTAAGTTGTGTATTCAGTGCTGTAGAATGACACACTCTACATAGAATACTCAGCATTTTGGGGAGACCAACATGCTGCAAACTGAAACTGCTACAAGGTGTGTGTAGCATACAGAAAGAAGGCTTGTCGTTTCAAAGAAAGAAGAGGAAACCAAAATCCAGGTAGGGGAACGAGCACACCAGTATGGGAGATGTACATGTGGACAGTTTCAAGCACCAGCTCTTTGTGGACACTTGGAAACAGCGCTGTGAAAAAATTTCGTACGAAGCAGGATTTGGACAAAGTTGAAAGACCTTCCAAAACCAACCCTAAAGAACTGAGCCAAACAATGAATGTTGCAATAAGCTCCTCCAGAAAGGTGCTTCTATGACACAACTCCCGAGCAGGTAGCTACTTTCTGCACAGTACAAAATGCATACGAATTCCTGGCTGAAAACTCATTCCAGAAGGACGAAATGCATGTCTTTCTCTCAAAAGGAACACTCAGCCACTAGGCTTTTGCTTGCTCCTTCAAAGTCTTTGTCGAAACGTGTGTTTTCACTGCTGGAATACGTTTTAGGAAGCATTGTTTCAATCTCTTGCAAACCACATGTTTCTTACACAATGTGGAAAACTAAGGAGCATGTTTCGCAAATCACTTGAAATCTAGGGAAACGCACACTGCATCACTCTTGCTCAAACACGCTCTTTCTCCTAATGTGTTGAGAACATTCAAGAAACCAGAAAACAAGGGCATTTTGCACTGAACCTCAGACGGGCATGTAGAAGAGGTCTATTCTTTTGGTAGTAGAGTGCAAAAGCATCATTGACTTCATGTTCTCTTTGAAACCCTTACATTTCCAAGTGAAAAGAAGTAGGACTTTCACAAAAAGATGTGTTTGCGTGTCTGTGGTGAAAGGGGCTCTAAGTTGTGTATTCAGTGCTGGAGAGTGACACACTCTACACAGGTTACACAGCGTTTTAGGAGCACCAACATGCTGCAAACTGGAACTGCTACAAGGTGTGTGTAGCATGCAGAAAGAAGGCTTGTCATTTCAAAGAAAGAAGAGAAAACCAAAATCCAGGTAGTGAAACGAGCACACCAGCATGGGAGATGTGCATGTGGACAGTTTCCAGGAGCAGCTCTTTGTGGACACTTGGAAAGAGCGCTGTGAAAAGATTTCATACGAAGCGGATTTGGACAAAGTTGAAAGACCTTCCAAAACCAACCCTAAAGAACTTAGCCAAACAAAGAATGTTGCAATAAGCTCCTCCAGGAAAGGTGCTTCCATGACACAACTCAAGAGCAGGTAGCTACATTCTGCACAGTACAAAACGCATATGAATTCCTGGCTGAAAACTCACTCCAGAAGGAACAAATGCTTGTGTTTCTCTCCGAAAGAACACTCAGCGACTATTCTTTCGCTTGCTCCTTCCAAGTCTTGGTAGAAACGTGTGTTTTCACTGCGGTAATACGTTTTAGGATGCATTGTTTCAATCTCTTGCAAGACTCATGTTGTTTCTTAGACAATGTGGAAACACAAGGAGTATGTTTCCCAGTTCACTTGAAAGCCAGGAAAACGCACACTGCATCACTCTTCCTCAAACACGCTCTTTCACCTGATGCTTTGGGAATGTTCAAGAAAGCAGAAAAGAAGGGCATTTTGCAGTGAAATTCAGACGGGCATGTACAAAAGATCACTTCTATTCTTTGCAGAGTGCAAAAGCGTAATCGACTTCATGTTCTCAAAGAAACCCATATATTTTCCAAGGGACCTGAAGTAAGACTTTCACAAAAAGATGTGTTTGTGTGTCTGCTTTGAAAGGAGCTCTAAGTTGTGTATTCAGTGCTGTAGAATGACACACTCTACATAGAATACTCAGCATTTTGGGGAGACCAACATGCTGCAAACTGAAACTGCTACAAGGTGTGTGTAGCATACAGAAAGAAGGCTTGTCGTTTCAAAGAAAGAAGAGGAAACCAAAATCCAGGTAGGGGAACGAGCACACCAGTATGGGAGATGTACATGTGGACAGTTTCAAGCACCAGCTCTTTGTGGACACTTGGAAACAGCGCTGTGAAAAAATTTCGTACGAAGCAGGATTTGGACAAAGTTGAAAGACCTTCCAAAACCAACCCTAAAGAACTGAGCCAAACAATGAATGTTGCAATAAGCTCCTCCAGAAAGGTGCTTCTATGACACAACTCCCGAGCAGGTAGCTACTTTCTGCACAGTACAAAATGCATACGAATTCCTGGCTGAAAACTCATTCCAGAAGGACGAAATGCATGTCTTTCTCTCAAAAGGAACACTCAGCCACTAGGCTTTTGCTTGCTCCTTCAAAGTCTTTGTCGAAACGTGTGTTTTCACTGCTGGAATACGTTTTAGGAAGCATTGTTTCAATCTCTTGCAAACCACATGTTTCTTACACAATGTGGAAAACTAAGGAGCATGTTTCGCAAATCACTTGAAATCTAGGGAAACGCACACTGCATCACTCTTGCTCAAACACGCTCTTTCTCCTAATGTGTTGAGAACATTCAAGAAACCAGAAAACAAGGGCATTTTGCACTGAAACTCAGACGGGCATGTAGAAGAGGTCTATTCTTTTGGTAGTAGAGTGCAAAAGCATCATTGACTTCATGTTCTCGTTGAAACCCTTACATTTCCAAGTGAAAAGAAGTAGGACTTTCACAAAAAGATGTGTTTGCGTGTCTGTGGTGAAAGGGGCTCTAAGTTGTGTATTCAGTGCTGGAGAGTGACACACTCTACACAGGTTACACAGCGTTTTAGGAGCACCAACATGCTGCAAACTGGAACTGCTACAAGGTGTGTGTAGCATGCAGAAAGAAGGCTTGTCATTTCAAAGAAAGAAGAGAAAACCAAAATCCAGCTAGTGAAACGAGCACACCAGCATGGGAGATGTGCATGTGGACAGTTTCCAGGAGCAGCTCTTTGTGGACACTTGGAAAGAGCGCTGTGAAAAGATTTCATACGAAGCGGATTTGGACAAAGTTGAAAGACCTTCCAAAACCAACCCTAAAGAACTTAGCCAAACAAAGAATGTTGCAATAAGCTCCTCCAGGAAAGGTGCTTCCATGACACAACTCAAGAGCAGGTAGCTACATTCTGCACAGTACAAAACGCATATGAATTCCTGGCTGAAAACTCACTCCAGAAGGAACAAATGCTTGTGTTTCTCTCCGAAAGAACACTCAGCGACTATTCTTTCGCTTGCTCCTTCCAAGTCTTGGTAGAAACGTGTGTTTTCACTGCGGTAATACGTTTTAGGATGCATTGTTTCAATCTCTTGCAAGACTCATGTTGTTTCTTAGACAATGTGGAAACACAAGGAGTATGTTTCCCAGTTCACTTGAAAGCCAGGAAAACGCACACTGCATCACTCTTCCTCAAACACGCTCTTTCACCTGATGCTTTGGGAATGTTCAAGAAAGCAGAAAAGAAGGGCATTTTGCAGTGAAATTCAGACGGGCATGTACAAAAGATCACTTCTATTCTTTGCAGAGTGCAAAAGCGTAATCGACTTCATGTTCTCAAAGAAACCCATATATTTTCCAAGGGACCTGAAGTAAGACTTTCACAAAAAGATGTGTTTGTGTGTCTGCTTTGAAAGGAGCTCTAAGTTGTGTATTCAGTGCTGTAGAATGACACACTCTACATAGAATACTCAGCATTTTGGGGAGACCAACATGCTGCAAACTGAAACTGCTACAAGGTGTGTGTAGCATACAGAAAGAAGGCTTGTCGTTTCAAAGAAAGAAGAGGAAACCAAAATCCAGGTAGGGGAACGAGCACACCAGTATGGGAGATGTACATGTGGACAGTTTCAAGCACCAGCTCTTTGTGGACACTTGGAAACAGCGCTGTGAAAAAATTTCGTACGAAGCAGGATTTGGACAAAGTTGAAAGACCTTCCAAAACCAACCCTAAAGAACTGAGCCAAACAATGAATGTTGCAATAAGCTCCTCCAGAAAGGTGCTTCTATGACACAACTCCCGAGCAGGTAGCTACTTTCTGCACAGTACAAAATGCATACGAATTCCTGGCTGAAAACTCATTCCAGAAGGACGAAATGCATGTCTTTCTCTCAAAAGGAACACTCAGCCACTAGGCTTTTGCTTGCTCCTTCAAAGTCTTTGTCGAAACGTGTGTTTTCACTGCTGGAATACGTTTTAGGAAGCATTGTTTCAATCTCTTGCAAACCACATGTTTCTTACACAATGTGGAAAACTAAGGAGCATGTTTCGCAAATCACTTGAAATCTAGGGAAACGCACACTGCATCACTCTTGCTCAAACACGCTCTTTCTCCTAATGTGTTGAGAACATTCAAGAAACCAGAAAACAAGGGCATTTTGCACTGAACCTCAGACGGGCATGTAGAAGAGGTCATTTCGTTTGGTAGTAGAGTGCAAAAGCATCATTGACTTCATGTTCTCGTTGAAAACCTTACATTTCCAAGTGAAAAGAAGTAGGACTTTCACAAAAAGATGTGTTTGCGTGTCTGTGGTGAAAGGGGCTCTAAGTTGTGTATTCAGTGCTGGAGAGTGACACACTCTACACAGGTTACACAGCGTTTTAGGAGCACCAACATGCTGCAAACTGGAACTGCTACAAGGTGTGTGTAGCATGCAGAAAGAAGGCTTGTCATTTCAAAGAAAGAAGAGAAAACCAAAATCCAGGTAGTGAAACGAGCACACCAGCATGGGAGATGTGCATGTGGACAGTTTCCAGGAGCAGCTCTTTGTGGACACTTGGAAAGAGCGCTGTGAAAAGATTTCATACGAAGCGGATTTGGACAAAGTTGAAAGACCTTCCAAAACCAACCCTAAAGAACTTAGCCAAACAAAGAATGTTGCAATAAGCTCCTCCAGGAAAGGTGCTTCCATGACACAACTCAAGAGCAGGTAGCTACATTCTGCACAGTACAAAACGCATATGAATTCCTGGCTGAAAACTCACTCCAGAAGGAACAAATGCTTGTGTTTCTCTCCGAAAGAACACTCAGCGACTATTCTTTCGCTTTTTCCTTCCAAGTCTTGGTAGAAACGTGTGTTTTCACTGCGGTAATACGTTTTAGGATGCATTGTTTCAATCTCTTGCAAGACTCATGTTGTTTCTTAGACAATGTGGAAACACAAGGAGTATGTTTCCCAGTTCACTTGAAAGCCAGGAAAACGCACACTGCATCACTCTTCCTCAAACACGCTCTTTCACCTGATGCTTTGGGAATGTTCAAGAAAGCAGAAAAGAAGGGCATTTTGCAGTGAAATTCAGACGGGCATGTACAAAAGATCACTTCTATTCTTTGCAGAGTGCAAAAGCGCAATCGACTTCATGTTCTCAAAGAAACCCATATATTTTCCAAGGGACCTGAAGTAAGACTTTCACAAAAAGATGTGTTTGTGTGTCTGCTTTGAAAGGAGCTCTAAGTTGTGTATTCAGTGCTGTAGAATGACACACTCTACATAGAATACTCAGCATTTTGGGGAGACCAACATGCTGCAAACTGAAACTGCTACAAGGTGTGTGTAGCATACAGAAAGAAGGCTTGTCGTTTCAAAGAAAGAAGAGGAAACCAAAATCCAGGTAGGGGAACGAGCACACCAGTATGGGAGATGTACATGTGGACAGTTTCAAGCACCAGCTCTTTGTGGACACTTGGAAACAGCGCTGTGAAAAAATTTCGTACGAAGCAGGATTTGGACAAAGTTGAAAGACCTTCCAAAACCAACCCTAAAGAACTGAGCCAAACAATGAATGTTGCAATAAGCTCCTCCAGAAAGGTGCTTCTATGACACAACTCCCGAGCAGGTAGCTACTTTCTGCACAGTACAAAATGCATACGAATTCCTGGCTGAAAACTCATTCCAGAAGGACGAAATGCATGTCTTTCTCTCAAAAGGAACACTCAGCCACTAGGCTTTTGCTTGCTCCTTCAAAGTCTTTGTCGAAACGTGTGTTTTCACTGCTGGAATACGTTTTAGGAAGCATTGTTTCAATCTCTTGCAAACCACATGTTTCTTACACAATGTGGAAAACTAAGGAGCATGTTTCGCAAATCACTTGAAATCTAGGGAAACGCACACTGCATCACTCTTGCTCAAACACGCTCTTTCTCCTAATGTGTTGAGAACATTCAAGAAACCAGAAAACAAGGGCATTTTGCACTGAACCTCAGACGGGCATGTAGAAGAGGTCATTTCGTTTGGTAGTAGAGTGCAAAAGCATCATTGACTTCATGTTCTCGTTGAAAACCTTACATTTCCAAGTGAAAAGAAGTAGGACTTTCACAAAAAGATGTGTTTGCGTGTCTGTGGTGAAAGGGGCTCTAAGTTGTGTATTCAGTGCTGGAGAGTGACACACTCTACACAGGTTACACAGCGTTTTAGGAGCACCAACATGCTGCAAACTGGAACTGCTACAAGGTGTGTGTAGCATGCAGAAAGAAGGCTTGTCATTTCAAAGAAAGAAGAGAAAACCAAAATCCAGGTAGTGAAACGAGCACACCAGCATGGGAGATGTGCATGTGGACAGTTTCCAGGAGCAGCTCTTTGTGGACACTTGGAAAGAGCGCTGTGAAAAGATTTCATACGAAGCGGATTTGGACAAAGTTGAAAGACCTTCCAAAACCAACCCTAAAGAACTTAGCCAAACAAAGAATGTTGCAATAAGCTCCTCCAGGAAAGGTGCTTCCATGACACAACTCAAGAGCAGGTAGCTACATTCTGCACAGTACAAAACGCATATGAATTCCTGGCTGAAAACTCACTCCAGAAGGAACAAATGCTTGTGTTTCTCTCCGAAAGAACACTCAGCGACTATTCTTTCGCTTGCTCCTTCCAAGTCTTGGTAGAAACGTGTGTTTTCACTGCGGTAATACGTTTTAGGATGCATTGTTTCAATCTCTTGCAAGACTCATGTTGTTTCTTAGACAATGTGGAAACACAAGGAGTATGTTTCCCAGTTCACTTGAAAGCCAGGAAAACGCACACTGCATCACTCTTCCTCAAACACGCTCTTTCACCTGATGCTTTGGGAATGTTCAAGAAAGCAGAAAAGAAGGGCATTTTGCAGTGAAATTCAGACGGGCATGTACAAAAGATCACTTCTATTCTTTGCAGAGTGCAAAAGCGCAATCGACTTCATGTTCTCAAAGAAACCCATATATTTTCCAAGGGACCTGAATTAAGACTTTCACAAAAAGATGTGTTTGTGTGTCTGCTTTGAAAGGAGCTCTAAGTTGTGTATTCAGTGCTGTAGAATGACACACTCTACATAGAATACTCAGCATTTTGGGGAGACCAACATGCTGCAAACTGAAACTGCTACAAGGTGTGTGTAGCATACAGAAAGAAGGCTTGTCGTTTCAAAGAAAGAAGAGGAAACCAAAATCCAGGTAGGGGAACGAGCACACCAGTATGGGAGATGTACATGTGGACAGTTTCAAGCACCAGCTCTTTGTGGACACTTGGAAACAGCGCTGTGAAAAAATTTCGTACGAAGCAGGATTTGGACAAAGTTGAAAGACCTTCCAAAACCAACCCTAAAGAACTGAGCCAAACAATGAATGTTGCAATAAGCTCCTCCAGAAAGGTGCTTCTATGACACAACTCCCGAGCAGGTAGCTACTTTCTGCACAGTACAAAATGCATACGAATTCCTGGCTGAAAACTCATTCCAGAAGGACGAAATGCATGTCTTTCTCTCAAAAGGAACACTCAGCCACTAGGCTTTTGCTTGCTCCTTCAAAGTCTTTGTCGAAACGTGTGTTTTCACTGCTGGAATACGTTTTAGGAAGCATTGTTTCAATCTCTTGCAAACCTCATGTTTCTTACACAATGTGGAAAACTAAGGAGCATGTTTCGCAAATCACTTGAAATCTAGGGAAACGCACACTGCATCACTCTTGCTCAAACACGCTCTTTCTCCTAATGTGTTGAGAACATTCAAGAAACCAGAAAACAAGGGCATTTTGCACTGAAACTCAGACGGGCATGTAGAGGAGGTCATTTCGTTTGGTAGTAGAGTGCAAAAGCATCATTGACTTCATGTTCTCGTTGAAACCCTTACATTTCCAAGTGAAAAGAAGTAGGACTTTCACAAAAAGATGTGTTTGCGTGTCTGTGGTGAAAGGGGCTCTAAGTTGTGTATTCAGTGCTGGAGAGTGACACACTCTACACAGGTTACACAGCGTTTTAGGAGCACCAACATGCTGCAAACTGGAACTGCTACAAGGTGTGTGTAGCATGCAGAAAGAAGGCTTGTCATTTCAAAGAAAGAAGAGAAAACCAAAATCCAGGTAGTGAAACGAGCACACCAGCATGGGAGATGTGCATGTGGACAGTTTCCAGGAGCAGCTCTTTGTGGACACTTGGAAAGAGCGCTGTGAAAAGATTTCATACGAAGCGGATTTGGACAAAGTTGAAAGACCTTCCAAAACCAACCCTAAAGAACTTAGCCAAACAAAGAATGTTGCAATAAGCTCCTCCAGGAAAGGTGCTTCCATGACACAACTCAAGAGCAGGTAGCTACATTCTGCACAGTACAAAACGCATATGAATTCCTGGCTGAAAACTCACTCCAGAAGGAACAAATGCTTGTGTTTCTCTCCGAAAGAACACTCAGCGACTATTCTTTCGCTTGCTCCTTCCAAGTCTTGGTAGAAACGTGTGTTTTCACTGCGGTAATACGTTTTAGGATGCATTGTTTCAATCTCTTGCAAGACTCATGTTGTTTCTTAGACAATGTGGAAACACAAGGAGTATGTTTCCCAGTTCACTTGAAAGCCAGGAAAACGCACACTGCATCACTCTTCCTCAAACACGCTCTTTCACCTGATGCTTTGGGAATGTTCAAGAAAGCAGAAAAGAAGGGCATTTTGCAGTGAAATTCAGACGGGCATGTACAAAAGATCACTTCTATTCTTTGCAGAGTGCAAAAGCGCAATCGACTTCATGTTCTCAAAGAAACCCATATATTTTCCAAGGGACCTGAAGTAAGACTTTCACAAAAAGATGTGTTTGTGTGTCTGCTTTGAAAGGAGCTCTAAGTTGTGTATTCAGTGCTGTAGAATGACACACTCTACATAGAATACTCAGCATTTTGGGGAGACCAACATGCTGCAAACTGAAACTGCTACAAGGTGTGTGTAGCATACAGAAAGAAGGCTTGTCGTTTCAAAGAAAGAAGAGGAAACCAAAATCCAGGTAGGGGAACGAGCACACCAGTATGGGAGATGTACATGTGGACAGTTTCAAGCACCAGCTCTTTGTGGACACTTGGAAACAGCGCTGTGAAAAAATTTCGTACGAAGCAGGATTTGGACAAAGTTGAAAGACCTTCCAAAACCAACCCTAAAGAACTGAGCCAAACAATGAATGTTGCAATAAGCTCCTCCAGAAAGGTGCTTCTATGACACAACTCCCGAGCAGGTAGCTACTTTCTGCACAGTACAAAATGCATACGAATTCCTGGCTGAAAACTCATTCCAGAAGGACGAAATGCATGTCTTTCTCTCAAAAGGAACACTCAGCCACTAGGCTTTTGCTTGCTCCTTCAAAGTCTTTGTCGAAACGTGTGTTTTCACTGCTGGAATACGTTTTAGGAAGCATTGTTTCAATCTCTTGCAAACCTCATGTTTCTTACACAATGTGGAAAACTAAGGAGCATGTTTCGCAAATCACTTGAAATCTAGGGAAACGCACACTGCATCACTCTTGCTCAAACACGCTCTTTCTCCTAATGTGTTGAGAACATTCAAGAAACCAGAAAACAAGGGCATTTTGCACTGAAACTCAGACGGGCATGTAGAGGAGGTCATTTCGTTTGGTAGTAGAGTGCAAAAGCATCATTGACTTCATGTTCTCGTTGAAACCCTTACATTTCCAAGTGAAAAGAAGTAGGACTTTCACAAAAAGATGTGTTTGCGTGTCTGTGGTGAAAGGAGCTCTAAGTTGTGTATTCAGTGCTGGAGAGTGACACACTCTACACAGGTTACACAGCGTTTTAGGAGCACCAACATGCTGCAAACTGGAACTGCTACAAGGTGTGTGTAGCATGCAGAAAGAAGGCTTGTCATTTCAAAGAAAGAAGAGAAAACCAAAATCCAGGTAGTGAAACGAGCACACCAGCATGGGAGATGTGCATGTGGACAGTTTCCAGGAGCAGCTCTTTGTGGACACTTGGAAAGAGCGCTGTGAAAAGATTTCATACGAAGCGGATTTGGACAAAGTTGAAAGACCTTCCAAAACCAACCCTAAAGAACTTAGCCAAACAAAGAATGTTGCAATAAGCTCCTCCAGGAAAGGTGCTTCCATGACACAACTCAAGAGCAGGTAGCTACATTCTGCACAGTACAAAACGCATATGAATTCCTGGCTGAAAACTCACTCCAGAAGGAACAAATGCTTGTGTTTCTCTCCGAAAGAACACTCAGCGACTATTCTTTCGCTTGCTCCTTCCAAGTCTTGGTAGAAACGTGTGTTTTCACTGCGGTAATACGTTTTAGGATGCATTGTTTCAATCTCTTGCAAGACTCATGTTGTTTCTTAGACAATGTGGAAACACAAGGAGTATGTTTCCCAGTTCACTTGAAAGCCAGGAAAACGCACACTGCATCACTCTTCCTCAAACACGCTCTTTCACCTGATGCTTTGGGAATGTTCAAGAAAGCAGAAAAGAAGGGCATTTTGCAGTGAAATTCAGACGGGCATGTACAAAAGATCACTTCTATTCTTTGCAGAGTGCAAAAGCGCAATCGACTTCATGTTCTCAAAGAAACCCATATATTTTCCAAGGGACCTGAAGTAAGACTTTCACAAAAAGATGTGTTTGTGTGTCTGCTTTGAAAGGAGCTCTAAGTTGTGTATTCAGTGCTGTAGAATGACACACTCTACATAGAATACTCAGCATTTTGGGGAGACCAACATGCTGCAAACTGAAACTGCTACAAGGTGTGTGTAGCATACAGAAAGAAGGCTTGTCGTTTCAAAGAAAGAAGAGGAAACCAAAATCCAGGTAGGGGAACGAGCACACCAGTATGGGAGATGTACATGTGGACAGTTTCAAGCACCAGCTCTTTGTGGACACTTGGAAACAGCGCTGTGAAAAAATTTCGTACGAAGCAGGATTTGGACAAAGTTGAAAGACCTTCCAAAACCAACCCTAAAGAACTGAGCCAAACAATGAATGTTGCAATAAGCTCCTCCAGAAAGGTGCTTCTATGACACAACTCCCGAGCAGGTAGCTACTTTCTGCACAGTACAAAATGCATACGAATTCCTGGCTGAAAACTCATTCCAGAAGGACGAAATGCATGTCTTTCTCTCAAAAGGAACACTCAGCCACTAGGCTTTTGCTTGCTCCTTCAAAGTCTTTGTCGAAACGTGTGTTTTCACTGCTGGAATACGTTTTAGGAAGCATTGTTTCAATCTCTTGCAAACCTCATGTTTCTTACACAATGTGGAAAACTAAGGAGCATGTTTCGCAAATCACTTGAAATCTAGGGAAACGCACACTGCATCACTCTTGCTCAAACACGCTCTTTCTCCTAATGTGTTGAGAACATTCAAGAAACCAGAAAACAAGGGCATTTTGCACTGAAACTCAGACGGGCATGTAGAGGAGGTCATTTCGTTTGGTAGTAGAGTGCAAAAGCATCATTGACTTCATGTTCTCGTTGAAACCCTTACATTTCCAAGTGAAAAGAAGTAGGACTTTCACAAAAAGATGTGTTTGCGTGTCTGTGGTGAAAGGAGCTCTAAGTTGTGTATTCAGTGCTGGAGAGTGACACACTCTACACAGGTTACACAGCGTTTTAGGAGCACCAACATGCTGCAAACTGGAACTGCTACAAGGTGTGTGTAGCATGCAGAAAGAAGGCTTGTCATTTCAAAGAAAGAAGAGAAAACCAAAATCCAGGTAGTGAAACGAGCACACCAGCATGGGAGATGTGCATGTGGACAGTTTCCAGGAGCAGCTCTTTGTGGACACTTGGAAAGAGCGCTGTGAAAAGATTTCATACGAAGCGGATTTGGACAAAGTTGAAAGACCTTCCAAAACCAACCCTAAAGAACTTAGCCAAACAAAGAATGTTGCAATAAGCTCCTCCAGGAAAGGTGCTTCCATGACACAACTCAAGAGCAGGTAGCTACATTCTGCACAGTACAAAACGCATATGAATTCCTGGCTGAAAACTCACTCCAGAAGGAACAAATGCTTGTGTTTCTCTCCGAAAGAACACTCAGCGACTATTCTTTCGCTTGCTCCTTCCAAGTCTTGGTAGAAACGTGTGTTTTCACTGCGGTAATACGTTTTAGGATGCATTGTTTCAATCTCTTGCAAGACTCATGTTGTTTCTTAGACAATGTGGAAACACAAGGAGTATGTTTCCCAGTTCACTTGAAAGCCAGGAAAACGCACACTGCATCACTCTTCCTCAAACACGCTCTTTCACCTGATGCTTTGGGAATGTTCAAGAAAGCAGAAAAGAAGGGCATTTTGCAGTGAAATTCAGACGGGCATGTACAAAAGATCACTTCTATTCTTTGCAGAGTGCAAAAGCGTAATCGACTTCATGTTCTCAAAGAAACCCATATATTTTCCAAGGGACCTGAAGTAAGACTTTCACAAAAAGATGTGTTTGTGTGTCTGCTTTGAAAGGAGCTCTAAGTTGTGTATTCAGTGCTGTAGAATGACACACTCTACATAGAATACTCAGCATTTTGGGGAGACCAACATGCTGCAAACTGAAACTGCTACAAGGTGTGTGTAGCATACAGAAAGAAGGCTTGTCGTTTCAAAGAAAGAAGAGGAAACCAAAATCCAGGTAGGGGAACGAGCACACCAGTATGGGAGATGTACATGTGGACAGTTTCAAGCACCAGCTCTTTGTGGACACTTGGAAACAGCGCTGTGAAAAAATTTCGTACGAAGCAGGATTTGGACAAAGTTGAAAGACCTTCCAAAACCAACCCTAAAGAACTGAGCCAAACAATGAATGTTGCAATAAGCTCCTCCAGAAAGGTGCTTCTATGACACAACTCCCGAGCAGGTAGCTACTTTCTGCACAGTACAAAATGCATACGAATTCCTGGCTGAAAACTCATTCCAGAAGGACGAAATGCATGTCTTTCTCTCAAAAGGAACACTCAGCCACTAGGCTTTTGCTTGCTCCTTCAAAGTCTTTGTCGAAACGTGTGTTTTCACTGCTGGAATACGTTTTAGGAAGCATTGTTTCAATCTCTTGCAAACCTCATGTTTCTTACACAATGTGGAAAACTAAGGAGCATGTTTCGCAAATCACTTGAAATCTAGGGAAACGCACACTGCATCACTCTTGCTCAAACACGCTCTTTCTCCTAATGTGTTGAGAACATTCAAGAAACCAGAAAACAAGGGCATTTTGCACTGAAACTCAGACGGGCATGTAGAGGAGGTCATTTCGTTTGGTAGTAGAGTGCAAAAGCATCATTGACTTCATGTTCTCGTTGAAACCCTTACATTTCCAAGTGAAAAGAAGTAGGACTTTCACAAAAAGATGTGTTTGCGTGTCTGTGGTGAAAGGAGCTCTAAGTTGTGTATTCAGTGCTGGAGAGTGACACACTCTACACAGGTTACACAGCGTTTTAGGAGCACCAACATGCTGCAAACTGGAACTGCTACAAGGTGTGTGTAGCATGCAGAAAGAAGGCTTGTCATTTCAAAGAAAGAAGAGAAAACCAAAATCCAGGTAGTGAAACGAGCACACCAGCATGGGAGATGTGCATGTGGACAGTTTCCAGGAGCAGCTCTTTGTGGACACTTGGAAAGAGCGCTGTGAAAAGATTTCATACGAAGCGGATTTGGACAAAGTTGAAAGACCTTCCAAAACCAACCCTAAAGAACTTAGCCAAACAAAGAATGTTGCAATAAGCTCCTCCAGGAAAGGTGCTTCCATGACACAACTCAAGAGCAGGTAGCTACATTCTGCACAGTACAAAACGCATATGAATTCCTGGCTGAAAACTCACTCCAGAAGGAACAAATGCTTGTGTTTCTCTCCGAAAGAACACTCAGCGACTATTCTTTCGCTTGCTCCTTCCAAGTCTTGGTAGAAACGTGTGTTTTCACTGCGGTAATACGTTTTAGGATGCATTGTTTCAATCTCTTGCAAGACTCATGTTGTTTCTTAGACAATGTGGAAACACAAGGAGTATGTTTCCCAGTTCACTTGAAAGCCAGGAAAACGCACACTGCATCACTCTTCCTCAAACACGCTCTTTCACCTGATGCTTTGGGAATGTTCAAGAAAGCAGAAAAGAAGGGCATTTTGCAGTGAAATTCAGACGGGCATGTACAAAAGATCACTTCTATTCTTTGCAGAGTGCAAAAGCGTAATCGACTTCATGTTCTCAAAGAAACCCATATATTTTCCAAGGGACCTGAAGTAAGACTTTCACAAAAAGATGTGTTTGTGTGTCTGCTTTGAAAGGAGCTCTAAGTTGTGTATTCAGTGCTGTAGAATGACACACTCTACATAGAATACTCAGCATTTTGGGGAGACCAACATGCTGCAAACTGAAACTGCTACAAGGTGTGTGTAGCATACAGAAAGAAGGCTTGTCGTTTCAAAGAAAGAAGAGGAAACCAAAATCCAGGTAGGGGAACGAGCACACCAGTATGGGAGATGTACATGTGGACAGTTTCAAGCACCAGCTCTTTGTGGACACTTGGAAACAGCGCTGTGAAAAAATTTCGTACGAAGCAGGATTTGGACAAAGTTGAAAGACCTTCCAAAACCAACCCTAAAGAACTGAGCCAAACAATGAATGTTGCAATAAGCTCCTCCAGAAAGGTGCTTCTATGACACAACTCCCGAGCAGGTAGCTACTTTCTGCACAGTACAAAATGCATACGAATTCCTGGCTGAAAACTCATTCCAGAAGGACGAAATGCATGTCTTTCTCTCAAAAGGAACACTCAGCCACTAGGCTTTTGCTTGCTCCTTCAAAGTCTTTGTCGAAACGTGTGTTTTCACTGCTGGAATACGTTTTAGGAAGCATTGTTTCAATCTCTTGCAAACCTCATGTTTCTTACACAATGTGGAAAACTAAGGAGCATGTTTCGCAAATCACTTGAAATCTAGGGAAACGCACACTGCATCACTCTTGCTCAAACACGCTCTTTCTCCTAATGTGTTGAGAACATTCAAGAAACCAGAAAACAAGGGCATTTTGCACTGAAACTCAGACGGGCATGTAGAGGAGGTCATTTCGTTTGGTAGTAGAGTGCAAAAGCATCATTGACTTCATGTTCTCGTTGAAACCCTTACATTTCCAAGTGAAAAGAAGTAGGACTTTCACAAAAAGATGTGTTTGCGTGTCTGTGGTGAAAGGAGCTCTAAGTTGTGTATTCAGTGCTGGAGAGTGACACACTCTACACAGGTTACACAGCGTTTTAGGAGCACCAACATGCTGCAAACTGGAACTGCTACAAGGTGTGTGTAGCATGCAGAAAGAAGGCTTGTCATTTCAAAGAAAGAAGAGAAAACCAAAATCCAGGTAGTGAAACGAGCACACCAGCATGGGAGATGTGCATGTGGACAGTTTCCAGGAGCAGCTCTTTGTGGACACTTGGAAAGAGCGCTGTGAAAAGATTTCATACGAAGCGGATTTGGACAAAGTTGAAAGACCTTCCAAAACCAACCCTAAAGAACTTAGCCAAACAAAGAATGTTGCAATAAGCTCCTCCAGGAAAGGTGCTTCCATGACACAACTCAAGAGCAGGTAGCTACATTCTGCACAGTACAAAACGCATATGAATTCCTGGCTGAAAACTCACTCCAGAAGGAACAAATGCTTGTGTTTCTCTCCGAAAGAACACTCAGCGACTATTCTTTCGCTTGCTCCTTCCAAGTCTTGGTAGAAACGTGTGTTTTCACTGCGGTAATACGTTTTAGGATGCATTGTTTCAATCTCTTGCAAGACTCATGTTGTTTCTTAGACAATGTGGAAACACAAGGAGTATGTTTCCCAGTTCACTTGAAAGCCAGGAAAACGCACACTGCATCACTCTTCCTCAAACACGCTCTTTCACCTGATGCTTTGGGAATGTTCAAGAAAGCAGAAAAGAAGGGCATTTTGCAGTGAAATTCAGACGGGCATGTACAAAAGATCACTTCTATTCTTTGCAGAGTGCAAAAGCGTAATCGACTTCATGTTCTCAAAGAAACCCATATATTTTCCAAGGGACCTGAAGTAAGACTTTCACAAAAAGATGTGTTTGTGTGTCTGCTTTGAAAGGAGCTCTAAGTTGTGTATTCAGTGCTGTAGAATGACACACTCTACATAGAATACTCAGCATTTTGGGGAGACCAACATGCTGCAAACTGAAACTGCTACAAGGTGTGTGTAGCATACAGAAAGAAGGCTTGTCGTTTCAAAGAAAGAAGAGGAAACCAAAATCCAGGTAGGGGAACGAGCACACCAGTATGGGAGATGTACATGTGGACAGTTTCAAGCACCAGCTCTTTGTGGACACTTGGAAACAGCGCTGTGAAAAAATTTCGTACGAAGCAGGATTTGGACAAAGTTGAAAGACCTTCCAAAACCAACCCTAAAGAACTGAGCCAAACAATGAATGTTGCAATAAGCTCCTCCAGAAAGGTGCTTCTATGACACAACTCCCGAGCAGGTAGCTACTTTCTGCACAGTACAAAATGCATACGAATTCCTGGCTGAAAACTCATTCCAGAAGGACGAAATGCATGTCTTTCTCTCAAAAGGAACACTCAGCCACTAGGCTTTTGCTTGCTCCTTCAAAGTCTTTGTCGAAACGTGTGTTTTCACTGCTGGAATACGTTTTAGGAAGCATTGTTTCAATCTCTTGCAAACCTCATGTTTCTTACACAATGTGGAAAACTAAGGAGCATGTTTCGCAAATCACTTGAAATCTAGGGAAACGCACACTGCATCACTCTTGCTCAAACACGCTCTTTCTCCTAATGTGTTGAGAACATTCAAGAAACCAGAAAACAAGGGCATTTTGCACTGAAACTCAGACGGGCATGTAGAGGAGGTCATTTCGTTTGGTAGTAGAGTGCAAAAGCATCATTGACTTCATGTTCTCGTTGAAACCCTTACATTTCCAAGTGAAAAGAAGTAGGACTTTCACAAAAAGATGTGTTTGCGTGTCTGTGGTGAAAGGAGCTCTAAGTTGTGTATTCAGTGCTGGAGAGTGACACACTCTACACAGGTTACACAGCGTTTTAGGAGCACCAACATGCTGCAAACTGGAACTGCTACAAGGTGTGTGTAGCATGCAGAAAGAAGGCTTGTCATTTCAAAGAAAGAAGAGAAAACCAAAATCCAGGTAGTGAAACGAGCACACCAGCATGGGAGATGTGCATGTGGACAGTTTCCAGGAGCAGCTCTTTGTGGACACTTGGAAAGAGCGCTGTGAAAAGATTTCATACGAAGCGGATTTGGACAAAGTTGAAAGACCTTCCAAAACCAACCCTAAAGAACTTAGCCAAACAAAGAATGTTGCAATAAGCTCCTCCAGGAAAGGTGCTTCCATGACACAACTCAAGAGCAGGTAGCTACATTCTGCACAGTACAAAACGCATATGAATTCCTGGCTGAAAACTCACTCCAGAAGGAACAAATGCTTGTGTTTCTCTCCGAAAGAACACTCAGCGACTATTCTTTCGCTTGCTCCTTCCAAGTCTTGGTAGAAACGTGTGTTTTCACTGCGGTAATACGTTTTAGGATGCATTGTTTCAATCTCTTGCAAGACTCATGTTGTTTCTTAGACAATGTGGAAACACAAGGAGTATGTTTCCCAGTTCACTTGAAAGCCAGGAAAACGCACACTGCATCACTCTTCCTCAAACACGCTCTTTCACCTGATGCTTTGGGAATGTTCAAGAAAGCAGAAAAGAAGGGCATTTTGCAGTGAAATTCAGACGGGCATGTACAAAAGATCACTTCTATTCTTTGCAGAGTGCAAAAGCGTAATCGACTTCATGTTCTCAAAGAAACCCATATATTTTCCAAGGGACCTGAAGTAAGACTTTCACAAAAAGATGTGTTTGTGTGTCTGCTTTGAGAGGAGCTCTAAGTTGTGTATTCAGTGCTGTAGAATGACACACTCTACATAGAATACTCAGCATTTTGGGGAGACCAACATGCTGCAAACTGAAACTGCTACAAGGTGTGTGTAGCATACAGAAAGAAGGCTTGTCGTTTCAAAGAAAGAAGAGGAAACCAAAATCCAGGTAGGGGAACGAGCACACCAGTATGGGAGATGTACATGTGGACAGTTTCAAGCACCAGCTCTTTGTGGACACTTGGAAACAGCGCTGTGAAAAAATTTCGTACGAAGCAGGATTTGGACAAAGTTGAAAGACCTTCCAAAACCAACCCTAAAGAACTGAGCCAAACAATGAATGTTGCAATAAGCTCCTCCAGAAAGGTGCTTCTATGACACAACTCCCGAGCAGGTAGCTACTTTCTGCACAGTACAAAATGCATACGAATTCCTGGCTGAAAACTCATTCCAGAAGGACGAAATGCATGTCTTTCTCTCAAAAGGAACACTCAGCCACTAGGCTTTTGCTTGCTCCTTCAAAGTCTTTGTCGAAACGTGTGTTTTCACTGCTGGAATACGTTTTAGGAAGCATTGTTTCAATCTCTTGCAAACCTCATGTTTCTTACACAATGTGGAAAACTAAGGAGCATGTTTCGCAAATCACTTGAAATCTAGGGAAACGCACACTGCATCACTCTTGCTCAAACACGCTCTTTCTCCTAATGTGTTGAGAACATTCAAGAAACCAGAAAACAAGGGCATTTTGCACTGAAACTCAGACGGGCATGTAGAGGAGGTCATTTCGTTTGGTAGTAGAGTGCAAAAGCATCATTGACTTCATGTTCTCGTTGAAACCCTTACATTTCCAAGTGAAAAGAAGTAGGACTTTCACAAAAAGATGTGTTTGCGTGTCTGTGGTGAAAGGAGCTCTAAGTTGTGTATTCAGTGCTGGAGAGTGACACACTCTACACAGGTTACACAGCGTTTTAGGAGCACCAACATGCTGCAAACTGGAACTGCTACAAGGTGTGTGTAGCATGCAGAAAGAAGGCTTGTCATTTCAAAGAAAGAAGAGAAAACCAAAATCCAGGTAGTGAAACGAGCACACCAGCATGGGAGATGTGCATGTGGACAGTTTCCAGGAGCAGCTCTTTGTGGACACTTGGAAAGAGCGCTGTGAAAAGATTTCATACGAAGCGGATTTGGACAAAGTTGAAAGACCTTCCAAAACCAACCCTAAAGAACTTAGCCAAACAAAGAATGTTGCAATAAGCTCCTCCAGGAAAGGTGCTTCCATGACACAACTCAAGAGCAGGTAGCTACATTCTGCACAGTACAAAACGCATATGAATTCCTGGCTGAAAACTCACTCCAGAAGGAACAAATGCTTGTGTTTCTCTCCGAAAGAACACTCAGCGACTATTCTTTCGCTTGCTCCTTCCAAGTCTTGGTAGAAACGTGTGTTTTCACTGCGGTAATACGTTTTAGGATGCATTGTTTCAATCTCTTGCAAGACTCATGTTGTTTCTTAGACAATGTGGAAACACAAGGAGTATGTTTCCCAGTTCACTTGAAAGCCAGGAAAACGCACACTGCATCACTCTTCCTCAAACACGCTCTTTCACCTGATGCTTTGGGAATGTTCAAGAAAGCAGAAAAGAAGGGCATTTTGCAGTGAAATTCAGACGGGCATGTACAAAAGATCACTTCTATTCTTTGCAGAGTGCAAAAGCGTAATCGACTTCATGTTCTCAAAGAAACCCATATATTTTCCAAGGGACCTGAAGTAAGACTTTCACAAAAAGATGTGTTTGTGTGTCTGCTTTGAAAGGAGCTCTAAGTTGTGTATTCAGTGCTGTAGAATGACACACTCTACATAGAATACTCAGCATTTTGGGGAGACCAACATGCTGCAAACTGAAACTGCTACAAGGTGTGTGTAGCATACAGAAAGAAGGCTTGTCGTTTCAAAGAAAGAAGAGGAAACCAAAATCCAGGTAGGGGAACGAGCACACCAGTATGGGAGATGTACATGTGGACAGTTTCAAGCACCAGCTCTTTGTGGACACTTGGAAACAGCGCTGTGAAAAAATTTCGTACGAAGCAGGATTTGGACAAAGTTGAAAGACCTTCCAAAACCAACCCTAAAGAACTGAGCCAAACAATGAATGTTGCAATAAGCTCCTCCAGAAAGGTGCTTCTATGACACAACTCCCGAGCAGGTAGCTACTTTCTGCACAGTACAAAATGCATACGAATTCCTGGCTGAAAACTCATTCCAGAAGGACGAAATGCATGTCTTTCTCTCAAAAGGAACACTCAGCCACTAGGCTTTTGCTTGCTCCTTCAAAGTCTTTGTCGAAACGTGTGTTTTCACTGCTGGAATACGTTTTAGGAAGCATTGTTTCAATCTCTTGCAAACCTCATGTTTCTTACACAATGTGGAAAACTAAGGAGCATGTTTCGCAAATCACTTGAAATCTAGGGAAACGCACACTGCATCACTCTTGCTCAAACACGCTCTTTCTCCTAATGTGTTGAGAACATTCAAGAAACCAGAAAACAAGGGCATTTTGCACTGAAACTCAGACGGGCATGTAGAGGAGGTCATTTCGTTTGGTAGTAGAGTGCAAAAGCATCATTGACTTCATGTTCTCGTTGAAACCCTTACATTTCCAAGTGAAAAGAAGTAGGACTTTCACAAAAAGATGTGTTTGCGTGTCTGTGGTGAAAGGAGCTCTAAGTTGTGTATTCAGTGCTGGAGAGTGACACACTCTACACAGGTTACACAGCGTTTTAGGAGCACCAACATGCTGCAAACTGGAACTGCTACAAGGTGTGTGTAGCATGCAGAAAGAAGGCTTGTCATTTCAAAGAAAGAAGAGAAAACCAAAATCCAGGTAGTGAAACGAGCACACCAGCATGGGAGATGTGCATGTGGACAGTTTCCAGGAGCAGCTCTTTGTGGACACTTGGAAAGAGCGCTGTGAAAAGATTTCATACGAAGCGGATTTGGACAAAGTTGAAAGACCTTCCAAAACCAACCCTAAAGAACTTAGCCAAACAAAGAATGTTGCAATAAGCTCCTCCAGGAAAGGTGCTTCCATGACACAACTCAAGAGCAGGTAGCTACATTCTGCACAGTACAAAACGCATATGAATTCCTGGCTGAAAACTCACTCCAGAAGGAACAAATGCTTGTGTTTCTCTCCGAAAGAACACTCAGCGACTATTCTTTCGCTTGCTCCTTCCAAGTCTTGGTAGAAACGTGTGTTTTCACTGCGGTAATACGTTTTAGGATGCATTGTTTCAATCTCTTGCAAGACTCATGTTGTTTCTTAGACAATGTGGAAACACAAGGAGTATGTTTCCCAGTTCACTTGAAAGCCAGGAAAACGCACACTGCATCACTCTTCCTCAAACACGCTCTTTCACCTGATGCTTTGGGAATGTTCAAGAAAGCAGAAAAGAAGGGCATTTTGCAGTGAAATTCAGACGGGCATGTACAAAAGATCACTTCTATTCTTTGCAGAGTGCAAAAGCGTAATCGACTTCATGTTCTCAAAGAAACCCATATATTTTCCAAGGGACCTGAAGTAAGACTTTCACAAAAAGATGTGTTTGTGTGTCTGCTTTGAAAGGAGCTCTAAGTTGTGTATTCAGTGCTGTAGAATGACACACTCTACATAGAATACTCAGCATTTTGGGGAGACCAACATGCTGCAAACTGAAACTGCTACAAGGTGTGTGTAGCATACAGAAAGAAGGCTTGTCGTTTCAAAGAAAGAAGAGGAAACCAAAATCCAGGTAGGGGAACGAGCACACCAGTATGGGAGATGTACATGTGGACAGTTTCAAGCACCAGCTCTTTGTGGACACTTGGAAACAGCGCTGTGAAAAAATTTCGTACGAAGCAGGATTTGGACAAAGTTGAAAGACCTTCCAAAACCAACCCTAAAGAACTGAGCCAAACAATGAATGTTGCAATAAGCTCCTCCAGAAAGGTGCTTCTATGACACAACTCCCGAGCAGGTAGCTACTTTCTGCACAGTACAAAATGCATACGAATTCCTGGCTGAAAACTCATTCCAGAAGGACGAAATGCATGTCTTTCTCTCAAAAGGAACACTCAGCCACTAGGCTTTTGCTTGCTCCTTCAAAGCCTTTGTCGAAACGTGTGTTTTCACTGCTGGAATACGTTTTAGGAAGCATTGTTTCAATCTCTTGCAAACCTCATGTTTCTTACACAATGTGGAAAACTAAGGAGCATGTTTCGCAAATCACTTGAAATCTAGGGAAACGCACACTGCATCACTCTTGCTCAAACACGCTCTTTCTCCTAATGTGTTGAGAACATTCAAGAAACCAGAAAACAAGGGCATTTTGCACTGAAACTCAGACGGGCATGTAGAGGAGGTCATTTCGTTTGGTAGTAGAGTGCAAAAGCATCATTGACTTCATGTTCTCGTTGAAACCCTTACATTTCCAAGTGAAAAGAAGTAGGACTTTCACAAAAAGATGTGTTTGCGTGTCTGTGGTGAAAGGAGCTCTAAGTTGTGTATTCAGTGCTGGAGAGTGACACACTCTACACAGGTTACACAGCGTTTTAGGAGCACCAACATGCTGCAAACTGGAACTGCTACAAGGTGTGTGTAGCATGCAGAAAGAAGGCTTGTCATTTCAAAGAAAGAAGAGAAAACCAAAATCCAGGTAGTGAAACGAGCACACCAGCATGGGAGATGTGCATGTGGACAGTTTCCAGGAGCAGCTCTTTGTGGACACTTGGAAAGAGCGCTGTGAAAAGATTTCATACGAAGCGGATTTGGACAAAGTTGAAAGACCTTCCAAAACCAACCCTAAAGAACTTAGCCAAACAAAGAATGTTGCAATAAGCTCCTCCAGGAAAGGTGCTTCCATGACACAACTCAAGAGCAGGTAGCTACATTCTGCACAGTACAAAACGCATATGAATTCCTGGCTGAAAACTCACTCCAGAAGGAACAAATGCTTGTGTTTCTCTCCGAAAGAACACTCAGCGACTATTCTTTCGCTTGCTCCTTCCAAGTCTTGGTAGAAACGTGTGTTTTCACTGCGGTAATACGTTTTAGGATGCATTGTTTCAATCTCTTGCAAGACTCATGTTGTTTCTTAGACAATGTGGAAACACAAGGAGTATGTTTCCCAGTTCACTTGAAAGCCAGGAAAACGCACACTGCATCACTCTTCCTCAAACACGCTCTTTCACCTGATGCTTTGGGAATGTTCAAGAAAGCAGAAAAGAAGGGCATTTTGCAGTGAAATTCAGACGGGCATGTACAAAAGATCACTTCTATTCTTTGCAGAGTGCAAAAGCGTAATCGACTTCATGTTCTCAAAGAAACCCATATATTTTCCAAGGGACCTGAAGTAAGACTTTCACAAAAAGATGTGTTTGTGTGTCTGCTTTGAAAGGAGCTCTAAGTTGTGTATTCAGTGCTGTAGAATGACACACTCTACATAGAATACTCAGCATTTTGGGGAGACCAACATGCTGCAAACTGAAACTGCTACAAGGTGTGTGTAGCATACAGAAAGAAGGCTTGTCGTTTCAAAGAAAGAAGAGGAAACCAAAATCCAGGTAGGGGAACGAGCACACCAGTATGGGAGATGTACATGTGGACAGTTTCAAGCACCAGCTCTTTGTGGACACTTGGAAACAGCGCTGTGAAAAAATTTCGTACGAAGCAGGATTTGGACAAAGTTGAAAGACCTTCCAAAACCAACCCTAAAGAACTGAGCCAAACAATGAATGTTGCAATAAGCTCCTCCAGAAAGGTGCTTCTATGACACAACTCCCGAGCAGGTAGCTACTTTCTGCACAGTACAAAATGCATACGAATTCCTGGCTGAAAACTCATTCCAGAAGGACGAAATGCATGTCTTTCTCTCAAAAGGAACACTCAGCCACTAGGCTTTTGCTTGCTCCTTCAAAGCCTTTGTCGAAACGTGTGTTTTCACTGCTGGAATACGTTTTAGGAAGCATTGTTTCAATCTCTTGCAAACCTCATGTTTCTTACACAATGTGGAAAACTAAGGAGCATGTTTCGCAAATCACTTGAAATCTAGGGAAACGCACACTGCATCACTCTTGCTCAAACACGCTCTTTCTCCTAATGTGTTGAGAACATTCAAGAAACCAGAAAACAAGGGCATTTTGCACTGAAACTCAGACGGGCATGTAGAGGAGGTCATTTCGTTTGGTAGTAGAGTGCAAAAGCATCATTGACTTCATGTTCTCGTTGAAACCCTTACATTTCCAAGTGAAAAGAAGTAGGACTTTCACAAAAAGATGTGTTTGCGTGTCTGTGGTGAAAGGAGCTCTAAGTTGTGTATTCAGTGCTGGAGAGTGACACACTCTACACAGGTTACACAGCGTTTTAGGAGCACCAACATGCTGCAAACTGGAACTGCTACAAGGTGTGTGTAGCATGCAGAAAGAAGGCTTGTCATTTCAAAGAAAGAAGAGAAAACCAAAATCCAGGTAGTGAAACGAGCACACCAGCATGGGAGATGTGCATGTGGACAGTTTCCAGGAGCAGCTCTTTGTGGACACTTGGAAAGAGCGCTGTGAAAAGATTTCATACGAAGCGGATTTGGACAAAGTTGAAAGACCTTCCAAAACCAACCCTAAAGAACTTAGCCAAACAAAGAATGTTGCAATAAGCTCCTCCAGGAAAGGTGCTTCCATGACACAACTCAAGAGCAGGTAGCTACATTCTGCACAGTACAAAACGCATATGAATTCCTGGCTGAAAACTCACTCCAGAAGGAACAAATGCTTGTGTTTCTCTCCGAAAGAACACTCAGCGACTATTCTTTCGCTTGCTCCTTCCAAGTCTTGGTAGAAACGTGTGTTTTCACTGCGGTAATACGTTTTAGGATGCATTGTTTCAATCTCTTGCAAGACTCATGTTGTTTCTTAGACAATGTGGAAACACAAGGAGTATGTTTCCCAGTTCACTTGAAAGCCAGGAAAACGCACACTGCATCACTCTTCCTCAAACACGCTCTTTCACCTGATGCTTTGGGAATGTTCAAGAAAGCAGAAAAGAAGGGCATTTTGCAGTGAAATTCAGACGGGCATGTACAAAAGATCACTTCTATTCTTTGCAGAGTGCAAAAGCGTAATCGACTTCATGTTCTCAAAGA
Source organism: Miniopterus natalensis (assembly GCF_054644295.1). Classification (NCBI taxonomy): domain Eukaryota; kingdom Metazoa; phylum Chordata; class Mammalia; order Chiroptera; family Miniopteridae; genus Miniopterus; species Miniopterus natalensis. Next base: position 788,023 of record NW_028269993.1, on the reverse strand, counting down.
AACCCATATATTTTCCAAGGGACCTGAAGTAAGACTTTCACAAAAAGATGTGTTTGTGTGTCTGCTTTGAAAGGAGCTCTAAGTTGTGTATTCAGTGCTGTAGAATGACACACTCTACATAGAATACTCAGCATTTTGGGGAGACCAACATGCTGCAAACTGAAACTGCTACAAGGTGTGTGTAGCATACAGAAAGAAGGCTTGTCGTTTCAAAGAAAGAAGAGGAAACCAAAATCCAGGTAGGGGAACGAGCACACCAGTATGGGAGATGTACATGTGGACAGTTTCAAGCACCAGCTCTTTGTGGACACTTGGAAACAGCGCTGTGAAAAAATTTCGTACGAAGCAGGATTTGGACAAAGTTGAAAGACCTTCCAAAACCAACCCTAAAGAACTGAGCCAAACAATGAATGTTGCAATAAGCTCCTCCAGAAAGGTGCTTCTATGACACAACTCCCGAGCAGGTAGCTACTTTCTGCACAGTACAAAATGCATACGAATTCCTGGCTGAAAACTCATTCCAGAAGGACGAAATGCATGTCTTTCTCTCAAAAGGAACACTCAGCCACTAGGCTTTTGCTTGCTCCTTCAAAGCCTTTGTCGAAACGTGTGTTTTCACTGCTGGAATACGTTTTAGGAAGCATTGTTTCAATCTCTTGCAAACCTCATGTTTCTTACACAATGTGGAAAACTAAGGAGCATGTTTCGCAAATCACTTGAAATCTAGGGAAACGCACACTGCATCACTCTTGCTCAAACACGCTCTTTCTCCTAATGTGTTGAGAACATTCAAGAAACCAGAAAACAAGGGCATTTTGCACTGAAACTCAGACGGGCATGTAGAGGAGGTCATTTCGTTTGGTAGTAGAGTGCAAAAGCATCATTGACTTCATGTTCTCGTTGAAACCCTTACATTTCCAAGTGAAAAGAAGTAGGACTTTCACAAAAAGATGTGTTTGCGTGTCTGTGGTGAAAGGAGCTCTAAGTTGTGTATTCAGTGCTGGAGAGTGACACACTCTACACAGGTTACACAGCGTTTTAGGAGCACCAACATGCTGCAAACTGGAACTGCTACAAGGTGTGTGTAGCATGCAGAAAGAAGGCTTGTCATTTCAAAGAAAGAAGAGAAAACCAAAATCCAGGTAGTGAAACGAGCACACCAGCATGGGAGATGTGCATGTGGACAGTTTCCAGGAGCAGCTCTTTGTGGACACTTGGAAAGAGCGCTGTGAAAAGATTTCATACGAAGCGGATTTGGACAAAGTTGAAAGACCTTCCAAAACCAACCCTAAAGAACTTAGCCAAACAAAGAATGTTGCAATAAGCTCCTCCAGGAAAGGTGCTTCCATGACACAACTCAAGAGCAGGTAGCTACATTCTGCACAGTACAAAACGCATATGAATTCCTGGCTGAAAACTCACTCCAGAAGGAACAAATGCTTGTGTTTCTCTCCGAAAGAACACTCAGCGACTATTCTTTCGCTTGCTCCTTCCAAGTCTTGGTAGAAACGTGTGTTTTCACTGCGGTAATACGTTTTAGGATGCATTGTTTCAATCTCTTGCAAGACTCATGTTGTTTCTTAGACAATGTGGAAACACAAGGAGTATGTTTCCCAGTTCACTTGAAAGCCAGGAAAACGCACACTGCATCACTCTTCCTCAAACACGCTCTTTCACCTGATGCTTTGGGAATGTTCAAGAAAGCAGAAAAGAAGGGCATTTTGCAGTGAAATTCAGACGGGCATGTACAAAAGATCACTTCTATTCTTTGCAGAGTGCAAAAGCGTAATCGACTTCATGTTCTCAAAGAAACCCATATATTTTCCAAGGGACCTGAAGTAAGACTTTCACAAAAAGATGTGTTTGTGTGTCTGCTTTGAAAGGAGCTCTAAGTTGTGTATTCAGTGCTGTAGAATGACACACTCTACATAGAATACTCAGCATTTTGGGGAGACCAACATGCTGCAAACTGAAACTGCTACAAGGTGTGTGTAGCATACAGAAAGAAGGCTTGTCGTTTCAAAGAAAGAAGAGGAAACCAAAATCCAGGTAGGGGAAGGAGCACACCAGTATGGGAGATGTACATGTGGACAGTTTCAAGCACCAGCTCTTTGTGGACACTTGGAAACAGCGCTGTGAAAAAATTTCGTACGAAGCAGGATTTGGACAAAGTTGAAAGACCTTCCAAAACCAACCCTAAAGAACTGAGCCAAACAATGAATGTTGCAATAAGCTCCTCCAGAAAGGTGCTTCTATGACACAACTCCCGAGCAGGTAGCTACTTTCTGCACAGTACAAAATGCATACGAATTCCTGGCTGAAAACTCATTCCAGAAGGACGAAATGCATGTCTTTCTCTCAAAAGGAACACTCAGCCACTAGGCTTTTGCTTGCTCCTTCAAAGTCTTTGTCGAAACGTGTGTTTTCACTGCTGGAATACGTTTTAGGAAGCATTGTTTCAATCTCTTGCAAACCTCATGTTTCTTACACAATGTGGAAAACTAAGGAGCATGTTTCGCAAATCACTTGAAATCTAGGGAAACGCACACTGCATCACTCTTGCTCAAACACGCTCTTTCTCCTAATGTGTTGAGAACATTCAAGAAACCAGAAAACAAGGGCATTTTGCACTGAAACTCAGACGGGCATGTAGAGGAGGTCATTTCGTTTGGTAGTAGAGTGCAAAAGCGTCATTGACTTCATGTTCTCGTTGAAACCCTTACATTTCCAAGTGAAAAGAAGTAGGACTTTCACAAAAAGATGTGTTTGCGTGTCTGTGGTGAAAGGAGCTCTAAGTTGTGTATTCAGTGCTGGAGAGTGACACACTCTACACAGGTTACACAGCGTTTTAGGAGCACCAACATGCTGCAAACTGGAACTGCTACAAGGTGTGTGTAGCATGCAGAAAGAAGGCTTGTCATTTCAAAGAAAGAAGAGAAAACCAAAATCCAGGTAGTGAAACGAGCACACCAGCATGGGAGATGTGCATGTGGACAGTTTCCAGGAGCAGCTCTTTGTGGACACTTGGAAAGAGCGCTGTGAAAAGATTTCATACGAAGCGGATTTGGACAAAGTTGAAAGACCTTCCAAAACCAACCCTAAAGAACTTAGCCAAACAAAGAATGTTGCAATAAGCTCCTCCAGGAAAGGTGCTTCCATGACACAACTCAAGAGCAGGTAGCTACATTCTGCACAGTACAAAACGCATATGAATTCCTGGCTGAAAACTCACTCCAGAAGGAACAAATGCTTGTGTTTCTCTCCGAAAGAACACTCAGCGACTATTCTTTCGCTTGCTCCTTCCAAGTCTTGGTAGAAACGTGTGTTTTCACTGCGGTAATACGTTTTAGGATGCATTGTTTCAATCTCTTGCAAGACTCATGTTGTTTCTTAGACAATGTGGAAACACAAGGAGTATGTTTCCCAGTTCACTTGAAAGCCAGGAAAACGCACACTGCATCACTCTTCCTCAAACACGCTCTTTCACCTGATGCTTTGGGAATGTTCAAGAAAGCAGAAAAGAAGGGCATTTTGCAGTGAAATTCAGACGGGCATGTACAAAAGATCACTTCTATTCTTTGCAGAGTGCAAAAGCGTAATCGACTTCATGTTCTCAAAGAAACCCATATATTTTCCAAGGGACCTGAAGTAAGACTTTCACAAAAAGATGTGTTTGTGTGTCTGCTTTGAAAGGAGCTCTAAGTTGTGTATTCAGTGCTGTAGAATGACACACTCTACATAGAATACTCAGCATTTTGGGGAGACCAACATGCTGCAAACTGAAACTGCTACAAGGTGTGTGTAGCATACAGAAAGAAGGCTTGTCGTTTCAAAGAAAGAAGAGGAAACCAAAATCCAGGTAGGGGAACGAGCACACCAGTATGGGAGATGTACATGTGGACAGTTTCAAGCACCAGCTCTTTGTGGACACTTGGAAACAGCGCTGTGAAAAAATTTCGTACGAAGCAGGATTTGGACAAAGTTGAAAGACCTTCCAAAACCAACCCTAAAGAACTGAGCCAAACAATGAATGTTGCAATAAGCTCCTCCAGAAAGGTGCTTCTATGACACAACTCCCGAGCAGGTAGCTACTTTCTGCACAGTACAAAATGCATACGAATTCCTGGCTGAAAACTCATTCCAGAAGGACGAAATGCATGTCTTTCTCTCAAAAGGAACACTCAGCCACTAGGCTTTTGCTTGCTCCTTCAAAGTCTTTGTCGAAACGTGTGTTTTCACTGCTGGAATACGTTTTAGGAAGCATTGTTTCAATCTCTTGCAAACCTCATGTTTCTTACACAATGTGGAAAACTAAGGAGCATGTTTCGCAAATCACTTGAAATCTAGGGAAACGCACACTGCATCACTCTTGCTCAAACACGCTCTTTCTCCTAATGTGTTGAGAACATTCAAGAAACCAGAAAACAAGGGCGTTTTGCACTGAAACTCAGACGGGCATGTAGAGGAGGTCATTTCGTTTGGTAGTAGAGTGCAAAAGCATCATTGACTTCATGTTCTCTTTGAAACCCTTACATTTCCAAGTGAAAAGAAGTAGGACTTTCACAAAAAGATGTGTTTGCGTGTCTGTGGTGAAAGGAGCTCTAAGTTGTGTATTCAGTGCTGGAGAGTGACACACTCTACACAGGTTACACAGCGTTTTAGGAGCACCAACATGCTGCAAACTGGAACTGCTACAAGGTGTGTGTAGCATGCAGAAAGAAGGCTTGTCATTTCAAAGAAAGAAGAGAAAACCAAAATCCAGGTAGTGAAACGAGCACACCAGCATGGGAGATGTGCATGTGGACAGTTTCCAGGAGCAGCTCTTTGTGGACACTTGGAAAGAGCGCTGTGAAAAGATTTCATACGAAGCGGATTTGGACAAAGTTGAAAGACCTTCCAAAACCAACCCTAAAGAACTTAGCCAAACAAAGAATGTTGCAATAAGCTCCTCCAGGAAAGGTGCTTCCATGACACAACTCAAGAGCAGGTAGCTACATTCTGCACAGTACAAAACGCATATGAATTCCTGGCTGAAAACTCACTCCAGAAGGAACAAATGCTTGTGTTTCTCTCCGAAAGAACACTCAGCGACTATTCTTTCGCTTGCTCCTTCCAAGTCTTGGTAGAAACGTGTGTTTTCACTGCGGTAATACGTTTTAGGATGCATTGTTTCAATCTCTTGCAAGACTCATGTTGTTTCTTAGACAATGTGGAAACACAAGGAGTATGTTTCCCAGTTCACTTGAAAGCCAGGAAAACGCACACTGCATCACTCTTCCTCAAACACGCTCTTTCACCTGATGCTTTGGGAATGTTCAAGAAAGCAGAAAAGAAGGGCATTTTGCAGTGAAATTCAGACGGGCATGTACAAAAGATCACTTCTATTCTTTGCAGAGTGCAAAAGCGTAATCGACTTCATGTTCTCAAAGAAACCCATATATTTTCCAAGGGACCTGAAGTAAGACTTTCACAAAAAGATGTGTTTGTGTGTCTGCTTTGAAAGGAGCTCTAAGTTGTGTATTCAGTGCTGTAGAATGACACACTCTACATAGAATACTCAGCATTTTGGGGAGACCAACATGCTGCAAACTGAAACTGCTACAAGGTGTGTGTAGCATACAGAAAGAAGGCTTGTCGTTTCAAAGAAAGAAGAGGAAACCAAAATCCAGGTAGGGGAACGAGCACACCAGTATGGGAGATGTACATGTGGACAGTTTCAAGCACCAGCTCTTTGTGGACACTTGGAAACAGCGCTGTGAAAAAATTTCGTACGAAGCAGGATTTGGACAAAGTTGAAAGACCTTCCAAAACCAACCCTAAAGAACTGAGCCAAACAATGAATGTTGCAATAAGCTCCTCCAGAAAGGTGCTTCTATGACACAACTCCCGAGCAGGTAGCTACTTTCTGCACAGTACAAAATGCATACGAATTCCTGGCTGAAAACTCATTCCAGAAGGACGAAATGCATGTCTTTCTCTCAAAAGGAACACTCAGCCACTAGGCTTTTGCTTGCTCCTTCAAAGTCTTTGTCGAAACGTGTGTTTTCACTGCTGGAATACGTTTTAGGAAGCATTGTTTCAATCTCTTGCAAACCTCATGTTTCTTACACAATGTGGAAAACTAAGGAGCATGTTTCGCAAATCACTTGAAATCTAGGGAAACGCACACTGCATCACTCTTGCTCAAACACGCTCTTTCTCCTAATGTGTTGAGAACATTCAAGAAACCAGAAAACAAGGGCATTTTGCACTGAAACTCAGACGGGCATGTAGAGGAGGTCATTTCGTTTGGTAGTAGAGTGCAAAAGCGTCATTGACTTCATGTTCTCGTTGAAACCCTTACATTTCCAAGTGAAAAGAAGTAGGACTTTCACAAAAAGATGTGTTTGCGTGTCTGTGGTGAAAGGAGCTCTAAGTTGTGTATTCAGTGCTGGAGAGTGACACACTCTACACAGGTTACACAGCGTTTTAGGAGCACCAACATGCTGCAAACTGGAACTGCTACAAGGTGTGTGTAGCATGCAGAAAGAAGGCTTGTCATTTCAAAGAAAGAAGAGAAAACCAAAATCCAGGTAGTGAAACGAGCACACCAGCATGGGAGATGTGCATGTGGACAGTTTCCAGGAGCAGCTCTTTGTGGACACTTGGAAAGAGCGCTGTGAAAAGATTTCATACGAAGCGGATTTGGACAAAGTTGAAAGACCTTCCAAAACCAACCCTAAAGAACTTAGCCAAACAAAGAATGTTGCAATAAGCTCCTCCAGGAAAGGTGCTTCCATGACACAACTCAAGAGCAGGTAGCTACATTCTGCACAGTACAAAACGCATATGAATTCCTGGCTGAAAACTCACTCCAGAAGGAACAAATGCTTGTGTTTCTCTCCGAAAGAACACTCAGCGACTATTCTTTCGCTTGCTCCTTCCAAGTCTTGGTAGAAACGTGTGTTTTCACTGCGGTAATACGTTTTAGGATGCATTGTTTCAATCTCTTGCAAGACTCATGTTGTTTCTTAGACAATGTGGAAACACAAGGAGTATGTTTCCCAGTTCACTTGAAAGCCAGGAAAACGCACACTGCATCACTCTTCCTCAAACACGCTCTTTCACCTGATGCTTTGGGAATGTTCAAGAAAGCAGAAAAGAAGGGCATTTTGCAGTGAAATTCAGACGGGCATGTACAAAAGATCACTTCTATTCTTTGCAGAGTGCAAAAGCGCAATCGACTTCATGTTCTCAAAGAAACCCATATATTTTCCAAGGGACCTGAAGTAAGACTTTCACAAAAAGATGTGTTTGTGTGTCTGCTTTGAAAGGAGCTCTAAGTTGTGTATTCAGTGCTGTAGAATGACACACTCTACATAGAATACTCAGCATTTTGGGGAGACCAACATGCTGCAAACTGAAACTGCTACAAGGTGTGTGTAGCATACAGAAAGAAGGCTTGTCGTTTCAAAGAAAGAAGAGGAAACCAAAATCCAGGTAGGGGAACGAGCACACCAGTATGGGAGATGTACATGTGGACAGTTTCAAGCACCAGCTCTTTGTGGACACTTGGAAACAGCGCTGTGAAAAAATTTCGTACGAAGCAGGATTTGGACAAAGTTGAAAGACCTTCCAAAACCAACCCTAAAGAACTGAGCCAAACAATGAATGTTGCAATAAGCTCCTCCAGAAAGGTGCTTCTATGACACAACTCCCGAGCAGGTAGCTACTTTCTGCACAGTACAAAATGCATACGAATTCCTGGCTGAAAACTCATTCCAGAAGGACGAAATGCATGTCTTTCTCTCAAAAGGAACACTCAGCCACTAGGCTTTTGCTTGCTCCTTCAAAGTCTTTGTCGAAACGTGTGTTTTCACTGCTGGAATACGTTTTAGGAAGCATTGTTTCAATCTCTTGCAAACCTCATGTTTCTTACACAATGTGGAAAACTAAGGAGCATGTTTCGCAAATCACTTGAAATCTAGGGAAACGCACACTGCATCACTCTTGCTCAAACACGCTCTTTCTCCTAATGTGTTGAGAACATTCAAGAAACCAGAAAACAAGGGCATTTTGCACTGAAACTCAGACGGGCATGTAGAGGAGGTCATTTCGTTTGGTAGTAGAGTGCAAAAGCGTCATTGACTTCATGTTCTCGTTGAAACCCTTACATTTCCAAGTGAAAAGAAGTAGGACTTTCACAAAAAGATGTGTTTGCGTGTCTGTGGTGAAAGGAGCTCTAAGTTGTGTATTCAGTGCTGGAGAGTGACACACTCTACACAGGTTACACAGCGTTTTAGGAGCACCAACATGCTGCAAACTGGAACTGCTACAAGGTGTGTGTAGCATGCAGAAAGAAGGCTTGTCATTTCAAAGAAAGAAGAGAAAACCAAAATCCAGGTAGTGAAACGAGCACACCAGCATGGGAGATGTGCATGTGGACAGTTTCCAGGAGCAGCTCTTTGTGGACACTTGGAAAGAGCGCTGTGAAAAGATTTCATACGAAGCGGATTTGGACAAAGTTGAAAGACCTTCCAAAACCAACCCTAAAGAACTTAGCCAAACAAAGAATGTTGCAATAAGCTCCTCCAGGAAAGGTGCTTCCATGACACAACTCAAGAGCAGGTAGCTACATTCTGCACAGTACAAAACGCATATGAATTCCTGGCTGAAAACTCACTCCAGAAGGAACAAATGCTTGTGTTTCTCTCCGAAAGAACACTCAGCGACTATTCTTTCGCTTGCTCCTTCCAAGTCTTGGTAGAAACGTGTGTTTTCACTGCGGTAATACGTTTTAGGATGCATTGTTTCAATCTCTTGCAAGACTCATGTTGTTTCTTAGACAATGTGGAAACACAAGGAGTATGTTTCCCAGTTCACTTGAAAGCCAGGAAAACGCACACTGCATCACTCTTCCTCAAACACGCTCTTTCACCTGATGCTTTGGGAATGTTCAAGAAAGCAGAAAAGAAGGGCATTTTGCAGTGAAATTCAGACGGGCATGTACAAAAGATCACTTCTATTCTTTGCAGAGTGCAAAAGCGCAATCGACTTCATGTTCTCAAAGAAACCCATATATTTTCCAAGGGACCTGAAGTAAGACTTTCACAAAAAGATGTGTTTGTGTGTCTGCTTTGAAAGGAGCTCTAAGTTGTGTATTCAGTGCTGTAGAATGACACACTCTACATAGAATACTCAGCATTTTGGGGAGACCAACATGCTGCAAACTGAAACTGCTACAAGGTGTGTGTAGCATACAGAAAGAAGGCTTGTCGTTTCAAAGAAAGAAGAGGAAACCAAAATCCAGGTAGGGGAACGAGCACACCAGTATGGGAGATGTACATGTGGACAGTTTCAAGCACCAGCTCTTTGTGGACACTTGGAAACAGCGCTGTGAAAAAATTTCGTACGAAGCAGGATTTGGACAAAGTTGAAAGACCTTCCAAAACCAACCCTAAAGAACTGAGCCAAACAATGAATGTTGCAATAAGCTCCTCCAGAAAGGTGCTTCTATGACACAACTCCCGAGCAGGTAGCTACTTTCTGCACAGTACAAAATGCATACGAATTCCTGGCTGAAAACTCATTCCAGAAGGACGAAATGCATGTCTTTCTCTCAAAAGGAACACTCAGCCACTAGGCTTTTGCTTGCTCCTTCAAAGTCTTTGTCGAAACGTGTGTTTTCACTGCTGGAATACGTTTTAGGAAGCATTGTTTCAATCTCTTGCAAACCTCATGTTTCTTACACAATGTGGAAAACTAAGGAGCATGTTTCGCAAATCACTTGAAATCTAGGGAAACGCACACTGCATCACTCTTGCTCAAACACGCTCTTTCTCCTAATGTGTTGAGAACATTCAAGAAACCAGAAAACAAGGGCATTTTGCACTGAAACTCAGACGGGCATGTAGAGGAGGTCATTTCGTTTGGTAGTAGAGTGCAAAAGCGTCATTGACTTCATGTTCTCGTTGAAACCCTTACATTTCCAAGTGAAAAGAAGTAGGACTTTCACAAAAAGATGTGTTTGCGTGTCTGTGGTGAAAGGAGCTCTAAGTTGTGTATTCAGTGCTGGAGAGTGACACACTCTACACAGGTTACACAGCGTTTTAGGAGCACCAACATGCTGCAAACTGGAACTGCTACAAGGTGTGTGTAGCATGCAGAAAGAAGGCTTGTCATTTCAAAGAAAGAAGAGAAAACCAAAATCCAGGTAGTGAAACGAGCACACCAGCATGGGAGATGTGCATGTGGACAGTTTCCAGGAGCAGCTCTTTGTGGACACTTGGAAAGAGCGCTGTGAAAAGATTTCATACGAAGCGGATTTGGACAAAGTTGAAAGACCTTCCAAAACCAACCCTAAAGAACTTAGCCAAACAAAGAATGTTGCAATAAGCTCCTCCAGGAAAGGTGCTTCCATGACACAACTCAAGAGCAGGTAGCTACATTCTGCACAGTACAAAACGCATATGAATTCCTGGCTGAAAACTCACTCCAGAAGGAACAAATGCTTGTGTTTCTCTCCGAAAGAACACTCAGCGACTATTCTTTCGCTTGCTCCTTCCAAGTCTTGGTAGAAACGTGTGTTTTCACTGCGGTAATACGTTTTAGGATGCATTGTTTCAATCTCTTGCAAGACTCATGTTGTTTCTTAGACAATGTGGAAACACAAGGAGTATGTTTCCCAGTTCACTTGAAAGCCAGGAAAACGCACACTGCATCACTCTTCCTCAAACACGCTCTTTCACCTGATGCTTTGGGAATGTTCAAGAAAGCAGAAAAGAAGGGCATTTTGCAGTGAAATTCAGACGGGCATGTACAAAAGATCACTTCTATTCTTTGCAGAGTGCAAAAGCGTAATCGACTTCATGTTCTCAAAGAAACCCATATATTTTCCAAGGGACCTGAAGTAAGACTTTCACAAAAAGATGTGTTTGTGTGTCTGCTTTGAAAGGAGCTCTAAGTTGTGTATTCAGTGCTGTAGAATGACACACTCTACATAGAATACTCAGCATTTTGGGGAGACCAACATGCTGCAAACTGAAACTGCTACAAGGTGTGTGTAGCATACAGAAAGAAGGCTTGTCGTTTCAAAGAAAGAAGAGGAAACCAAAATCCAGGTAGGGGAACGAGCACACCAGTATGGGAGATGTACATGTGGACAGTTTCAAGCACCAGCTCTTTGTGGACACTTGGAAACAGCGCTGTGAAAAAATTTCGTACGAAGCAGGATTTGGACAAAGTTGAAAGACCTTCCAAAACCAACCCTAAAGAACTGAGCCAAACAATGAATGTTGCAATAAGCTCCTCCAGAAAGGTGCTTCTATGACACAACTCCCGAGCAGGTAGCTACTTTCTGCACAGTACAAAATGCATACGAATTCCTGGCTGAAAACTCATTCCAGAAGGACGAAATGCATGTCTTTCTCTCAAAAGGAACACTCAGCCACTAGGCTTTTGCTTGCTCCTTCAAAGTCTTTGTCGAAACGTGTGTTTTCACTGCTGGAATACGTTTTAGGAAGCATTGTTTCAATCTCTTGCAAACCTCATGTTTCTTACACAATGTGGAAAACTAAGGAGCATGTTTCGCAAATCACTTGAAATCTAGGGAAACGCACACTGCATCACTCTTGCTCAAACACGCTCTTTCTCCTAATGTGTTGAGAACATTCAAGAAACCAGAAAACAAGGGCGTTTTGCACTGAAACTCAGACGGGCATGTAGAGGAGGTCATTTCGTTTGGTAGTAGAGTGCAAAAGCATCATTGACTTCATGTTCTCTTTGAAACCCTTACATTTCCAAGTGAAAAGAAGTAGGACTTTCACAAAAAGATGTGTTTGCGTGTCTGTGGTGAAAGGAGCTCTAAGTTGTGTATTCAGTGCTGGAGAGTGACACACTCTACACAGGTTACACAGCGTTTTAGGAGCACCAACATGCTGCAAACTGGAACTGCTACAAGGTGTGTGTAGCATGCAGAAAGAAGGCTTGTCATTTCAAAGAAAGAAGAGAAAACCAAAATCCAGGTAGTGAAACGAGCACACCAGCATGGGAGATGTGCATGTGGACAGTTTCCAGGAGCAGCTCTTTGTGGACACTTGGAAAGAGCGCTGTGAAAAGATTTCATACGAAGCGGATTTGGACAAAGTTGAAAGACCTTCCAAAACCAACCCTAAAGAACTTAGCCAAACAAAGAATGTTGCAATAAGCTCCTCCAGGAAAGGTGCTTCCATGACACAACTCAAGAGCAGGTAGCTACATTCTGCACAGTACAAAACGCATATGAATTCCTGGCTGAAAACTCACTCCAGAAGGAACAAATGCTTGTGTTTCTCTCCGAAAGAACACTCAGCGACTATTCTTTCGCTTGCTCCTTCCAAGTCTTGGTAGAAACGTGTGTTTTCACTGCGGTAATACGTTTTAGGATGCATTGTTTCAATCTCTTGCAAGACTCATGTTGTTTCTTAGACAATGTGGAAACACAAGGAGTATGTTTCCCAGTTCACTTGAAAGCCAGGAAAACGCACACTGCATCACTCTTCCTCAAACACGCTCTTTCACCTGATGCTTTGGGAATGTTCAAGAAAGCAGAAAAGAAGGGCATTTTGCAGTGAAATTCAGACGGGCATGTACAAAAGATCACTTTTATTCTTTGCAGAGTGCAAAAGCGCAATCGACTTCATGTTCTCAAAGAAACCCATATATTTTCCAAGGGACCTGAAGTAAGACTTTCACAAAAAGATGTGTTTGTGTGTCTGCTTTGAAAGGAGCTCTAAGTTGTGTATTCAGTGCTGTAGAATGACACACTCTACATAGAATACTCAGCATTTTGGGGAGACCAACATGCTGCAAACTGAAACTGCTACAAGGTGTGTGTAGCATACAGAAAGAAGGCTTGTCGTTTCAAAGAAAGAAGAGGAAACCAAAATCCAGGTAGGGGAACGAGCACACCAGTATGGGAGATGTACATGTGGACAGTTTCAAGCACCAGCTCTTTGTGGACACTTGGAAACAGCGCTGTGAAAAAATTTCGTACGAAGCAGGATTTGGACAAAGTTGAAAGACCTTCCAAAACCAACCCTAAAGAACTGAGCCAAACAATGAATGTTGCAATAAGCTCCTCCAGAAAGGTGCTTCTATGACACAACTCCCGAGCAGGTAGCTACTTTCTGCACAGTACAAAATGCATACGAATTCCTGGCTGAAAACTCATTCCAGAAGGACGAAATGCATGTCTTTCTCTCAAAAGGAACACTCAGCCACTAGGCTTTTGCTTGCTCCTTCAAAGTCTTTGTCGAAACGTGTGTTTTCACTGCTGGAATACGTTTTAGGAAGCATTGTTTCAATCTCTTGCAAACCTCATGTTTCTTACACAATGTGGAAAACTAAGGAGCATGTTTCGCAAATCACTTGAAATCTAGGGAAACGCACACTGCATCACTCTTGCTCAAACACGCTCTTTCTCCTAATGTGTTGAGAACATTCAAGAAACCAGAAAACAAGGGCATTTTGCACTGAAACTCAGACGGGCATGTAGAGGAGGTCATTTCGTTTGGTAGTAGAGTGCAAAAGCGTCATTGACTTCATGTTCTCGTTGAAACCCTTACATTTCCAAGTGAAAAGAAGTAGGACTTTCACAAAAAGATGTGTTTGCGTGTCTGTGGTGAAAGGAGCTCTAAGTTGTGTATTCAGTGCTGGAGAGTGACACACTCTACACAGGTTACACAGCGTTTTAGGAGCACCAACATGCTGCAAACTGGAACTGCTACAAGGTGTGTGTAGCATGCAGAAAGAAGGCTTGTCATTTCAAAGAAAGAAGAGAAAACCAAAATCCAGGTAGTGAAACGAGCACACCAGCATGGGAGATGTGCATGTGGACAGTTTCCAGGAGCAGCTCTTTGTGGACACTTGGAAAGAGCGCTGTGAAAAGATTTCATACGAAGCGGATTTGGACAAAGTTGAAAGACCTTCCAAAACCAACCCTAAAGAACTTAGCCAAACAAAGAATGTTGCAATAAGCTCCTCCAGGAAAGGTGCTTCCATGACACAACTCAAGAGCAGGTAGCTACATTCTGCACAGTACAAAACGCATATGAATTCCTGGCTGAAAACTCACTCCAGAAGGAACAAATGCTTGTGTTTCTCTCCGAAAGAACACTCAGCGACTATTCTTTCGCTTGCTCCTTCCAAGTCTTGGTAGAAACGTGTGTTTTCACTGCGGTAATACGTTTTAGGATGCATTGTTTCAATCTCTTGCAAGACTCATGTTGTTTCTTAGACAATGTGGAAACACAAGGAGTATGTTTCCCAGTTCACTTGAAAGCCAGGAAAACGCACACTGCATCACTCTTCCTCAAACACGCTCTTTCACCTGATGCTTTGGGAATGTTCAAGAAAGCAGAAAAGAAGGGCATTTTGCAGTGAAATTCAGACGGGCATGTACAAAAGATCACTTCTATTCTTTGCAGAGTGCAAAAGCGTAATCGACTTCATGTTCTCAAAGAAACCCATATATTTTCCAAGGGACCTGAAGTAAGACTTTCACAAAAAGATGTGTTTGTGTGTCTGCTTTGAAAGGAGCTCTAAGTTGTGTATTCAGTGCTGTAGAATGACACACTCTACATAGAATACTCAGCATTTTGGGGAGACCAACATGCTGCAAACTGAAACTGCTACAAGGTGTGTGTAGCATACAGAAAGAAGGCTTGTCGTTTCAAAGAAAGAAGAGGAAACCAAAATCCAGGTAGGGGAACGAGCACACCAGTATGGGAGATGTACATGTGGACAGTTTCAAGCACCAGCTCTTTGTGGACACTTGGAAACAGCGCTGTGAAAAAATTTCGTACGAAGCAGGATTTGGACAAAGTTGAAAGACCTTCCAAAACCAACCCTAAAGAACTGAGCCAAACAATGAATGTTGCAATAAGCTCCTCCAGAAAGGTGCTTCTATGACACAACTCCCGAGCAGGTAGCTACTTTCTGCACAGTACAAAATGCATACGAATTCCTGGCTGAAAACTCATTCCAGAAGGACGAAATGCATGTCTTTCTCTCAAAAGGAACACTCAGCCACTAGGCTTTTGCTTGCTCCTTCAAAGTCTTTGTCGAAACGTGTGTTTTCACTGCTGGAATACGTTTTAGGAAGCATTGTTTCAATCTCTTGCAAACCTCATGTTTCTTACACAATGTGGAAAACTAAGGAGCATGTTTCGCAAATCACTTGAAATCTAGGGAAACGCACACTGCATCACTCTTGCTCAAACACGCTCTTTCTCCTAATGTGTTGAGAACATTCAAGAAACCAGAAAACAAGGGCGTTTTGCACTGAAACTCAGACGGGCATGTAGAGGAGGTCATTTCGTTTGGTAGTAGAGTGCAAAAGCATCATTGACTTCATGTTCTCTTTGAAACCCTTACATTTCCAAGTGAAAAGAAGTAGGACTTTCACAAAAAGATGTGTTTGCGTGTCTGTGGTGAAAGGAGCTCTAAGTTGTGTATTCAGTGCTGGAGAGTGACACACTCTACACAGGTTACACAGCGTTTTAGGAGCACCAACATGCTGCAAACTGGAACTGCTACAAGGTGTGTGTAGCATGCAGAAAGAAGGCTTGTCATTTCAAAGAAAGAAGAGAAAACCAAAATCCAGGTAGTGAAACGAGCACACCAGCATGGGAGATGTGCATGTGGACAGTTTCCAGGAGCAGCTCTTTGTGGACACTTGGAAAGAGCGCTGTGAAAAGATTTCATACGAAGCGGATTTGGACAAAGTTGAAAGACCTTCCAAAACCAACCCTAAAGAACTTAGCCAAACAAAGAATGTTGCAATAAGCTCCTCCAGGAAAGGTGCTTCCATGACACAACTCAAGAGCAGGTAGCTACATTCTGCACAGTACAAAACGCATATGAATTCCTGGCTGAAAACTCACTCCAGAAGGAACAAATGCTTGTGTTTCTCTCCGAAAGAACACTCAGCGACTATTCTTTCGCTTGCTCCTTCCAAGTCTTGGTAGAAACGTGTGTTTTCACTGCGGTAATACGTTTTAGGATGCATTGTTTCAATCTCTTGCAAGACTCATGTTGTTTCTTAGACAATGTGGAAACACAAGGAGTATGTTTCCCAGTTCACTTGAAAGCCAGGAAAACGCACACTGCATCACTCTTCCTCAAACACGCTCTTTCACCTGATGCTTTGGGAATGTTCAAGAAAGCAGAAAAGAAGGGCATTTTGCAGTGAAATTCAGACGGGCATGTACAAAAGATCACTTCTATTCTTTGCAGAGTGCAAAAGCGTAATCGACTTCATGTTCTCAAAGAAACCCATATATTTTCCAAGGGACCTGAAGTAAGACTTTCACAAAAAGATGTGTTTGTGTGTCTGCTTTGAAAGGAGCTCTAAGTTGTGTATTCAGTGCTGTAGAATGACACACTCTACATAGAATACTCAGCATTTTGGGGAGACCAACATGCTGCAAAGTGAAACTGCTACAAGGTGTGTGTAGCATACAGAAAGAAGGCTTGTCGTTTCAAAGAAAGAAGAGGAAACCAAAATCCAGGTAGGGGAACGAGCACACCAGTATGGGAGATGTACATGTGGACAGTTTCAAGCACCAGCTCTTTGTGGACACTTGGAAACAGCGCTGTGAAAAAATTTCGTACGAAGCAGGATTTGGACAAAGTTGAAAGACCTTCCAAAACCAACCCTAAAGAACTGAGCCAAACAATGAATGTTGCAATAAGCTCCTCCAGAAAGGTGCTTCTATGACACAACTCCCGAGCAGGTAGCTACTTTCTGCACAGTACAAAATGCATACGAATTCCTGGCTGAAAACTCATTCCAGAAGGACGAAATGCATGTCTTTCTCTCAAAAGGAACACTCAGCCACTAGGCTTTTGCTTGCTCCTTCAAAGTCTTTGTCGAAACGTGTGTTTTCACTGCTGGAATACGTTTTAGGAAGCATTGTTTCAATCTCTTGCAAACCTCATGTTTCTTACACAATGTGGAAAACTAAGGAGCATGTTTCGCAAATCACTTGAAATCTAGGGAAACGCACACTGCATCACTCTTGCTCAAACACGCTCTTTCTCCTAATGTGTTGAGAACATTCAAGAAACCAGAAAACAAGGGCATTTTGCACTGAAACTCAGACGGGCATGTAGAGGAGGTCATTTCGTTTGGTAGTAGAGTGCAAAAGCGTCATTGACTTCATGTTCTCGTTGAAACCCTTACATTTCCAAGTGAAAAGAAGTAGGACTTTCACAAAAAGATGTGTTTGCGTGTCTGTGGTGAAAGGAGCTCTAAGTTGTGTATTCAGTGCTGGAGAGTGACACACTCTACACAGGTTACACAGCGTTTTAGGAGCACCAACATGCTGCAAACTGGAACTGCTACAAGGTGTGTGTAGCATGCAGAAAGAAGGCTTGTCATTTCAAAGAAAGAAGAGAAAACCAAAATCCAGGTAGTGAAACGAGCACACCAGCATGGGAGATGTGCATGTGGACAGTTTCCAGGAGCAGCTCTTTGTGGACACTTGGAAAGAGCGCTGTGAAAAGATTTCATACGAAGCGGATTTGGACAAAGTTGAAAGACCTTCCAAAACCAACCCTAAAGAACTTAGCCAAACAAAGAATGTTGCAATAAGCTCCTCCAGGAAAGGTGCTTCCATGACACAACTCAAGAGCAGGTAGCTACATTCTGCACAGTACAAAACGCATATGAATTCCTGGCTGAAAACTCACTCCAGAAGGAACAAATGCTTGTGTTTCTCTCCGAAAGAACACTCAGCGACTATTCTTTCGCTTGCTCCTTCCAAGTCTTGGTAGAAACGTGTGTTTTCACTGCGGTAATACGTTTTAGGATGCATTGTTTCAATCTCTTGCAAGACTCATGTTGTTTCTTAGACAATGTGGAAACACAAGGAGTATGTTTCCCAGTTCACTTGAAAGCCAGGAAAACGCACACTGCATCACTCTTCCTCAAACACGCTCTTTCACCTGATGCTTTGGGAATGTTCAAGAAAGCAGAAAAGAAGGGCATTTTGCAGTGAAATTCAGACGGGCATGTACAAAAGATCACTTCTATTCTTTGCAGAGTGCAAAAGCGTAATCGACTTCATGTTCTCAAAGAAACCCATATATTTTCCAAGGGACCTGAAGTAAGACTTTCACAAAAAGATGTGTTTGTGTGTCTGCTTTGAAAGGAGCTCTAAGTTGTGTATTCAGTGCTGTAGAATGACACACTCTACATAGAATACTCAGCATTTTGGGGAGACCAACATGCTGCAAACTGAAACTGCTACAAGGTGTGTGTAGCATACAGAAAGAAGGCTTGTCGTTTCAAAGAAAGAAGAGGAAACCAAAATCCAGGTAGGGGAACGAGCACACCAGTATGGGAGATGTACATGTGGACAGTTTCAAGCACCAGCTCTTTGTGGACACTTGGAAACAGCGCTGTGAAAAAATTTCGTACGAAGCAGGATTTGGACAAAGTTGAAAGACCTTCCAAAACCAACCCTAAAGAACTGAGCCAAACAATGAATGTTGCAATAAGCTCCTCCAGAAAGGTGCTTCTATGACACAACTCCCGAGCAGGTAGCTACTTTCTGCACAGTACAAAATGCATACGAATTCCTGGCTGAAAACTCATTCCAGAAGGACGAAATGCATGTCTTTCTCTCAAAAGGAACACTCAGCCACTAGGCTTTTGCTTGCTCCTTCAAAGTCTTTGTCGAAACGTGTGTTTTCACTGCTGGAATACGTTTTAGGAAGCATTGTTTCAATCTCTTGCAAACCTCATGTTTCTTACACAATGTGGAAAACTAAGGAGCATGTTTCGCAAATCACTTGAAATCTAGGGAAACGCACACTGCATCACTCTTGCTCAAACACGCTCTTTCTCCTAATGTGTTGAGAACATTCAAGAAACCAGAAAACAAGGGCATTTTGCACTGAAACTCAGACGGGCATGTAGAGGAGGTCATTTCGTTTGGTAGTAGAGTGCAAAAGCGTCATTGACTTCATGTTCTCGTTGAAACCCTTACATTTCCAAGTGAAAAGAAGTAGGACTTTCACAAAAAGATGTGTTTGCGTGTCTGTGGTGAAAGGAGCTCTAAGTTGTGTATTCAGTGCTGGAGAGTGACACACTCTACACAGGTTACACAGCGTTTTAGGAGCACCAACATGCTGCAAACTGGAACTGCTACAAGGTGTGTGTAGCATGCAGAAAGAAGGCTTGTCATTTCAAAGAAAGAAGAGAAAACCAAAATCCAGGTAGTGAAACGAGCACACCAGCATGGGAGATGTGCATGTGGACAGTTTCCAGGAGCAGCTCTTTGTGGACACTTGGAAAGAGCGCTGTGAAAAGATTTCATACGAAGCGGATTTGGACAAAGTTGAAAGACCTTCCAAAACCAACCCTAAAGAACTTAGCCAAACAAAGAATGTTGCAATAAGCTCCTCCAGGAAAGGTGCTTCCATGACACAACTCAAGAGCAGGTAGCTACATTCTGCACAGTACAAAACGCATATGAATTCCTGGCTGAAAACTCACTCCAGAAGGAACAAATGCTTGTGTTTCTCTCCGAAAGAACACTCAGCGACTATTCTTTCGCTTGCTCCTTCCAAGTCTTGGTAGAAACGTGTGTTTTCACTGCGGTAATACGTTTTAGGATGCATTGTTTCAATCTCTTGCAAGACTCATGTTGTTTCTTAGACAATGTGGAAACACAAGGAGTATGTTTCCCAGTTCACTTGAAAGCCAGGAAAACGCACACTGCATCACTCTTCCTCAAACACGCTCTTTCACCTGATGCTTTGGGAATGTTCAAGAAAGCAGAAAAGAAGGGCATTTTGCAGTGAAATTCAGACGGGCATGTACAAAAGATCACTTCTATTCTTTGCAGAGTGCAAAAGCGTAATCGACTTCATGTTCTCAAAGAAACCCATATATTTTCCAAGGGACCTGAAGTAAGACTTTCACAAAAAGATGTGTTTGTGTGTCTGCTTTGAAAGGAGCTCTAAGTTGTGTATTCAGTGCTGTAGAATGACACACTCTACATAGAATACTCAGCATTTTGGGGAGACCAACATGCTGCAAACTGAAACTGCTACAAGGTGTGTGTAGCATACAGAAAGAAGGCTTGTCGTTTCAAAGAAAGAAGAGGAAACCAAAATCCAGGTAGGGGAACGAGCACACCAGTATGGGAGATGTACATGTGGACAGTTTCAAGCACCAGCTCTTTGTGGACACTTGGAAACAGCGCTGTGAAAAAATTTCGTACGAAGCAGGATTTGGACAAAGTTGAAAGACCTTCCAAAACCAACCCTAAAGAACTGAGCCAAACAATGAATGTTGCAATAAGCTCCTCCAGAAAGGTGCTTCTATGACACAACTCCCGAGCAGGTAGCTACTTTCTGCACAGTACAAAATGCATACGAATTCCTGGCTGAAAACTCATTCCAGAAGGACGAAATGCATGTCTTTCTCTCAAAAGGAACACTCAGCCACTAGGCTTTTGCTTGCTCCTTCAAAGTCTTTGTCGAAACGTGTGTTTTCACTGCTGGAATACGTTTTAGGAAGCATTGTTTCAATCTCTTGCAAACCTCATGTTTCTTACACAATGTGGAAAACTAAGGAGCATGTTTCGCAAATCACTTGAAATCTAGGGAAACGCACACTGCATCACTCTTGCTCAAACACGCTCTTTCTCCTAATGTGTTGAGAACATTCAAGAAACCAGAAAACAAGGGCATTTTGCACTGAAACTCAGACGGGCATGTAGAGGAGGTCATTTCGTTTGGTAGTAGAGTGCAAAAGCGTCATTGACTTCATGTTCTCGTTGAAACCCTTACATTTCCAAGTGAAAAGAAGTAGGACTTTCACAAAAAGATGTGTTTGCGTGTCTGTGGTGAAAGGAGCTCTAAGTTGTGTATTCAGTGCTGGAGAGTGACACACTCTACACAGGTTACACAGCGTTTTAGGAGCACCAACATGCTGCAAACTGGAACTGCTACAAGGTGTGTGTAGCATGCAGAAAGAAGGCTTGTCATTTCAAAGAAAGAAGAGAAAACCAAAATCCAGGTAGTGAAACGAGCACACCAGCATGGGAGATGTGCATGTGGACAGTTTCCAGGAGCAGCTCTTTGTGGACACTTGGAAAGAGCGCTGTGAAAAGATTTCATACGAAGCGGATTTGGACAAAGTTGAAAGACCTTCCAAAACCAACCCTAAAGAACTTAGCCAAACAAAGAATGTTGCAATAAGCTCCTCCAGGAAAGGTGCTTCCATGACACAACTCAAGAGCAGGTAGCTACATTCTGCACAGTACAAAACGCATATGAATTCCTGGCTGAAAACTCACTCCAGAAGGAACAAATGCTTGTGTTTCTCTCCGAAAGAACACTCAGCGACTATTCTTTCGCTTGCTCCTTCCAAGTCTTGGTAGAAACGTGTGTTTTCACTGCGGTAATACGTTTTAGGATGCATTGTTTCAATCTCTTGCAAGACTCATGTTGTTTCTTAGACAATGTGGAAACACAAGGAGTATGTTTCCCAGTTCACTTGAAAGCCAGGAAAACGCACACTGCATCACTCTTCCTCAAACACGCTCTTTCACCTGATGCTTTGGGAATGTTCAAGAAAGCAGAAAAGAAGGGCATTTTGCAGTGAAATTCAGACGGGCATGTACAAAAGATCACTTCTATTCTTTGCAGAGTGCAAAAGCGTAATCGACTTCATGTTCTCAAAGAAACCCATATATTTTCCAAGGGACCTGAAGTAAGACTTTCACAAAAAGATGTGTTTGTGTGTCTGCTTTGAAAGGAGCTCTAAGTTGTGTATTCAGTGCTGTAGAATGACACACTCTACATAGAATACTCAGCATTTTGGGGAGACCAACATGCTGCAAACTGAAACTGCTACAAGGTGTGTGTAGCATACAGAAAGAAGGCTTGTCGTTTCAAAGAAAGAAGAGGAAACCAAAATCCAGGTAGGGGAACGAGCACACCAGTATGGGAGATGTACATGTGGACAGTTTCAAGCACCAGCTCTTTGTGGACACTTGGAAACAGCGCTGTGAAAAAATTTCGTACGAAGCAGGATTTGGACAAAGTTGAAAGACCTTCCAAAACCAACCCTAAAGAACTGAGCCAAACAATGAATGTTGCAATAAGCTCCTCCAGAAAGGTGCTTCTATGACACAACTCCCGAGCAGGTAGCTACTTTCTGCACAGTACAAAATGCATACGAATTCCTGGCTGAAAACTCATTCCAGAAGGACGAAATGCATGTCTTTCTCTCAAAAGGAACACTCAGCCACTAGGCTTTTGCTTGCTCCTTCAAAGTCTTTGTCGAAACGTGTGTTTTCACTGCTGGAATACGTTTTAGGAAGCATTGTTTCAATCTCTTGCAAACCTCATGTTTCTTACACAATGTGGAAAACTAAGGAGCATGTTTCGCAAATCACTTGAAATCTAGGGAAACGCACACTGCATCACTCTTGCTCAAACACGCTCTTTCTCCTAATGTGTTGAGAACATTCAAGAAACCAGAAAACAAGGGCGTTTTGCACTGAAACTCAGACGGGCATGTAGAGGAGGTCATTTCGTTTGGTAGTAGAGTGCAAAAGCGTCATTGACTTCATGTTCTCTTTGAAACTCTTACATTTCCAAGTGAAAAGAAGTAGGACTTTCACAAAAAGATGTGTTTGCGTGTCTGTGGTGAAAGGAGCTCTAAGTTGTGTATTCAGTGCTGGAGAGTGACACACTCTACACAGGTTACACAGCGTTTTAGGAGCACCAACATGCTGCAAACTGGAACTGCTACAAGGTGTGTGTAGCATGCAGAAAGAAGGCTTGTCATTTCAAAGAAAGAAGAGAAAACCAAAATCCAGGTAGTGAAACGAGCACACCAGCATGGGAGATGTGCATGTGGACAGTTTCCAGGAGCAGCTCTTTGTGGACACTTGGAAAGAGCGCTGTGAAAAGATTTCATACGAAGCGGATTTGGACAAAGTTGAAAGACCTTCCAAAACCAACCCTAAAGAACTTAGCCAAACAAAGAATGTTGCAATAAGCTCCTCCAGGAAAGGTGCTTCTATGACACAACTCAAGAGCAGGTAGCTACATTCTGCACAGTACAAAACGCATATGAATTCCTGGCTGAAAACTCACTCCAGAAGGAACAAATGCTTGTGTTTCTCTCCGAAAGAACACTCAGCGACTATTCTTTCGCTTGCTCCTTCCAAGTCTTGGTAGAAACGTGTGTTTTCACTGCGGTAATACGTTTTAGGATGCATTGTTTCAATCTCTTGCAAGACTCATGTTGTTTCTTAGACAATGTGGAAACACAAGGAGTATGTTTCCCAGTTCACTTGAAAGCCAGGAAAACGCACACTGCATCACTCTTCCTCAAACACGCTCTTTCACCTGATGCTTTGGGAATGTTCAAGAAAGCAGAAAAGAAGGGCATTTTGCAGTGAAATTCAGACGGGCATGTACAAAAGATCACTTCTATTCTTTGCAGAGTGCAAAAGCGTAATCGACTTCATGTTCTCAAAGAAACCCATATATTTTCCAAGGGACCTGAAGTAAGACTTTCACAAAAAGATGTGTTTGTGTGTCTGCTTTGAAAGGAGCTCTAAGTTGTGTATTCAGTGCTGTAGAATGACACACTCTACATAGAATACTCAGCATTTTGGGGAGACCAACATGCTGCAAACTGAAACTGCTACAAGGTGTGTGTAGCATACAGAAAGAAGGCTTGTCGTTTCAAAGAAAGAAGAGGAAACCAAAATCCAGGTAGGGGAACGAGCACACCAGTATGGGAGATGTACATGTGGACAGTTTCAAGCACCAGCTCTTTGTGGACACTTGGAAACAGCGCTGTGAAAAAATTTCGTACGAAGCAGGATTTGGACAAAGTTGAAAGACCTTCCAAAACCAACCCTAAAGAACTGAGCCAAACAATGAATGTTGCAATAAGCTCCTCCAGAAAGGTGCTTCTATGACACAACTCCCGAGCAGGTAGCTACTTTCTGCACAGTACAAAATGCATACGAATTCCTGGCTGAAAACTCATTCCAGAAGGACGAAATGCATGTCTTTCTCTCAAAAGGAACACTCAGCCACTAGGCTTTTGCTTGCTCCTTCAAAGTCTTTGTCGAAACGTGTGTTTTCACTGCTGGAATACGTTTTAGGAAGCATTGTTTCAATCTCTTGCAAACCTCATGTTTCTTACACAATGTGGAAAACTAAGGAGCATGTTTCGCAAATCACTTGAAATCTAGGGAAACGCACACTGCATCACTCTTGCTCAAACACGCTCTTTCTCCTAATGTGTTGAGAACATTCAAGAAACCAGAAAACAAGGGCATTTTGCACTGAAACTCAGACGGGCATGTAGAGGAGGTCATTTCGTTTGGTAGTAGAGTGCAAAAGCGTCATTGACTTCATGTTCTCGTTGAAACCCTTACATTTCCAAGTGAAAAGAAGTAGGACTTTCACAAAAAGATGTGTTTGCGTGTCTGTGGTGAAAGGAGCTCTAAGTTGTGTATTCAGTGCTGGAGAGTGACACACTCTACACAGGTTACACAGCGTTTTAGGAGCACCAACATGCTGCAAACTGGAACTGCTACAAGGTGTGTGTAGCATGCAGAAAGAAGGCTTGTCATTTCAAAGAAAGAAGAGAAAACCAAAATCCAGGTAGTGAAACGAGCACACCAGCATGGGAGATGTGCATGTGGACAGTTTCCAGGAGCAGCTCTTTGTGGACACTTGGAAAGAGCGCTGTGAAAAGATTTCATACGAAGCGGATTTGGACAAAGTTGAAAGACCTTCCAAAACCAACCCTAAAGAACTTAGCCAAACAAAGAATGTTGCAATAAGCTCCTCCAGGAAAGGTGCTTCCATGACACAACTCAAGAGCAGGTAGCTACATTCTGCACAGTACAAAACGCATATGAATTCCTGGCTGAAAACTCACTCCAGAAGGAACAAATGCTTGTGTTTCTCTCCGAAAGAACACTCAGCGACTATTCTTTCGCTTGCTCCTTCCAAGTCTTGGTAGAAACGTGTGTTTTCACTGCGGTAATACGTTTTAGGATGCATTGTTTCAATCTCTTGCAAGACTCATGTTGTTTCTTAGACAATGTGGAAACACAAGGAGTATGTTTCCCAGTTCACTTGAAAGCCAGGAAAACGCACACTGCATCACTCTTCCTCAAACACGCTCTTTCACCTGATGCTTTGGGAATGTTCAAGAAAGCAGAAAAGAAGGGCATTTTGCAGTGAAATTCAGACGGGCATGTACAAAAGATCACTTCTATTCTTTGCAGAGTGCAAAAGCGTAATCGACTTCATGTTCTCAAAGAAACCCATATATTTTCCAAGGGACCTGAAGTAAGACTTTCACAAAAAGATGTGTTTGTGTGTCTGCTTTGAAAGGAGCTCTAAGTTGTGTATTCAGTGCTGTAGAATGACACACTCTACATAGAATACTCAGCATTTTGGGGAGACCAACATGCTGCAAACTGAAACTGCTACAAGGTGTGTGTAGCATACAGAAAGAAGGCTTGTCGTTTCAAAGAAAGAAGAGGAAACCAAAATCCAGGTAGGGGAACGAGCACACCAGTATGGGAGATGTACATGTGGACAGTTTCAAGCACCAGCTCTTTGTGGACACTTGGAAACAGCGCTGTGAAAAAATTTCGTACGAAGCAGGATTTGGACAAAGTTGAAAGACCTTCCAAAACCAACCCTAAAGAACTGAGCCAAACAATGAATGTTGCAATAAGCTCCTCCAGAAAGGTGCTTCTATGACACAACTCCCGAGCAGGTAGCTACTTTCTGCACAGTACAAAATGCATACGAATTCCTGGCTGAAAACTCATTCCAGAAGGACGAAATGCATGTCTTTCTCTCAAAAGGAACACTCAGCCACTAGGCTTTTGCTTGCTCCTTCAAAGTCTTTGTCGAAACGTGTGTTTTCACTGCTGGAATACGTTTTAGGAAGCATTGTTTCAATCTCTTGCAAACCTCATGTTTCTTACACAATGTGGAAAACTAAGGAGCATGTTTCGCAAATCACTTGAAATCTAGGGAAACGCACACTGCATCACTCTTGCTCAAACACGCTCTTTCTCCTAATGTGTTGAGAACATTCAAGAAACCAGAAAACAAGGGCGTTTTGCACTGAAACTCAGACGGGCATGTAGAGGAGGTCATTTCGTTTGGTAGTAGAGTGCAAAAGCATCATTGACTTCATGTTCTCTTTGAAACTCTTACATTTCCAAGTGAAAAGAAGTAGGACTTTCACAAAAAGATGTGTTTGCGTGTCTGTGGTGAAAGGAGCTCTAAGTTGTGTATTCAGTGCTGGAGAGTGACACACTCTACACAGGTTACACAGCGTTTTAGGAGCACCAACATGCTGCAAACTGGAACTGCTACAAGGTGTGTGTAGCATGCAGAAAGAAGGCTTGTCATTTCAAAGAAAGAAGAGAAAACCAAAATCCAGGTAGTGAAACGAGCACACCAGCATGGGAGATGTGCATGTGGACAGTTTCCAGGAGCAGCTCTTTGTGGACACTTGGAAAGAGCGCTGTGAAAAGATTTCATACGAAGCGGATTTGGACAAAGTTGAAAGACCTTCCAAAACCAACCCTAAAGAACTTAGCCAAACAAAGAATGTTGCAATAAGCTCCTCCAGGAAAGGTGCTTCTATGACACAACTCAAGAGCAGGTAGCTACATTCTGCACAGTACAAAACGCATATGAATTCCTGGCTGAAAACTCACTCCAGAAGGAACAAATGCTTGTGTTTCTCTCCGAAAGAACACTCAGCGACTATTCTTTCGCTTGCTCCTTCCAAGTCTTGGTAGAAACGTGTGTTTTCACTGCGGTAATACGTTTTAGGATGCATTGTTTCAATCTCTTGCAAGACTCATGTTGTTTCTTAGACAATGTGGAAACACAAGGAGTATGTTTCCCAGTTCACTTGAAAGCCAGGAAAACGCACACTGCATCACTCTTCCTCAAACACGCTCTTTCACCTGATGCTTTGGGAATGTTCAAGAAAGCAGAAAAGAAGGGCATTTTGCAGTGAAATTCAGACGGGCATGTACAAAAGATCACTTCTATTCTTTGCAGAGTGCAAAAGCGTAATCGACTTCATGTTCTCAAAGAAACCCATATATTTTCCAAGGGACCTGAAGTAAGACTTTCACAAAAAGATGTGTTTGTGTGTCTGCTTTGAAAGGAGCTCTAAGTTGTGTATTCAGTGCTGTAGAATGACACACTCTACATAGAATACTCAGCATTTTGGGGAGACCAACATGCTGCAAACTGAAACTGCTACAAGGTGTGTGTAGCATACAGAAAGAAGGCTTGTCGTTTCAAAGAAAGAAGAGGAAACCAAAATCCAGGTAGGGGAACGAGCACACCAGTATGGGAGATGTACATGTGGACAGTTTCAAGCACCAGCTCTTTGTGGACACTTGGAAACAGCGCTGTGAAAAAATTTCGTACGAAGCAGGATTTGGACAAAGTTGAAAGACCTTCCAAAACCAACCCTAAAGAACTGAGCCAAACAATGAATGTTGCAATAAGCTCCTCCAGAAAGGTGCTTCTATGACACAACTCCCGAGCAGGTAGCTACTTTCTGCACAGTACAAAATGCATACGAATTCCTGGCTGAAAACTCATTCCAGAAGGACGAAATGCATGTCTTTCTCTCAAAAGGAACACTCAGCCACTAGGCTTTTGCTTGCTCCTTCAAAGTCTTTGTCGAAACGTGTGTTTTCACTGCTGGAATACGTTTTAGGAAGCATTGTTTCAATCTCTTGCAAACCTCATGTTTCTTACACAATGTGGAAAACTAAGGAGCATGTTTCGCAAATCACTTGAAATCTAGGGAAACGCACACTGCATCACTCTTGCTCAAACACGCTCTTTCTCCTAATGTGTTGAGAACATTCAAGAAACCAGAAAACAAGGGCATTTTGCACTGAAACTCAGACGGGCATGTAGAGGAGGTCATTTCGTTTGGTAGTAGAGTGCAAAAGCGTCATTGACTTCATGTTCTCGTTGAAACCCTTACATTTCCAAGTGAAAAGAAGTAGGACTTTCACAAAAAGATGTGTTTGCGTGTCTGTGGTGAAAGGAGCTCTAAGTTGTGTATTCAGTGCTGGAGAGTGACACACTCTACACAGGTTACACAGCGTTTTAGGAGCACCAACATGCTGCAAACTGGAACTGCTACAAGGTGTGTGTAGCATGCAGAAAGAAGGCTTGTCATTTCAAAGAAAGAAGAGAAAACCAAAATCCAGGTAGTGAAACGAGCACACCAGCATGGGAGATGTGCATGTGGACAGTTTCCAGGAGCAGCTCTTTGTGGACACTTGGAAAGAGCGCTGTGAAAAGATTTCATACGAAGCGGATTTGGACAAAGTTGAAAGACCTTCCAAAACCAACCCTAAAGAACTTAGCCAAACAAAGAATGTTGCAATAAGCTCCTCCAGGAAAGGTGCTTCCATGACACAACTCAAGAGCAGGTAGCTACATTCTGCACAGTACAAAACGCATATGAATTCCTGGCTGAAAACTCACTCCAGAAGGAACAAATGCTTGTGTTTTTCTCCGAAAGAACACTCAGCGACTATTCTTTCGCTTGCTCCTTCCAAGTCTTGGTAGAAACGTGTGTTTTCACTGCGGTAATACGTTTTAGGATGCATTGTTTCAATCTCTTGCAAGACTCATGTTGTTTCTTAGACAATGTGGAAACACAAGGAGTATGTTTCCCAGTTCACTTGAAAGCCAGGAAAACGCACACTGCATCACTCTTCCTCAAACACGCTCTTTCACCTGATGCTTTGGGAATGTTCAAGAAAGCAGAAAAGAAGGGCATTTTGCAGTGAAATTCAGACGGGCATGTACAAAAGATCACTTCTATTCTTTGCAGAGTGCAAAAGCGTAATCGACTTCATGTTCTCAAAGAAACCCATATATTTTCCAAGGGACCTGAAGTAAGACTTTCACAAAAAGATGTGTTTGTGTGTCTGCTTTGAAAGGAGCTCTAAGTTGTGTATTCAGTGCTGTAGAATGACACACTCTACATAGAATACTCAGCATTTTGGGGAGACCAACATGCTGCAAACTGAAACTGCTACAAGGTGTGTGTAGCATACAGAAAGAAGGCTTGTCGTTTCAAAGAAAGAAGAGGAAACCAAAATCCAGGTAGGGGAACGAGCACACCAGTATGGGAGATGTACATGTGGACAGTTTCAAGCACCAGCTCTTTGTGGACACTTGGAAACAGCGCTGTGAAAAAATTTCGTACGAAGCAGGATTTGGACAAAGTTGAAAGACCTTCCAAAACCAACCCTAAAGAACTGAGCCAAACAATGAATGTTGCAATAAGCTCCTCCAGAAAGGTGCTTCTATGACACAACTCCCGAGCAGGTAGCTACTTTCTGCACAGTACAAAATGCATACGAATTCCTGGCTGAAAACTCATTCCAGAAGGACGAAATGCATGTCTTTCTCTCAAAAGGAACACTCAGCCACTAGGCTTTTGCTTGCTCCTTCAAAGTCTTTGTCGAAACGTGTGTTTTCACTGCTGGAATACGTTTTAGGAAGCATTGTTTCAATCTCTTGCAAACCTCATGTTTCTTACACAATGTGGAAAACTAAGGAGCATGTTTCGCAAATCACTTGAAATCTAGGGAAACGCACACTGCATCACTCTTGCTCAAACACGCTCTTTCTCCTAATGTGTTGAGAACATTCAAGAAACCAGAAAACAAGGGCATTTTGCACTGAAACTCAGACGGGCATGTAGAGGAGGTCATTTCGTTTGGTAGTAGAGTGCAAAAGCGTCATTGACTTCATGTTCTCGTTGAAACCCTTACATTTCCAAGTGAAAAGAAGTAGGACTTTCACAAAAAGATGTGTTTGCGTGTCTGTGGTGAAAGGAGCTCTAAGTTGTGTATTCAGTGCTGGAGAGTGACACACTCTACACAGGTTACACAGCGTTTTAGGAGCACCAACATGCTGCAAACTGGAACTGCTACAAGGTGTGTGTAGCATGCAGAAAGAAGGCTTGTCATTTCAAAGAAAGAAGAGAAAACCAAAATCCAGGTAGTGAAACGAGCACACCAGCATGGGAGATGTGCATGTGGACAGTTTCCAGGAGCAGCTCTTTGTGGACACTTGGAAAGAGCGCTGTGAAAAGATTTCATACGAAGCGGATTTGGACAAAGTTGAAAGACCTTCCAAAACCAACCCTAAAGAACTTAGCCAAACAAAGAATGTTGCAATAAGCTCCTCCAGGAAAGGTGCTTCTATGACACAACTCAAGAGCAGGTAGCTACATTCTGCACAGTACAAAACGCATATGAATTCCTGGCTGAAAACTCACTCCAGAAGGAACAAATGCTTGTGTTTCTCTCCGAAAGAACACTCAGCGACTATTCTTTCGCTTGCTCCTTCCAAGTCTTGGTAGAAACGTGTGTTTTCACTGCGGTAATACGTTTTAGGATGCATTGTTTCAATCTCTTGCAAGACTCATGTTGTTTCTTAGACAATGTGGAAACACAAGGAGTATGTTTCCCAGTTCACTTGAAAGCCAGGAAAACGCACACTGCATCACTCTTCCTCAAACACGCTCTTTCACCTGATGCTTTGGGAATGTTCAAGAAAGCAGAAAAGAAGGGCATTTTGCAGTGAAATTCAGACGGGCATGTACAAAAGATCACTTCTATTCTTTGCAGAGTGCAAAAGCGTAATCGACTTCATGTTCTCAAAGAAACCCATATATTTTCCAAGGGACCTGAAGTAAGACTTTCACAAAAAGATGTGTTTGTGTGTCTGCTTTGAAAGGAGCTCTAAGTTGTGTATTCAGTGCTGTAGAATGACACACTCTACATAGAATACTCAGCATTTTGGGGAGACCAACATGCTGCAAACTGAAACTGCTACAAGGTGTGTGTAGCATACAGAAAGAAGGCTTGTCGTTTCAAAGAAAGAAGAGGAAACCAAAATCCAGGTAGGGGAACGAGCACACCAGTATGGGAGATGTACATGTGGACAGTTTCAAGCACCAGCTCTTTGTGGACACTTGGAAACAGCGCTGTGAAAAAATTTCGTACGAAGCAGGATTTGGACAAAGTTGAAAGACCTTCCAAAACCAACCCTAAAGAACTGAGCCAAACAATGAATGTTGCAATAAGCTCCTCCAGAAAGGTGCTTCTATGACACAACTCCCGAGCAGGTAGCTACTTTCTGCACAGTACAAAATGCATACGAATTCCTGGCTGAAAACTCATTCCAGAAGGACGAAATGCATGTCTTTCTCTCAAAAGGAACACTCAGCCACTAGGCTTTTGCTTGCTCCTTCAAAGTCTTTGTCGAAACGTGTGTTTTCACTGCTGGAATACGTTTTAGGAAGCATTGTTTCAATCTCTTGCAAACCTCATGTTTCTTACACAATGTGGAAAACTAAGGAGCATGTTTCGCAAATCACTTGAAATCTAGGGAAACGCACACTGCATCACTCTTGCTCAAACACGCTCTTTCTCCTAATGTGTTGAGAACATTCAAGAAACCAGAAAACAAGGGCATTTTGCACTGAAACTCAGACGGGCATGTAGAGGAGGTCATTTCGTTTGGTAGTAGAGTGCAAAAGCGTCATTGACTTCATGTTCTCGTTGAAACCCTTACATTTCCAAGTGAAAAGAAGTAGGACTTTCACAAAAAGATGTGTTTGCGTGTCTGTGGTGAAAGGAGCTCTAAGTTGTGTATTCAGTGCTGGAGAGTGACACACTCTACACAGGTTACACAGCGTTTTAGGAGCACCAACATGCTGCAAACTGGAACTGCTACAAGGTGTGTGTAGCATGCAGAAAGAAGGCTTGTCATTTCAAAGAAAGAAGAGAAAACCAAAATCCAGGTAGTGAAACGAGCACACCAGCATGGGAGATGTGCATGTGGACAGTTTCCAGGAGCAGCTCTTTGTGGACACTTGGAAAGAGCGCTGTGAAAAGATTTCATACGAAGCGGATTTGGACAAAGTTGAAAGACCTTCCAAAACCAACCCTAAAGAACTTAGCCAAACAAAGAATGTTGCAATAAGCTCCTCCAGGAAAGGTGCTTCCATGACACAACTCAAGAGCAGGTAGCTACATTCTGCACAGTACAAAACGCATATGAATTCCTGGCTGAAAACTCACTCCAGAAGGAACAAATGCTTGTGTTTTTCTCCGAAAGAACACTCAGCGACTATTCTTTCGCTTGCTCCTTCCAAGTCTTGGTAGAAACGTGTGTTTTCACTGCGGTAATACGTTTTAGGATGCATTGTTTCAATCTCTTGCAAGACTCATGTTGTTTCTTAGACAATGTGGAAACACAAGGAGTATGTTTCCCAGTTCACTTGAAAGCCAGGAAAACGCACACTGCATCACTCTTCCTCAAACACGCTCTTTCACCTGATGCTTTGGGAATGTTCAAGAAAGCAGAAAAGAAGGGCATTTTGCAGTGAAATTCAGACGGGCATGTACAAAAGATCACTTCTATTCTTTGCAGAGTGCAAAAGCGTAATCGACTTCATGTTCTCAAAGAAACCCATATATTTTCCAAGGGACCTGAAGTAAGACTTTCACAAAAAGATGTGTTTGTGTGTCTGCTTTGAAAGGAGCTCTAAGTTGTGTATTCAGTGCTGTAGAATGACACACTCTACATAGAATACTCAGCATTTTGGGGAGACCAACATGCTGCAAACTGAAACTGCTACAAGGTGTGTGTAGCATACAGAAAGAAGGCTTGTCGTTTCAAAGAAAGAAGAGGAAACCAAAATCCAGGTAGGGGAACGAGCACACCAGTATGGGAGATGTACATGTGGACAGTTTCAAGCACCAGCTCTTTGTGGACACTTGGAAACAGCGCTGTGAAAAAATTTCGTACGAAGCAGGATTTG
The DNA here is from genome assembly GCF_054644295.1 of Miniopterus natalensis. Lineage (NCBI taxonomy): Eukaryota > Metazoa > Chordata > Mammalia > Chiroptera > Miniopteridae > Miniopterus > Miniopterus natalensis. The sequence goes on along the minus strand of NW_028269993.1, from coordinate 755,088 downwards.
GACAAAGTTGAAAGACCTTCCAAAACCAACCCTAAAGAACTGAGCCAAACAATGAATGTTGCAATAAGCTCCTCCAGAAAGGTGCTTCTATGACACAACTCCCGAGCAGGTAGCTACTTTCTGCACAGTACAAAATGCATACGAATTCCTGGCTGAAAACTCATTCCAGAAGGACGAAATGCATGTCTTTCTCTCAAAAGGAACACTCAGCCACTAGGCTTTTGCTTGCTCCTTCAAAGTCTTTGTCGAAACGTGTGTTTTCACTGCTGGAATACGTTTTAGGAAGCATTGTTTCAATCTCTTGCAAACCTCATGTTTCTTACACAATGTGGAAAACTAAGGAGTATGTTTCGCAAATCACTTGAAATCTAGGGAAACGCACACTGCATCACTCTTGCTCAAACACGCTCTTTCTCCTAATGTGTTGAGAACATTCAAGAAACCAGAAAACAAGGGCGTTTTGCACTGAAACTCAGACGGGCATGTAGAGGAGGTCATTTCGTTTGGTAGTAGAGTGCAAAAGCATCATTGACTTCATGTTCTCTTTGAAACCCTTACATTTCCAAGTGAAAAGAAGTAGGACTTTCACAAAAAGATGTGTTTGCGTGTCTGTGGTGAAAGGAGCTCTAAGTTGTGTATTCAGTGCTGGAGAGTGACACACTCTACACAGGTTACACAGCGTTTTAGGAGCACCAACATGCTGCAAACTGGAACTGCTACAAGGTGTGTGTAGCATGCAGAAAGAAGGCTTGTCATTTCAAAGAAAGAAGAGAAAACCAAAATCCAGGTAGTGAAACGAGCACACCAGCATGGGAGATGTGCATGTGGACAGTTTCCAGGAGCAGCTCTTTGTGGACACTTGGAAAGAGCGCTGTGAAAAGATTTCATACGAAGCGGATTTGGACAAAGTTGAAAGACCTTCCAAAACCAACCCTAAAGAACTTAGCCAAACAAAGAATGTTGCAATAAGCTCCTCCAGGAAAGGTGCTTCTATGACACAACTCAAGAGCAGGTAGCTACATTCTGCACAGTACAAAACGCATATGAATTCCTGGCTGAAAACTCACTCCAGAAGGAACAAATGCTTGTGTTTCTCTCCGAAAGAACACTCAGCGACTATTCTTTCGCTTGCTCCTTCCAAGTCTTGGTAGAAACGTGTGTTTTCACTGCGGTAATACGTTTTAGGATGCATTGTTTCAATCTCTTGCAAGACTCATGTTGTTTCTTAGACAATGTGGAAACACAAGGAGTATGTTTCCCAGTTCACTTGAAAGCCAGGAAAACGCACACTGCATCACTCTTCCTCAAACACGCTCTTTCACCTGATGCTTTGGGAATGTTCAAGAAAGCAGAAAAGAAGGGCATTTTGCAGTGAAATTCAGACGGGCATGTACAAAAGATCACTTCTATTCTTTGCAGAGTGCAAAAGCGTAATCGACTTCATGTTCTCAAAGAAACCCATATATTTTCCAAGGGACCTGAAGTAAGACTTTCACAAAAAGATGTGTTTGTGTGTCTGCTTTGAAAGGAGCTCTAAGTTGTGTATTCAGTGCTGTAGAATGACACACTCTACATAGAATACTCAGCATTTTGGGGAGACCAACATGCTGCAAACTGAAACTGCTACAAGGTGTGTGTAGCATACAGAAAGAAGGCTTGTCGTTTCAAAGAAAGAAGAGGAAACCAAAATCCAGGTAGGGGAACGAGCACACCAGTATGGGAGATGTACATGTGGACAGTTTCAAGCACCAGCTCTTTGTGGACACTTGGAAACAGCGCTGTGAAAAAATTTCGTACGAAGCAGGATTTGGACAAAGTTGAAAGACCTTCCAAAACCAACCCTAAAGAACTGAGCCAAACAATGAATGTTGCAATAAGCTCCTCCAGAAAGGTGCTTCTATGACACAACTCCCGAGCAGGTAGCTACTTTCTGCACAGTACAAAATGCATACGAATTCCTGGCTGAAAACTCATTCCAGAAGGACGAAATGCATGTCTTTCTCTCAAAAGGAACACTCAGCCACTAGGCTTTTGCTTGCTCCTTCAAAGTCTTTGTCGAAACGTGTGTTTTCACTGCTGGAATACGTTTTAGGAAGCATTGTTTCAATCTCTTGCAAACCTCATGTTTCTTACACAATGTGGAAAACTAAGGAGCATGTTTCGCAAATCACTTGAAATCTAGGGAAACGCACACTGCATCACTCTTGCTCAAACACGCTCTTTCTCCTAATGTGTTGAGAACATTCAAGAAACCAGAAAACAAGGGCATTTTGCACTGAAACTCAGACGGGCATGTAGAGGAGGTCATTTCGTTTGGTAGTAGAGTGCAAAAGCGTCATTGACTTCATGTTCTCGTTGAAACCCTTACATTTCCAAGTGAAAAGAAGTAGGACTTTCACAAAAAGATGTGTTTGCGTGTCTGTGGTGAAAGGAGCTCTAAGTTGTGTATTCAGTGCTGGAGAGTGACACACTCTACACAGGTTACACAGCGTTTTAGGAGCACCAACATGCTGCAAACTGGAACTGCTACAAGGTGTGTGTAGCATGCAGAAAGAAGGCTTGTCATTTCAAAGAAAGAAGAGAAAACCAAAATCCAGGTAGTGAAACGAGCACACCAGCATGGGAGATGTGCATGTGGACAGTTTCCAGGAGCAGCTCTTTGTGGACACTTGGAAAGAGCGCTGTGAAAAGATTTCATACGAAGCGGATTTGGACAAAGTTGAAAGACCTTCCAAAACCAACCCTAAAGAACTTAGCCAAACAAAGAATGTTGCAATAAGCTCCTCCAGGAAAGGTGCTTCTATGACACAACTCAAGAGCAGGTAGCTACATTCTGCACAGTACAAAACGCATATGAATTCCTGGCTGAAAACTCACTCCAGAAGGAACAAATGCTTGTGTTTCTCTCCGAAAGAACACTCAGCGACTATTCTTTCGCTTGCTCCTTCCAAGTCTTGGTAGAAACGTGTGTTTTCACTGCGGTAATACGTTTTAGGATGCATTGTTTCAATCTCTTGCAAGACTCATGTTGTTTCTTAGACAATGTGGAAACACAAGGAGTATGTTTCCCAGTTCACTTGAAAGCCAGGAAAACGCACACTGCATCACTCTTCCTCAAACACGCTCTTTCACCTGATGCTTTGGGAATGTTCAAGAAAGCAGAAAAGAAGGGCATTTTGCAGTGAAATTCAGACGGGCATGTACAAAAGATCACTTCTATTCTTTGCAGAGTGCAAAAGCGTAATCGACTTCATGTTCTCAAAGAAACCCATATATTTTCCAAGGGACCTGAAGTAAGACTTTCACAAAAAGATGTGTTTGTGTGTCTGCTTTGAAAGGAGCTCTAAGTTGTGTATTCAGTGCTGTAGAATGACACACTCTACATAGAATACTCAGCATTTTGGGGAGACCGACATGCTGCAAACTGAAACTGCTACAAGGTGTGTGTAGCATACAGAAAGAAGGCTTGTCGTTTCAAAGAAAGAAGAGGAAACCAAAATCCAGGTAGGGGAACGAGCACACCAGTATGGGAGATGTACATGTGGACAGTTTCAAGCACCAGCTCTTTGTGGACACTTGGAAACAGCGCTGTGAAAAAATTTCGTACGAAGCAGGATTTGGACAAAGTTGAAAGACCTTCCAAAACCAACCCTAAAGAACTGAGCCAAACAATGAATGTTGCAATAAGCTCCTCCAGAAAGGTGCTTCTATGACACAACTCCCGAGCAGGTAGCTACTTTCTGCACAGTACAAAATGCATACGAATTCCTGGCTGAAAACTCATTCCAGAAGGACGAAATGCATGTCTTTCTCTCAAAAGGAACACTCAGCCACTAGGCTTTTGCTTGCTCCTTCAAAGTCTTTGTCGAAACGTGTGTTTTCACTGCTGGAATACGTTTTAGGAAGCATTGTTTCAATCTCTTGCAAACCTCATGTTTCTTACACAATGTGGAAAACTAAGGAGCATGTTTCGCAAATCACTTGAAATCTAGGGAAACGCACACTGCATCACTCTTGCTCAAACACGCTCTTTCTCCTAATGTGTTGAGAACATTCAAGAAACCAGAAAACAAGGGCATTTTGCACTGAAACTCAGACGGGCATGTAGAGGAGGTCATTTCGTTTGGTAGTAGAGTGCAAAAGCGTCATTGACTTCATGTTCTCGTTGAAACCCTTACATTTCCAAGTGAAAAGAAGTAGGACTTTCACAAAAAGATGTGTTTGCGTGTCTGTGGTGAAAGGAGCTCTAAGTTGTGTATTCAGTGCTGGAGAGTGACACACTCTACACAGGTTACACAGCGTTTTAGGAGCACCAACATGCTGCAAACTGGAACTGCTACAAGGTGTGTGTAGCATGCAGAAAGAAGGCTTGTCATTTCAAAGAAAGAAGAGAAAACCAAAATCCAGGTAGTGAAACGAGCACACCAGCATGGGAGATGTGCATGTGGACAGTTTCCAGGAGCAGCTCTTTGTGGACACTTGGAAAGAGCGCTGTGAAAAGATTTCATACGAAGCGGATTTGGACAAAGTTGAAAGACCTTCCAAAACCAACCCTAAAGAACTTAGCCAAACAAAGAATGTTGCAATAAGCTCCTCCAGGAAAGGTGCTTCCATGACACAACTCAAGAGCAGGTAGCTACATTCTGCACAGTACAAAACGCATATGAATTCCTGGCTGAAAACTCACTCCAGAAGGAACAAATGCTTGTGTTTCTCTCCGAAAGAACACTCAGCGACTATTCTTTCGCTTGCTCCTTCCAAGTCTTGGTAGAAACGTGTGTTTTCACTGCGGTAATACGTTTTAGGATGCATTGTTTCAATCTCTTGCAAGACTCATGTTGTTTCTTAGACAATGTGGAAACACAAGGAGTATGTTTCCCAGTTCACTTGAAAGCCAGGAAAACGCACACTGCATCACTCTTCCTCAAACACGCTCTTTCACCTGATGCTTTGGGAATGTTCAAGAAAGCAGAAAAGAAGGGCATTTTGCAGTGAAATTCAGACGGGCATGTACAAAAGATCACTTCTATTCTTTGCAGAGTGCAAAAGCGTAATCGACTTCATGTTCTCAAAGAAACCCATATATTTTCCAAGGGACCTGAAGTAAGACTTTCACAAAAAGATGTGTTTGTGTGTCTGCTTTGAAAGGAGCTCTAAGTTGTGTATTCAGTGCTGTAGAATGACACACTCTACATAGAATACTCAGCATTTTGGGGAGACCAACATGCTGCAAACTGAAACTGCTACAAGGTGTGTGTAGCATACAGAAAGAAGGCTTGTCGTTTCAAAGAAAGAAGAGGAAACCAAAATCCAGGTAGGGGAACGAGCACACCAGTATGGGAGATGTACATGTGGACAGTTTCAAGCACCAGCTCTTTGTGGACACTTGGAAACAGCGCTGTGAAAAAATTTCGTACGAAGCAGGATTTGGACAAAGTTGAAAGACCTTCCAAAACCAACCCTAAAGAACTGAGCCAAACAATGAATGTTGCAATAAGCTCCTCCAGAAAGGTGCTTCTATGACACAACTCCCGAGCAGGTAGCTACTTTCTGCACAGTACAAAATGCATACGAATTCCTGGCTGAAAACTCATTCCAGAAGGACGAAATGCATGTCTTTCTCTCAAAAGGAACACTCAGCCACTAGGCTTTTGCTTGCTCCTTCAAAGTCTTTGTCGAAACGTGTGTTTTCACTGCTGGAATACGTTTTAGGAAGCATTGTTTCAATCTCTTGCAAACCTCATGTTTCTTACACAATGTGGAAAACTAAGGAGTATGTTTCGCAAATCACTTGAAATCTAGGGAAACGCACACTGCATCACTCTTGCTCAAACACGCTCTTTCTCCTAATGTGTTGAGAACATTCAAGAAACCAGAAAACAAGGGCGTTTTGCACTGAAACTCAGACGGGCATGTAGAGGAGGTCATTTCGTTTGGTAGTAGAGTGCAAAAGCATCATTGACTTCATGTTCTCTTTGAAACCCTTACATTTCCAAGTGAAAAGAAGTAGGACTTTCACAAAAAGATGTGTTTGCGTGTCTGTGGTGAAAGGAGCTCTAAGTTGTGTATTCAGTGCTGGAGAGTGACACACTCTACACAGGTTACACAGCGTTTTAGGAGCACCAACATGCTGCAAACTGGAACTGCTACAAGGTGTGTGTAGCATGCAGAAAGAAGGCTTGTCATTTCAAAGAAAGAAGAGAAAACCAAAATCCAGGTAGTGAAACGAGCACACCAGCATGGGAGATGTGCATGTGGACAGTTTCCAGGAGCAGCTCTTTGTGGACACTTGGAAAGAGCGCTGTGAAAAGATTTCATACGAAGCGGATTTGGACAAAGTTGAAAGACCTTCCAAAACCAACCCTAAAGAACTTAGCCAAACAAAGAATGTTGCAATAAGCTCCTCCAGGAAAGGTGCTTCTATGACACAACTCAAGAGCAGGTAGCTACATTCTGCACAGTACAAAACGCATATGAATTCCTGGCTGAAAACTCACTCCAGAAGGAACAAATGCTTGTGTTTCTCTCCGAAAGAACACTCAGCGACTATTCTTTCGCTTGCTCCTTCCAAGTCTTGGTAGAAACGTGTGTTTTCACTGCGGTAATACGTTTTAGGATGCATTGTTTCAATCTCTTGCAAGACTCATGTTGTTTCTTAGACAATGTGGAAACACAAGGAGTATGTTTCCCAGTTCACTTGAAAGCCAGGAAAACGCACACTGCATCACTCTTCCTCAAACACGCTCTTTCACCTGATGCTTTGGGAATGTTCAAGAAAGCAGAAAAGAAGGGCATTTTGCAGTGAAATTCAGACGGGCATGTACAAAAGATCACTTCTATTCTTTGCAGAGTGCAAAAGCGTAATCGACTTCATGTTCTCAAAGAAACCCATATATTTTCCAAGGGACCTGAAGTAAGACTTTCACAAAAAGATGTGTTTGTGTGTCTGCTTTGAAAGGAGCTCTAAGTTGTGTATTCAGTGCTGTAGAATGACACACTCTACATAGAATACTCAGCATTTTGGGGAGACCAACATGCTGCAAACTGAAACTGCTACAAGGTGTGTGTAGCATACAGAAAGAAGGCTTGTCGTTTCAAAGAAAGAAGAGGAAACCAAAATCCAGGTAGGGGAACGAGCACACCAGTATGGGAGATGTACATGTGGACAGTTTCAAGCACCAGCTCTTTGTGGACACTTGGAAACAGCGCTGTGAAAAAATTTCGTACGAAGCAGGATTTGGACAAAGTTGAAAGACCTTCCAAAACCAACCCTAAAGAACTGAGCCAAACAATGAATGTTGCAATAAGCTCCTCCAGAAAGGTGCTTCTATGACACAACTCCCGAGCAGGTAGCTACTTTCTGCACAGTACAAAATGCATACGAATTCCTGGCTGAAAACTCATTCCAGAAGGACGAAATGCATGTCTTTCTCTCAAAAGGAACACTCAGCCACTAGGCTTTTGCTTGCTCCTTCAAAGTCTTTGTCGAAACGTGTGTTTTCACTGCTGGAATACGTTTTAGGAAGCATTGTTTCAATCTCTTGCAAACCTCATGTTTCTTACACAATGTGGAAAACTAAGGAGCATGTTTCGCAAATCACTTGAAATCTAGGGAAACGCACACTGCATCACTCTTGCTCAAACACGCTCTTTCTCCTAATGTGTTGAGAACATTCAAGAAACCAGAAAACAAGGGCATTTTGCACTGAACCTCAGACGGGCATGTAGAAGAGGTCATTTCGTTTGGTAGTAGAGTGCAAAAGCATCATTGACTTCATGTTCTCGTTGAAAACCTTACATTTCCAAGTGAAAAGAAGTAGGACTTTCACAAAAAGATGTGTTTGCGTGTCTGTGGTGAAAGGGGCTCTAAGTTGTGTATTCAGTGCTGGAGAGTGACACACTCTACACAGGTTACACAGCGTTTTAGGAGCACCAACATGCTGCAAACTGGAACTGCTACAAGGTGTGTGTAGCATGCAGAAAGAAGGCTTGTCATTTCAAAGAAAGAAGAGAAAACCAAAATCCAGGTAGTGAAACGAGCACACCAGCATGGGAGATGTGCATGTGGACAGTTTCCAGGAGCAGCTCTTTGTGGACACTTGGAAAGAGCGCTGTGAAAAGATTTCATACGAAGCGGATTTGGACAAAGTTGAAAGACCTTCCAAAACCAACCCTAAAGAACTTAGCCAAACAAAGAATGTTGCAATAAGCTCCTCCAGGAAAGGTGCTTCCATGACACAACTCAAGAGCAGGTAGCTACATTCTGCACAGTACAAAACGCATATGAATTCCTGGCTGAAAACTCACTCCAGAAGGAACAAATGCTTGTGTTTCTCTCCGAAAGAACACTCAGCGACTATTCTTTCGCTTGCTCCTTCCAAGTCTTGGTAGAAACGTGTGTTTTCACTGCGGTAATACGTTTTAGGATGCATTGTTTCAATCTCTTGCAAGACTCATGTTGTTTCTTAGACAATGTGGAAACACAAGGAGTATGTTTCCCAGTTCACTTGAAAGCCAGGAAAACGCACACTGCATCACTCTTCCTCAAACACGCTCTTTCACCTGATGCTTTGGGAATGTTCAAGAAAGCAGAAAAGAAGGGCATTTTGCAGTGAAATTCAGACGGGCATGTACAAAAGATCACTTCTATTCTTTGCAGAGTGCAAAAGCGTAATCGACTTCATGTTCTCAAAGAAACCCATATATTTTCCAAGGGACCTGAAGTAAGACTTTCACAAAAAGATGTGTTTGTGTGTCTGCTTTGAAAGGAGCTCTAAGTTGTGTATTCAGTGCTGTAGAATGACACACTCTACATAGAATACTCAGCATTTTGGGGAGACCAACATGCTGCAAACTGAAACTGCTACAAGGTGTGTGTAGCATACAGAAAGAAGGCTTGTCGTTTCAAAGAAAGAAGAGGAAACCAAAATCCAGGTAGGGGAACGAGCACACCAGTATGGGAGATGTACATGTGGACAGTTTCAAGCACCAGCTCTTTGTGGACACTTGGAAACAGCGCTGTGAAAAAATTTCGTACGAAGCAGGATTTGGACAAAGTTGAAAGACCTTCCAAAACCAACCCTAAAGAACTGAGCCAAACAATGAATGTTGCAATAAGCTCCTCCAGAAAGGTGCTTCTATGACACAACTCCCGAGCAGGTAGCTACTTTCTGCACAGTACAAAATGCATACGAATTCCTGGCTGAAAACTCATTCCAGAAGGACGAAATGCATGTCTTTCTCTCAAAAGGAACACTCAGCCACTAGGCTTTTGCTTGCTCCTTCAAAGTCTTTGTCGAAACGTGTGTTTTCACTGCTGGAATACGTTTTAGGAAGCATTGTTTCAATCTCTTGCAAACCTCATGTTTCTTACACAATGTGGAAAACTAAGGAGCATGTTTCGCAAATCACTTGAAATCTAGGGAAACGCACACTGCATCACTCTTGCTCAAACACGCTCTTTCTCCTAATGTGTTGAGAACATTCAAGAAACCAGAAAACAAGGGCATTTTGCACTGAAACTCAGACGGGCATGTAGAGGAGGTCATTTCGTTTGGTAGTAGAGTGCAAAAGCGTCATTGACTTCATGTTCTCGTTGAAACCCTTACATTTCCAAGTGAAAAGAAGTAGGACTTTCACAAAAAGATGTGTTTGCGTGTCTGTGGTGAAAGGAGCTCTAAGTTGTGTATTCAGTGCTGGAGAGTGACACACTCTACACAGGTTACACAGCGTTTTAGGAGCACCAACATGCTGCAAACTGGAACTGCTACAAGGTGTGTGTAGCATGCAGAAAGAAGGCTTGTCATTTCAAAGAAAGAAGAGAAAACCAAAATCCAGGTAGTGAAACGAGCACACCAGCATGGGAGATGTGCATGTGGACAGTTTCCAGGAGCAGCTCTTTGTGGACACTTGGAAAGAGCGCTGTGAAAAGATTTCATACGAAGCGGATTTGGACAAAGTTGAAAGACCTTCCAAAACCAACCCTAAAGAACTTAGCCAAACAAAGAATGTTGCAATAAGCTCCTCCAGGAAAGGTGCTTCTATGACACAACTCAAGAGCAGGTAGCTACATTCTGCACAGTACAAAACGCATATGAATTCCTGGCTGAAAACTCACTCCAGAAGGAACAAATGCTTGTGTTTCTCTCCGAAAGAACACTCAGCGACTATTCTTTCGCTTGCTCCTTCCAAGTCTTGGTAGAAACGTGTGTTTTCACTGCGGTAATACGTTTTAGGATGCATTGTTTCAATCTCTTGCAAGACTCATGTTGTTTCTTAGACAATGTGGAAACACAAGGAGTATGTTTCCCAGTTCACTTGAAAGCCAGGAAAACGCACACTGCATCACTCTTCCTCAAACACGCTCTTTCACCTGATGCTTTGGGAATGTTCAAGAAAGCAGAAAAGAAGGGCATTTTGCAGTGAAATTCAGACGGGCATGTACAAAAGATCACTTCTATTCTTTGCAGAGTGCAAAAGCGTAATCGACTTCATGTTCTCAAAGAAACCCATATATTTTCCAAGGGACCTGAAGTAAGACTTTCACAAAAAGATGTGTTTGTGTGTCTGCTTTGAAAGGAGCTCTAAGTTGTGTATTCAGTGCTGTAGAATGACACACTCTACATAGAATACTCAGCATTTTGGGGAGACCAACATGCTGCAAACTGAAACTGCTACAAGGTGTGTGTAGCATACAGAAAGAAGGCTTGTCGTTTCAAAGAAAGAAGAGGAAACCAAAATCCAGGTAGGGGAACGAGCACACCAGTATGGGAGATGTACATGTGGACAGTTTCAAGCACCAGCTCTTTGTGGACACTTGGAAACAGCGCTGTGAAAAAATTTCGTACGAAGCAGGATTTGGACAAAGTTGAAAGACCTTCCAAAACCAACCCTAAAGAACTGAGCCAAACAATGAATGTTGCAATAAGCTCCTCCAGAAAGGTGCTTCTATGACACAACTCCCGAGCAGGTAGCTACTTTCTGCACAGTACAAAATGCATACGAATTCCTGGCTGAAAACTCATTCCAGAAGGACGAAATGCATGTCTTTCTCTCAAAAGGAACACTCAGCCACTAGGCTTTTGCTTGCTCCTTCAAAGTCTTTGTCGAAACGTGTGTTTTCACTGCTGGAATACGTTTTAGGAAGCATTGTTTCAATCTCTTGCAAACCTCATGTTTCTTACACAATGTGGAAAACTAAGGAGCATGTTTCGCAAATCACTTGAAATCTAGGGAAACGCACACTGCATCACTCTTGCTCAAACACGCTCTTTCTCCTAATGTGTTGAGAACATTCAAGAAACCAGAAAACAAGGGCATTTTGCACTGAAACTCAGACGGGCATGTAGAGGAGGTCATTTCGTTTGGTAGTAGAGTGCAAAAGCGTCATTGACTTCATGTTCTCGTTGAAACCCTTACATTTCCAAGTGAAAAGAAGTAGGACTTTCACAAAAAGATGTGTTTGCGTGTCTGTGGTGAAAGGAGCTCTAAGTTGTGTATTCAGTGCTGGAGAGTGACACACTCTACACAGGTTACACAGCGTTTTAGGAGCACCAACATGCTGCAAACTGGAACTGCTACAAGGTGTGTGTAGCATGCAGAAAGAAGGCTTGTCATTTCAAAGAAAGAAGAGAAAACCAAAATCCAGGTAGTGAAACGAGCACACCAGCATGGGAGATGTGCATGTGGACAGTTTCCAGGAGCAGCTCTTTGTGGACACTTGGAAAGAGCGCTGTGAAAAGATTTCATACGAAGCGGATTTGGACAAAGTTGAAAGACCTTCCAAAACCAACCCTAAAGAACTTAGCCAAACAAAGAATGTTGCAATAAGCTCCTCCAGGAAAGGTGCTTCCATGACACAACTCAAGAGCAGGTAGCTACATTCTGCACAGTACAAAACGCATATGAATTCCTGGCTGAAAACTCACTCCAGAAGGAACAAATGCTTGTGTTTCTCTCCGAAAGAACACTCAGCGACTATTCTTTCGCTTGCTCCTTCCAAGTCTTGGTAGAAACGTGTGTTTTCACTGCGGTAATACGTTTTAGGATGCATTGTTTCAATCTCTTGCAAGACTCATGTTGTTTCTTAGACAATGTGGAAACACAAGGAGTATGTTTCCCAGTTCACTTGAAAGCCAGGAAAACGCACACTGCATCACTCTTCCTCAAACACGCTCTTTCACCTGATGCTTTGGGAATGTTCAAGAAAGCAGAAAAGAAGGGCATTTTGCAGTGAAATTCAGACGGGCATGTACAAAAGATCACTTCTATTCTTTGCAGAGTGCAAAAGCGTAATCGACTTCATGTTCTCAAAGAAACCCATATATTTTCCAAGGGACCTGAAGTAAGACTTTCACAAAAAGATGTGTTTGTGTGTCTGCTTTGAAAGGAGCTCTAAGTTGTGTATTCAGTGCTGTAGAATGACACACTCTACATAGAATACTCAGCATTTTGGGGAGACCAACATGCTGCAAACTGAAACTGCTACAAGGTGTGTGTAGCATACAGAAAGAAGGCTTGTCGTTTCAAAGAAAGAAGAGGAAACCAAAATCCAGGTAGGGGAACGAGCACACCAGTATGGGAGATGTACATGTGGACAGTTTCAAGCACCAGCTCTTTGTGGACACTTGGAAACAGCGCTGTGAAAAAATTTCGTACGAAGCAGGATTTGGACAAAGTTGAAAGACCTTCCAAAACCAACCCTAAAGAACTGAGCCAAACAATGAATGTTGCAATAAGCTCCTCCAGAAAGGTGCTTCTATGACACAACTCCCGAGCAGGTAGCTACTTTCTGCACAGTACAAAATGCATACGAATTCCTGGCTGAAAACTCATTCCAGAAGGACGAAATGCATGTCTTTCTCTCAAAAGGAACACTCAGCCACTAGGCTTTTGCTTGCTCCTTCAAAGTCTTTGTCGAAACGTGTGTTTTCACTGCTGGAATACGTTTTAGGAAGCATTGTTTCAATCTCTTGCAAACCTCATGTTTCTTACACAATGTGGAAAACTAAGGAGTATGTTTCGCAAATCACTTGAAATCTAGGGAAACGCACACTGCATCACTCTTGCTCAAACACGCTCTTTCTCCTAATGTGTTGAGAACATTCAAGAAACCAGAAAACAAGGGCGTTTTGCACTGAAACTCAGACGGGCATGTAGAGGAGGTCATTTCGTTTGGTAGTAGAGTGCAAAAGCATCATTGACTTCATGTTCTCTTTGAAACCCTTACATTTCCAAGTGAAAAGAAGTAGGACTTTCACAAAAAGATGTGTTTGCGTGTCTGTGGTGAAAGGAGCTCTAAGTTGTGTATTCAGTGCTGGAGAGTGACACACTCTACACAGGTTACACAGCGTTTTAGGAGCACCAACATGCTGCAAACTGGAACTGCTACAAGGTGTGTGTAGCATGCAGAAAGAAGGCTTGTCATTTCAAAGAAAGAAGAGAAAACCAAAATCCAGGTAGTGAAACGAGCACACCAGCATGGGAGATGTGCATGTGGACAGTTTCCAGGAGCAGCTCTTTGTGGACACTTGGAAAGAGCGCTGTGAAAAGATTTCATACGAAGCGGATTTGGACAAAGTTGAAAGACCTTCCAAAACCAACCCTAAAGAACTTAGCCAAACAAAGAATGTTGCAATAAGCTCCTCCAGGAAAGGTGCTTCTATGACACAACTCAAGAGCAGGTAGCTACATTCTGCACAGTACAAAACGCATATGAATTCCTGGCTGAAAACTCACTCCAGAAGGAACAAATGCTTGTGTTTCTCTCCGAAAGAACACTCAGCGACTATTCTTTCGCTTGCTCCTTCCAAGTCTTGGTAGAAACGTGTGTTTTCACTGCGGTAATACGTTTTAGGATGCATTGTTTCAATCTCTTGCAAGACTCATGTTGTTTCTTAGACAATGTGGAAACACAAGGAGTATGTTTCCCAGTTCACTTGAAAGCCAGGAAAACGCACACTGCATCACTCTTCCTCAAACACGCTCTTTCACCTGATGCTTTGGGAATGTTCAAGAAAGCAGAAAAGAAGGGCATTTTGCAGTGAAATTCAGACGGGCATGTACAAAAGATCACTTCTATTCTTTGCAGAGTGCAAAAGCGTAATCGACTTCATGTTCTCAAAGAAACCCATATATTTTCCAAGGGACCTGAAGTAAGACTTTCACAAAAAGATGTGTTTGTGTGTCTGCTTTGAAAGGAGCTCTAAGTTGTGTATTCAGTGCTGTAGAATGACACACTCTACATAGAATACTCAGCATTTTGGGGAGACCAACATGCTGCAAACTGAAACTGCTACAAGGTGTGTGTAGCATACAGAAAGAAGGCTTGTCGTTTCAAAGAAAGAAGAGGAAACCAAAATCCAGGTAGGGGAACGAGCACACCAGTATGGGAGATGTACATGTGGACAGTTTCAAGCACCAGCTCTTTGTGGACACTTGGAAACAGCGCTGTGAAAAAATTTCGTACGAAGCAGGATTTGGACAAAGTTGAAAGACCTTCCAAAACCAACCCTAAAGAACTGAGCCAAACAATGAATGTTGCAATAAGCTCCTCCAGAAAGGTGCTTCTATGACACAACTCCCGAGCAGGTAGCTACTTTCTGCACAGTACAAAATGCATACGAATTCCTGGCTGAAAACTCATTCCAGAAGGACGAAATGCATGTCTTTCTCTCAAAAGGAACACTCAGCCACTAGGCTTTTGCTTGCTCCTTCAAAGTCTTTGTCGAAACGTGTGTTTTCACTGCTGGAATACGTTTTAGGAAGCATTGTTTCAATCTCTTGCAAACCTCATGTTTCTTACACAATGTGGAAAACTAAGGAGCATGTTTCGCAAATCACTTGAAATCTAGGGAAACGCACACTGCATCACTCTTGCTCAAACACGCTCTTTCTCCTAATGTGTTGAGAACATTCAAGAAACCAGAAAACAAGGGCATTTTGCACTGAACCTCAGACGGGCATGTAGAAGAGGTCATTTCGTTTGGTAGTAGAGTGCAAAAGCATCATTGACTTCATGTTCTCGTTGAAAACCTTACATTTCCAAGTGAAAAGAAGTAGGACTTTCACAAAAAGATGTGTTTGCGTGTCTGTGGTGAAAGGGGCTCTAAGTTGTGTATTCAGTGCTGGAGAGTGACACACTCTACACAGGTTACACAGCGTTTTAGGAGCACCAACATGCTGCAAACTGGAACTGCTACAAGGTGTGTGTAGCATGCAGAAAGAAGGCTTGTCATTTCAAAGAAAGAAGAGAAAACCAAAATCCAGGTAGTGAAACGAGCACACCAGCATGGGAGATGTGCATGTGGACAGTTTCCAGGAGCAGCTCTTTGTGGACACTTGGAAAGAGCGCTGTGAAAAGATTTCATACGAAGCGGATTTGGACAAAGTTGAAAGACCTTCCAAAACCAACCCTAAAGAACTTAGCCAAACAAAGAATGTTGCAATAAGCTCCTCCAGGAAAGGTGCTTCCATGACACAACTCAAGAGCAGGTAGCTACATTCTGCACAGTACAAAACGCATATGAATTCCTGGCTGAAAACTCACTCCAGAAGGAACAAATGCTTGTGTTTCTCTCCGAAAGAACACTCAGCGACTATTCTTTCGCTTGCTCCTTCCAAGTCTTGGTAGAAACGTGTGTTTTCACTGCGGTAATACGTTTTAGGATGCATTGTTTCAATCTCTTGCAAGACTCATGTTGTTTCTTAGACAATGTGGAAACACAAGGAGTATGTTTCCCAGTTCACTTGAAAGCCAGGAAAACGCACACTGCATCACTCTTCCTCAAACACGCTCTTTCACCTGATGCTTTGGGAATGTTCAAGAAAGCAGAAAAGAAGGGCATTTTGCAGTGAAATTCAGACGGGCATGTACAAAAGATCACTTCTATTCTTTGCAGAGTGCAAAAGCGTAATCGACTTCATGTTCTCAAAGAAACCCATATATTTTCCAAGGGACCTGAAGTAAGACTTTCACAAAAAGATGTGTTTGTGTGTCTGCTTTGAAAGGAGCTCTAAGTTGTGTATTCAGTGCTGTAGAATGACACACTCTACATAGAATACTCAGCATTTTGGGGAGACCAACATGCTGCAAACTGAAACTGCTACAAGGTGTGTGTAGCATACAGAAAGAAGGCTTGTCGTTTCAAAGAAAGAAGAGGAAACCAAAATCCAGGTAGGGGAACGAGCACACCAGTATGGGAGATGTACATGTGGACAGTTTCAAGCACCAGCTCTTTGTGGACACTTGGAAACAGCGCTGTGAAAAAATTTCGTACGAAGCAGGATTTGGACAAAGTTGAAAGACCTTCCAAAACCAACCCTAAAGAACTGAGCCAAACAATGAATGTTGCAATAAGCTCCTCCAGAAAGGTGCTTCTATGACACAACTCCCGAGCAGGTAGCTACTTTCTGCACAGTACAAAATGCATACGAATTCCTGGCTGAAAACTCATTCCAGAAGGACGAAATGCATGTCTTTCTCTCAAAAGGAACACTCAGCCACTAGGCTTTTGCTTGCTCCTTCAAAGTCTTTGTCGAAACGTGTGTTTTCACTGCTGGAATACGTTTTAGGAAGCATTGTTTCAATCTCTTGCAAACCTCATGTTTCTTACACAATGTGGAAAACTAAGGAGCATGTTTCGCAAATCACTTGAAATCTAGGGAAACGCACACTGCATCACTCTTGCTCAAACACGCTCTTTCTCCTAATGTGTTGAGAACATTCAAGAAACCAGAAAACAAGGGCATTTTGCACTGAAACTCAGACGGGCATGTAGAGGAGGTCATTTCGTTTGGTAGTAGAGTGCAAAAGCATCATTGACTTCATGTTCTCGTTGAAACCCTTACATTTCCAAGTGAAAAGAAGTAGGACTTTCACAAAAAGATGTGTTTGCGTGTCTGTGGTGAAAGGAGCTCTAAGTTGTGTATTCAGTGCTGGAGAGTGACACACTCTACACAGGTTACACAGCGTTTTAGGAGCACCAACATGCTGCAAACTGGAACTGCTACAAGGTGTGTGTAGCATGCAGAAAGAAGGCTTGTCATTTCAAAGAAAGAAGAGAAAACCAAAATCCAGGTAGTGAAACGAGCACACCAGCATGGGAGATGTGCATGTGGACAGTTTCCAGGAGCAGCTCTTTGTGGACACTTGGAAAGAGCGCTGTGAAAAGATTTCATACGAAGCGGATTTGGACAAAGTTGAAAGACCTTCCAAAACCAACCCTAAAGAACTTAGCCAAACAAAGAATGTTGCAATAAGCTCCTCCAGGAAAGGTGCTTCCATGACACAACTCAAGAGCAGGTAGCTACATTCTGCACAGTACAAAACGCATATGAATTCCTGGCTGAAAACTCACTCCAGAAGGAACAAATGCTTGTGTTTCTCTCCGAAAGAACACTCAGCGACTATTCTTTCGCTTGCTCCTTCCAAGTCTTGGTAGAAACGTGTGTTTTCACTGCGGTAATACGTTTTAGGATGCATTGTTTCAATCTCTTGCAAGACTCATGTTGTTTCTTAGACAATGTGGAAACACAAGGAGTATGTTTCCCAGTTCACTTGAAAGCCAGGAAAACGCACACTGCATCACTCTTCCTCAAACACGCTCTTTCACCTGATGCTTTGGGAATGTTCAAGAAAGCAGAAAAGAAGGGCATTTTGCAGTGAAATTCAGACGGGCATGTACAAAAGATCACTTCTATTCTTTGCAGAGTGCAAAAGCGTAATCGACTTCATGTTCTCAAAGAAACCCATATATTTTCCAAGGGACCTGAAGTAAGACTTTCACAAAAAGATGTGTTTGTGTGTCTGCTTTGAAAGGAGCTCTAAGTTGTGTATTCAGTGCTGTAGAATGACACACTCTACATAGAATACTCAGCATTTTGGGGAGACCAACATGCTGCAAAGTGAAACTGCTACAAGGTGTGTGTAGCATACAGAAAGAAGGCTTGTCGTTTCAAAGAAAGAAGAGGAAACCAAAATCCAGGTAGGGGAACGAGCACACCAGTATGGGAGATGTACATGTGGACAGTTTCAAGCACCAGCTCTTTGTGGACACTTGGAAACAGCGCTGTGAAAAAATTTCGTACGAAGCAGGATTTGGACAAAGTTGAAAGACCTTCCAAAACCAACCCTAAAGAACTGAGCCAAACAATGAATGTTGCAATAAGCTCCTCCAGAAAGGTGCTTCTATGACACAACTCCCGAGCAGGTAGCTACTTTCTGCACAGTACAAAATGCATACGAATTCCTGGCTGAAAACTCATTCCAGAAGGACGAAATGCATGTCTTTCTCTCAAAAGGAACACTCAGCCACTAGGCTTTTGCTTGCTCCTTCAAAGTCTTTGTCGAAACGTGTGTTTTCACTGCTGGAATACGTTTTAGGAAGCATTGTTTCAATCTCTTGCAAACCTCATGTTTCTTACACAATGTGGAAAACTAAGGAGCATGTTTCGCAAATCACTTGAAATCTAGGGAAACGCACACTGCATCACTCTTGCTCAAACACGCTCTTTCTCCTAATGTGTTGAGAACATTCAAGAAACCAGAAAACAAGGGCATTTTGCACTGAACCTCAGACGGGCATGTAGAAGAGGTCATTTCGTTTGGTAGTAGAGTGCAAAAGCATCATTGACTTCATGTTCTCGTTGAAAACCTTACATTTCCAAGTGAAAAGAAGTAGGACTTTCACAAAAAGATGTGTTTGCGTGTCTGTGGTGAAAGGAGCTCTAAGTTGTGTATTCAGTGCTGGAGAGTGACACACTCTACACAGGTTACACAGCGTTTTAGGAGCACCAACATGCTGCAAACTGGAACTGCTACAAGGTGTGTGTAGCATGCAGAAAGAAGGCTTGTCATTTCAAAGAAAGAAGAGAAAACCAAAATCCAGGTAGTGAAACGAGCACACCAGCATGGGAGATGTGCATGTGGACAGTTTCCAGGAGCAGCTCTTTGTGGACACTTGGAAAGAGCGCTGTGAAAAGATTTCATACGAAGCGGATTTGGACAAAGTTGAAAGACCTTCCAAAACCAACCCTAAAGAACTTAGCCAAACAAAGAATGTTGCAATAAGCTCCTCCAGGAAAGGTGCTTCCATGACACAACTCAAGAGCAGGTAGCTACATTCTGCACAGTACAAAACGCATATGAATTCCTGGCTGAAAACTCACTCCAGAAGGAACAAATGCTTGTGTTTCTCTCCGAAAGAACACTCAGCGACTATTCTTTCGCTTGCTCCTTCCAAGTCTTGGTAGAAACGTGTGTTTTCACTGCGGTAATACGTTTTAGGATGCATTGTTTCAATCTCTTGCAAGACTCATGTTGTTTCTTAGACAATGTGGAAACACAAGGAGTATGTTTCCCAGTTCACTTGAAAGCCAGGAAAACGCACACTGCATCACTCTTCCTCAAACACGCTCTTTCACCTGATGCTTTGGGAATGTTCAAGAAAGCAGAAAAGAAGGGCATTTTGCAGTGAAATTCAGACGGGCATGTACAAAAGATCACTTCTATTCTTTGCAGAGTGCAAAAGCGTAATCGACTTCATGTTCTCAAAGAAACCCATATATTTTCCAAGGGACCTGAAGTAAGACTTTCACAAAAAGATGTGTTTGTGTGTCTGCTTTGAAAGGAGCTCTAAGTTGTGTATTCAGTGCTGTAGAATGACACACTCTACATAGAATACTCAGCATTTTGGGGAGACCAACATGCTGCAAAGTGAAACTGCTACAAGGTGTGTGTAGCATACAGAAAGAAGGCTTGTCGTTTCAAAGAAAGAAGAGGAAACCAAAATCCAGGTAGGGGAACGAGCACACCAGTATGGGAGATGTACATGTGGACAGTTTCAAGCACCAGCTCTTTGTGGACACTTGGAAACAGCGCTGTGAAAAAATTTCGTACGAAGCAGGATTTGGACAAAGTTGAAAGACCTTCCAAAACCAACCCTAAAGAACTGAGCCAAACAATGAATGTTGCAATAAGCTCCTCCAGAAAGGTGCTTCTATGACACAACTCCCGAGCAGGTAGCTACTTTCTGCACAGTACAAAATGCATACGAATTCCTGGCTGAAAACTCATTCCAGAAGGACGAAATGCATGTCTTTCTCTCAAAAGGAACACTCAGCCACTAGGCTTTTGCTTGCTCCTTCAAAGTCTTTGTCGAAACGTGTGTTTTCACTGCTGGAATACGTTTTAGGAAGCATTGTTTCAATCTCTTGCAAACCTCATGTTTCTTACACAATGTGGAAAACTAAGGAGCATGTTTCGCAAATCACTTGAAATCTAGGGAAACGCACACTGCATCACTCTTGCTCAAACACGCTCTTTCTCCTAATGTGTTGAGAACATTCAAGAAACCAGAAAACAAGGGCATTTTGCACTGAAACTCAGACGGGCATGTAGAGGAGGTCATTTCGTTTGGTAGTAGAGTGCAAAAGCATCATTGACTTCATGTTCTCGTTGAAACCCTTACATTTCCAAGTGAAAAGAAGTAGGACTTTCACAAAAAGATGTGTTTGCGTGTCTGTGGTGAAAGGAGCTCTAAGTTGTGTATTCAGTGCTGGAGAGTGACACACTCTACACAGGTTACACAGCGTTTTAGGAGCACCAACATGCTGCAAACTGGAACTGCTACAAGGTGTGTGTAGCATGCAGAAAGAAGGCTTGTCATTTCAAAGAAAGAAGAGAAAACCAAAATCCAGGTAGTGAAACGAGCACACCAGCATGGGAGATGTGCATGTGGACAGTTTCCAGGAGCAGCTCTTTGTGGACACTTGGAAAGAGCGCTGTGAAAAGATTTCATACGAAGCGGATTTGGACAAAGTTGAAAGACCTTCCAAAACCAACCCTAAAGAACTTAGCCAAACAAAGAATGTTGCAATAAGCTCCTCCAGGAAAGGTGCTTCCATGACACAACTCAAGAGCAGGTAGCTACATTCTGCACAGTACAAAACGCATATGAATTCCTGGCTGAAAACTCACTCCAGAAGGAACAAATGCTTGTGTTTCTCTCCGAAAGAACACTCAGCGACTATTCTTTCGCTTGCTCCTTCCAAGTCTTGGTAGAAACGTGTGTTTTCACTGCGGTAATACGTTTTAGGATGCATTGTTTCAATCTCTTGCAAGACTCATGTTGTTTCTTAGACAATGTGGAAACACAAGGAGTATGTTTCCCAGTTCACTTGAAAGCCAGGAAAACGCACACTGCATCACTCTTCCTCAAACACGCTCTTTCACCTGATGCTTTGGGAATGTTCAAGAAAGCAGAAAAGAAGGGCATTTTGCAGTGAAATTCAGACGGGCATGTACAAAAGATCACTTCTATTCTTTGCAGAGTGCAAAAGCGTAATCGACTTCATGTTCTCAAAGAAACCCATATATTTTCCAAGGGACCTGAAGTAAGACTTTCACAAAAAGATGTGTTTGTGTGTCTGCTTTGAAAGGAGCTCTAAGTTGTGTATTCAGTGCTGTAGAATGACACACTCTACATAGAATACTCAGCATTTTGGGGAGACCAACATGCTGCAAACTGAAACTGCTACAAGGTGTGTGTAGCATACAGAAAGAAGGCTTGTCGTTTCAAAGAAAGAAGAGGAAACCAAAATCCAGGTAGGGGAACGAGCACACCAGTATGGGAGATGTACATGTGGACAGTTTCAAGCACCAGCTCTTTGTGGACACTTGGAAACAGCGCTGTGAAAAAATTTCGTACGAAGCAGGATTTGGACAAAGTTGAAAGACCTTCCAAAACCAACCCTAAAGAACTGAGCCAAACAATGAATGTTGCAATAAGCTCCTCCAGAAAGGTGCTTCTATGACACAACTCCCGAGCAGGTAGCTACTTTCTGCACAGTACAAAATGCATACGAATTCCTGGCTGAAAACTCATTCCAGAAGGACGAAATGCATGTCTTTCTCTCAAAAGGAACACTCAGC
The DNA here is from genome assembly GCF_054644295.1 of Miniopterus natalensis. Taxonomy (NCBI): domain Eukaryota; kingdom Metazoa; phylum Chordata; class Mammalia; order Chiroptera; family Miniopteridae; genus Miniopterus; species Miniopterus natalensis. The sequence goes on along the minus strand of NW_028269993.1, from coordinate 733,157 downwards.
CACTAGGCTTTTGCTTGCTCCTTCAAAGTCTTTGTCGAAACGTGTGTTTTCACTGCTGGAATACGTTTTAGGAAGCATTGTTTCAATCTCTTGCAAACCTCATGTTTCTTACACAATGTGGAAAACTAAGGAGCATGTTTCGCAAATCACTTGAAATCTAGGGAAACGCACACTGCATCACTCTTGCTCAAACACGCTCTTTCTCCTAATGTGTTGAGAACATTCAAGAAACCAGAAAACAAGGGCATTTTGCACTGAAACTCAGACGGGCATGTAGAGGAGGTCATTTCGTTTGGTAGTAGAGTGCAAAAGCGTCATTGACTTCATGTTCTCGTTGAAAACCTTACATTTCCAAGTGAAAAGAAGTAGGACTTTCACAAAAAGATGTGTTTGCGTGTCTGTGGTGAAAGGAGCTCTAAGTTGTGTATTCAGTGCTGGAGAGTGACACACTCTACACAGGTTACACAGCGTTTTAGGAGCACCAACATGCTGCAAACTGGAACTGCTACAAGGTGTGTGTAGCATGCAGAAAGAAGGCTTGTCATTTCAAAGAAAGAAGAGAAAACCAAAATCCAGGTAGTGAAACGAGCACACCAGCATGGGAGATGTGCATGTGGACAGTTTCCAGGAGCAGCTCTTTGTGGACACTTGGAAAGAGCGCTGTGAAAAGATTTCATACGAAGCGGATTTGGACAAAGTTGAAAGACCTTCCAAAACCAACCCTAAAGAACTTAGCCAAACAAAGAATGTTGCAATAAGCTCCTCCAGGAAAGGTGCTTCCATGACACAACTCAAGAGCAGGTAGCTACATTCTGCACAGTACAAAACGCATATGAATTCCTGGCTGAAAACTCACTCCAGAAGGAACAAATGCTTGTGTTTCTCTCCGAAAGAACACTCAGCGACTATTCTTTCGCTTGCTCCTTCCAAGTCTTGGTAGAAACGTGTGTTTTCACTGCGGTAATACGTTTTAGGATGCATTGTTTCAATCTCTTGCAAGACTCATGTTGTTTCTTAGACAATGTGGAAACACAAGGAGTATGTTTCCCAGTTCACTTGAAAGCCAGGAAAACGCACACTGCATCACTCTTCCTCAAACACGCTCTTTCACCTGATGCTTTGGGAATGTTCAAGAAAGCAGAAAAGAAGGGCATTTTGCAGTGAAATTCAGACGGGCATGTACAAAAGATCACTTCTATTCTTTGCAGAGTGCAAAAGCGTAATCGACTTCATGTTCTCAAAGAAACCCATATATTTTCCAAGGGACCTGAAGTAAGACTTTCACAAAAAGATGTGTTTGTGTGTCTGCTTTGAAAGGAGCTCTAAGTTGTGTATTCAGTGCTGTAGAATGACACACTCTACATAGAATACTCAGCATTTTGGGGAGACCAACATGCTGCAAACTGAAACTGCTACAAGGTGTGTGTAGCATACAGAAAGAAGGCTTGTCGTTTCAAAGAAAGAAGAGGAAACCAAAATCCAGGTAGGGGAACGAGCACACCAGTATGGGAGATGTACATGTGGACAGTTTCAAGCACCAGCTCTTTGTGGACACTTGGAAACAGCGCTGTGAAAAAATTTCGTACGAAGCAGGATTTGGACAAAGTTGAAAGACCTTCCAAAACCAACCCTAAAGAACTGAGCCAAACAATGAATGTTGCAATAAGCTCCTCCAGAAAGGTGCTTCTATGACACAACTCCCGAGCAGGTAGCTACTTTCTGCACAGTACAAAATGCATACGAATTCCTGGCTGAAAACTCATTCCAGAAGGACGAAATGCATGTCTTTCTCTCAAAAGGAACACTCAGCCACTAGGCTTTTGCTTGCTCCTTCAAAGTCTTTGTCGAAACGTGTGTTTTCACTGCTGGAATACGTTTTAGGAAGCATTGTTTCAATCTCTTGCAAACCTCATGTTTCTTACACAATGTGGAAAACTAAGGAGCATGTTTCGCAAATCACTTGAAATCTAGGGAAACGCACACTGCATCACTCTTGCTCAAACACGCTCTTTCTCCTAATGTGTTGAGAACATTCAAGAAACCAGAAAACAAGGGCGTTTTGCACTGAAACTCAGACGGGCATGTAGAGGAGGTCATTTCGTTTGGTAGTAGAGTGCAAAAGCGTCATTGACTTCATGTTCTCGTTGAAAACCTTACATTTCCAAGTGAAAAGAAGTAGGACTTTCACAAAAAGATGTGTTTGCGTGTCTGTGGTGAAAGGAGCTCTAAGTTGTGTATTCAGTGCTGGAGAGTGACACACTCTACACAGGTTACACAGCGTTTTAGGAGCACCAACATGCTGCAAACTGGAACTGCTACAAGGTGTGTGTAGCATGCAGAAAGAAGGCTTGTCATTTCAAAGAAAGAAGAGAAAACCAAAATCCAGGTAGTGAAACGAGCACACCAGCATGGGAGATGTGCATGTGGACAGTTTCCAGGAGCAGCTCTTTGTGGACACTTGGAAAGAGCGCTGTGAAAAGATTTCATACGAAGCGGATTTGGACAAAGTTGAAAGACCTTCCAAAACCAACCCTAAAGAACTTAGCCAAACAAAGAATGTTGCAATAAGCTCCTCCAGGAAAGGTGCTTCCATGACACAACTCAAGAGCAGGTAGCTACATTCTGCACAGTACAAAACGCATATGAATTCCTGGCTGAAAACTCACTCCAGAAGGAACAAATGCTTGTGTTTCTCTCCGAAAGAACACTCAGCGACTATTCTTTCGCTTGCTCCTTCCAAGTCTTGGTAGAAACGTGTGTTTTCACTGCGGTAATACGTTTTAGGATGCATTGTTTCAATCTCTTGCAAGACTCATGTTGTTTCTTAGACAATGTGGAAACACAAGGAGTATGTTTCCCAGTTCACTTGAAAGCCAGGAAAACGCACACTGCATCACTCTTCCTCAAACACGCTCTTTCACCTGATGCTTTGGGAATGTTCAAGAAAGCAGAAAAGAAGGGCATTTTGCAGTGAAATTCAGACGGGCATGTACAAAAGATCACTTCTATTCTTTGCAGAGTGCAAAAGCGTAATCGACTTCATGTTCTCAAAGAAACCCATATATTTTCCAAGGGACCTGAAGTAAGACTTTCACAAAAAGATGTGTTTGTGTGTCTGCTTTGAAAGGAGCTCTAAGTTGTGTATTCAGTGCTGTAGAATGACACACTCTACATAGAATACTCAGCATTTTGGGGAGACCAACATGCTGCAAACTGAAACTGCTACAAGGTGTGTGTAGCATACAGAAAGAAGGCTTGTCGTTTCAAAGAAAGAAGAGGAAACCAAAATCCAGGTAGGGGAACGAGCACACCAGTATGGGAGATGTACATGTGGACAGTTTCAAGCACCAGCTCTTTGTGGACACTTGGAAACAGCGCTGTGAAAAAATTTCGTACGAAGCAGGATTTGGACAAAGTTGAAAGACCTTCCAAAACCAACCCTAAAGAACTGAGCCAAACAATGAATGTTGCAATAAGCTCCTCCAGAAAGGTGCTTCTATGACACAACTCCCGAGCAGGTAGCTACTTTCTGCACAGTACAAAATGCATACGAATTCCTGGCTGAAAACTCATTCCAGAAGGACGAAATGCATGTCTTTCTCTCAAAAGGAACACTCAGCCACTAGGCTTTTGCTTGCTCCTTCAAAGTCTTTGTCGAAACGTGTGTTTTCACTGCTGGAATACGTTTTAGGAAGCATTGTTTCAATCTCTTGCAAACCTCATGTTTCTTACACAATGTGGAAAACTAAGGAGCATGTTTCGCAAATCACTTGAAATCTAGGGAAACGCACACTGCATCACTCTTGCTCAAACACGCTCTTTCTCCTAATGTGTTGAGAACATTCAAGAAACCAGAAAACAAGGGCATTTTGCACTGAACCTCAGACGGGCATGTAGAAGAGGTCATTTCGTTTGGTAGTAGAGTGCAAAAGCATCATTGACTTCATGTTCTCGTTGAAAACCTTACATTTCCAAGTGAAAAGAAGTAGGACTTTCACAAAAAGATGTGTTTGCGTGTCTGTGGTGAAAGGGGCTCTAAGTTGTGTATTCAGTGCTGGAGAGTGACACACTCTACACAGGTTACACAGCGTTTTAGGAGCACCAACATGCTGCAAACTGGAACTGCTACAAGGTGTGTGTAGCATGCAGAAAGAAGGCTTGTCATTTCAAAGAAAGAAGAGAAAACCAAAATCCAGGTAGTGAAACGAGCACACCAGCATGGGAGATGTGCATGTGGACAGTTTCCAGGAGCAGCTCTTTGTGGACACTTGGAAAGAGCGCTGTGAAAAGATTTCATACGAAGCGGATTTGGACAAAGTTGAAAGACCTTCCAAAACCAACCCTAAAGAACTTAGCCAAACAAAGAATGTTGCAATAAGCTCCTCCAGGAAAGGTGCTTCCATGACACAACTCAAGAGCAGGTAGCTACATTCTGCACAGTACAAAACGCATATGAATTCCTGGCTGAAAACTCACTCCAGAAGGAACAAATGCTTGTGTTTCTCTCCGAAAGAACACTCAGCGACTATTCTTTCGCTTGCTCCTTCCAAGTCTTGGTAGAAACGTGTGTTTTCACTGCGGTAATACGTTTTAGGATGCATTGTTTCAATCTCTTGCAAGACTCATGTTGTTTCTTAGACAATGTGGAAACACAAGGAGTATGTTTCCCAGTTCACTTGAAAGCCAGGAAAACGCACACTGCATCACTCTTCCTCAAACACGCTCTTTCACCTGATGCTTTGGGAATGTTCAAGAAAGCAGAAAAGAAGGGCATTTTGCAGTGAAATTCAGACGGGCATGTACAAAAGATCACTTCTATTCTTTGCAGAGTGCAAAAGCGTAATCGACTTCATGTTCTCAAAGAAACCCATATATTTTCCAAGGGACCTGAAGTAAGACTTTCACAAAAAGATGTGTTTGTGTGTCTGCTTTGAAAGGAGCTCTAAGTTGTGTATTCAGTGCTGTAGAATGACACACTCTACATAGAATACTCAGCATTTTGGGGAGACCAACATGCTGCAAACTGAAACTGCTACAAGGTGTGTGTAGCATACAGAAAGAAGGCTTGTCGTTTCAAAGAAAGAAGAGGAAACCAAAATCCAGGTAGGGGAACGAGCACACCAGTATGGGAGATGTACATGTGGACAGTTTCAAGCACCAGCTCTTTGTGGACACTTGGAAACAGCGCTGTGAAAAAATTTCGTACGAAGCAGGATTTGGACAAAGTTGAAAGACCTTCCAAAACCAACCCTAAAGAACTGAGCCAAACAATGAATGTTGCAATAAGCTCCTCCAGAAAGGTGCTTCTATGACACAACTCCCGAGCAGGTAGCTACTTTCTGCACAGTACAAAATGCATACGAATTCCTGGCTGAAAACTCATTCCAGAAGGACGAAATGCATGTCTTTCTCTCAAAAGGAACACTCAGCCACTAGGCTTTTGCTTGCTCCTTCAAAGTCTTTGTCGAAACGTGTGTTTTCACTGCTGGAATACGTTTTAGGAAGCATTGTTTCAATCTCTTGCAAACCTCATGTTTCTTACACAATGTGGAAAACTAAGGAGCATGTTTCGCAAATCACTTGAAATCTAGGGAAACGCACACTGCATCACTCTTGCTCAAACACGCTCTTTCTCCTAATGTGTTGAGAACATTCAAGAAACCAGAAAACAAGGGCATTTTGCACTGAACCTCAGACGGGCATGTAGAAGAGGTCATTTCGTTTGGTAGTAGAGTGCAAAAGCATCATTGACTTCATGTTCTCGTTGAAACCCTTACATTTCCAAGTGAAAAGAAGTAGGACTTTCACAAAAAGATGTGTTTGCGTGTCTGTGGTGAAAGGAGCTCTAAGTTGTGTATTCAGTGCTGGAGAGTGACACACTCTACACAGGTTACACAGCGTTTTAGGAGCACCAACATGCTGCAAACTGGAACTGCTACAAGGTGTGTGTAGCATGCAGAAAGAAGGCTTGTCATTTCAAAGAAAGAAGAGAAAACCAAAATCCAGGTAGTGAAACGAGCACACCAGCATGGGAGATGTGCATGTGGACAGTTTCCAGGAGCAGCTCTTTGTGGACACTTGGAAAGAGCGCTGTGAAAAGATTTCATACGAAGCGGATTTGGACAAAGTTGAAAGACCTTCCAAAACCAACCCTAAAGAACTTAGCCAAACAAAGAATGTTGCAATAAGCTCCTCCAGGAAAGGTGCTTCCATGACACAACTCAAGAGCAGGTAGCTACATTCTGCACAGTACAAAACGCATATGAATTCCTGGCTGAAAACTCACTCCAGAAGGAACAAATGCTTGTGTTTCTCTCCGAAAGAACACTCAGCGACTATTCTTTCGCTTGCTCCTTCCAAGTCTTGGTAGAAACGTGTGTTTTCACTGCGGTAATACGTTTTAGGATGCATTGTTTCAATCTCTTGCAAGACTCATGTTGTTTCTTGGACAATGTGGAAACACAAGGAGTATGTTTCCCAGTTCACTTGAAAGCCAGGAAAACGCACACTGCATCACTCTTCCTCAAACACGCTCTTTCACCTGATGCTTTGGGAATGTTCAAGAAAGCAGAAAAGAAGGGCATTTTGCAGTGAAATTCAGACGGGCATGTACAAAAGATCACTTCTATTCTTTGCAGAGTGCAAAAGCGTAATCGACTTCATGTTCTCAAAGAAACCCATATATTTTCCAAGGGACCTGAAGTAAGACTTTCACAAAAAGATGTGTTTGTGTGTCGGCTTTGAAAGGAGCTCTAAGTTGTGTATTCAGTGCTGTAGAATGACACACTCTACATAGAATACTCAGCATTTTGGGGAGACCAACATGCTGCAAACTGAAACTGCTACAAGGTGTGTGTAGCATACAGAAAGAAGGCTTGTCGTTTCAAAGAAAGAAGAGGAAACCAAAATCCAGGTAGGGGAACGAGCACACCAGTATGGGAGATGTACATGTGGACAGTTTCAAGCACCAGCTCTTTGTGGACACTTGGAAACAGCGCTGTGAAAAAATTTCGTACGAAGCAGGATTTGGACAAAGTTGAAAGACCTTCCAAAACCAACCCTAAAGAACTGAGCCAAACAATGAATGTTGCAATAAGCTCCTCCAGAAAGGTGCTTCTATGACACAACTCCCGAGCAGGTAGCTACTTTCTGCACAGTACAAAATGCATACGAATTCCTGGCTGAAAACTCATTCCAGAAGGACGAAATGCATGTCTTTCTCTCAAAAGGAACACTCAGCCACTAGGCTTTTGCTTGCTCCTTCAAAGTCTTTGTCGAAACGTGTGTTTTCACTGCTGGAATACGTTTTAGGAAGCATTGTTTCAATCTCTTGCAAACCTCATGTTTCTTACACAATGTGGAAAACTAAGGAGCATGTTTCGCAAATCACTTGAAATCTAGGGAAACGCACACTGCATCACTCTTGCTCAAACACGCTCTTTCTCCTAATGTGTTGAGAACATTCAAGAAACCAGAAAACAAGGGCATTTTGCACTGAAACTCAGACGGGCATGTAGAGGAGGTCATTTCGTTTGGTAGTAGAGTGCAAAAGCATCACCCTTACATTTCCAACGAAATGACCTCTTAATGCGTCTGAGTTTCAGTGCAAAATGCCTTGTTTTCTGCTGATGTCAACACATTAGGAGAAAGGAGCTCTAAGTTGTGTATTCAGTGCTGGAGAGTGACACACTCTACACAGGTTACACAGCGTTTTAGGAGCACCAACATGCTGCAAACTGGAACTGCTACAAGGTGTGTGTAGCATGCAGAAAGAAGGCTTGTCATTTCAAAGAAAGAAGAGAAAACCAAAATCCAGGTAGTGAAACGAGCACACCAGCATGGGAGATGTGCATGTGGACAGTTTCCAGGAGCAGCTCTTTGTGGACACTTGGAAAGAGCGCTGTGAAAAGATTTCATACGAAGCGGATTTGGACAAAGTTGAAAGACCTTCCAAAACCAACCCTAAAGAACTTAGCCAAACAAAGAATGTTGCAATAAGCTCCTCCAGGAAAGGTGCTTCCATGACACAACTCAAGAGCAGGTAGCTACATTCTGCACAGTACAAAACGCATATGAATTCCTGGCTGAAAACTCACTCCAGAAGGAACAAATGCTTGTGTTTCTCTCCGAAAGAACACTCAGCGACTATTCTTTCGCTTGCTCCTTCCAAGTCTTGGTAGAAACGTGTGTTTTCACTGCGGTAATACGTTTTAGGATGCATTGTTTCAATCTCTTGCAAGACTCATGTTGTTTCTTAGACAATGTGGAAACACAAGGAGTATGTTTCCCAGTTCACTTGAAAGCCAGGAAAACGCACACTGCATCACTCTTCCTCAAACACGCTCTTTCACCTGATGCTTTGGGAATGTTCAAGAAAGCAGAAAAGAAGGGCATTTTGCAGTGAAATTCAGACGGGCATGTACAAAAGATCACTTCTATTCTTTGCAGAGTGCAAAAGCGTAATCGACTTCATGTTCTCAAAGAAACCCATATATTTTCCAAGGGACCTGAAGTAAGACTTTCACAAAAAGATGTGTTTGTGTGTCTGCTTTGAAAGGAGCTCTAAGTTGTGTATTCAGTGCTGTAGAATGACACACTCTACATAGAATACTCAGCATTTTGGGGAGACCAACATGCTGCAAACTGAAACTGCTACAAGGTGTGTGTAGCATACAGAAAGAAGGCTTGTCGTTTCAAAGAAAGAAGAGGAAACCAAAATCCAGGTAGGGGAACGAGCACACCAGTATGGGAGATGTACATGTGGACAGTTTCAAGCACCAGCTCTTTGTGGACACTTGGAAACAGCGCTGTGAAAAAATTTCGTACGAAGCAGGATTTGGACAAAGTTGAAAGACCTTCCAAAACCAACCCTAAAGAACTGAGCCAAACAATGAATGTTGCAATAAGCTCCTCCAGAAAGGTGCTTCTATGACACAACTCCCGAGCAGGTAGCTACTTTCTGCACAGTACAAAATGCATACGAATTCCTGGCTGAAAACTCATTCCAGAAGGACGAAATGCATGTCTTTCTCTCAAAAGGAACACTCAGCCACTAGGCTTTTGCTTGCTCCTTCAAAGTCTTTGTCGAAACGTGTGTTTTCACTGCTGGAATACGTTTTAGGAAGCATTGTTTCAATCTCTTGCAAACCTCATGTTTCTTACACAATGTGGAAAACTAAGGAGCATGTTTCGCAAATCACTTGAAATCTAGGGAAACGCACACTGCATCACTCTTGCTCAAACACGCTCTTTCTCCTAATGTGTTGAGAACATTCAAGAAACCAGAAAACAAGGGCATTTTGCACTGAAACTCAGACGGGCATGTAGAGGAGGTCATTTCGTTTGGTAGTAGAGTGCAAAAGCATCATTGACTTCATGTTCTCGTTGAAACCCTTACATTTCCAAGTGAAAAGAAGTAGGACTTTCACAAAAAGATGTGTTTGCGTGTCTGTGGTGAAAGGAGCTCTAAGTTGTGTATTCAGTGCTGGAGAGTGACACACTCTACACAGGTTACACAGCGTTTTAGGAGCACCAACATGCTGCAAACTGGAACTGCTACAAGGTGTGTGTAGCATGCAGAAAGAAGGCTTGTCATTTCAAAGAAAGAAGAGAAAACCAAAATCCAGGTAGTGAAACGAGCACACCAGCATGGGAGATGTGCATGTGGACAGTTTCCAGGAGCAGCTCTTTGTGGACACTTGGAAAGAGCGCTGTGAAAAGATTTCATACGAAGCGGATTTGGACAAAGTTGAAAGACCTTCCAAAACCAACCCTAAAGAACTTAGCCAAACAAAGAATGTTGCAATAAGCTCCTCCAGGAAAGGTGCTTCCATGACACAACTCAAGAGCAGGTAGCTACATTCTGCACAGTACAAAACGCATATGAATTCCTGGCTGAAAACTCACTCCAGAAGGAACAAATGCTTGTGTTTCTCTCCGAAAGAACACTCAGCGACTATTCTTTCGCTTGCTCCTTCCAAGTCTTGGTAGAAACGTGTGTTTTCACTGCGGTAATACGTTTTAGGATGCATTGTTTCAATCTCTTGCAAGACTCATGTTGTTTCTTAGACAATGTGGAAACACAAGGAGTATGTTTCCCAGTTCACTTGAAAGCCAGGAAAACGCACACTGCATCACTCTTCCTCAAACACGCTCTTTCACCTGATGCTTTGGGAATGTTCAAGAAAGCAGAAAAGAAGGGCATTTTGCAGTGAAATTCAGACGGGCATGTACAAAAGATCACTTCTATTCTTTGCAGAGTGCAAAAGCGTAATCGACTTCATGTTCTCAAAGAAACCCATATATTTTCCAAGGGACCTGAAGTAAGACTTTCACAAAAAGATGTGTTTGTGTGTCTGCTTTGAAAGGAGCTCTAAGTTGTGTATTCAGTGCTGTAGAATGACACACTCTACATAGAATACTCAGCATTTTGGGGAGACCAACATGCTGCAAACTGAAACTGCTACAAGGTGTGTGTAGCATACAGAAAGAAGGCTTGTCGTTTCAAAGAAAGAAGAGGAAACCAAAATCCAGGTAGGGGAACGAGCACACCAGTATGGGAGATGTACATGTGGACAGTTTCAAGCACCAGCTCTTTGTGGACACTTGGAAACAGCGCTGTGAAAAAATTTCGTACGAAGCAGGATTTGGACAAAGTTGAAAGACCTTCCAAAACCAACCCTAAAGAACTGAGCCAAACAATGAATGTTGCAATAAGCTCCTCCAGAAAGGTGCTTCTATGACACAACTCCCGAGCAGGTAGCTACTTTCTGCACAGTACAAAATGCATACGAATTCCTGGCTGAAAACTCATTCCAGAAGGACGAAATGCATGTCTTTCTCTCAAAAGGAACACTCAGCCACTAGGCTTTTGCTTGCTCCTTCAAAGTCTTTGTCGAAACGTGTGTTTTCACTGCTGGAATACGTTTTAGGAAGCATTGTTTCAATCTCTTGCAAACCTCATGTTTCTTACACAATGTGGAAAACTAAGGAGCATGTTTCGCAAATCACTTGAAATCTAGGGAAACGCACACTGCATCACCCTTGCTCAAACACGCTCTTTCTCCTAATGTGTTGAGAACATTCAAGAAACCAGAAAACAAGGGCATTTTGCACTGAAACTCAGACGGGCATGTAGAGGAGGTCATTTCGTTTGGTAGTAGAGTGCAAAAGCATCATTGACTTCATGTTCTCGTTGAAACCCTTACATTTCCAAGTGAAAAGAAGTAGGACTTTCACAAAAAGATGTGTTTGCGTGTCTGTGGTGAAAGGAGCTCTAAGTTGTGTATTCAGTGCTGGAGAGTGACACACTCTACACAGGTTACACAGCGTTTTAGGAGCACCAACATGCTGCAAACTGGAACTGCTACAAGGTGTGTGTAGCATGCAGAAAGAAGGCTTGTCATTTCAAAGAAAGAAGAGAAAACCAAAATCCAGGTAGTGAAACGAGCACACCAGCATGGGAGATGTGCATGTGGACAGTTTCCAGGAGCAGCTCTTTGTGGACACTTGGAAAGAGCGCTGTGAAAAGATTTCATACGAAGCGGATTTGGACAAAGTTGAAAGACCTTCCAAAACCAACCCTAAAGAACTTAGCCAAACAAAGAATGTTGCAATAAGCTCCTCCAGGAAAGGTGCTTCCATGACACAACTCAAGAGCAGGTAGCTACATTCTGCACAGTACAAAATGCATATGAATTCCTGGCTGAAAACTCACTCCAGAAGGAACAAATGCTTGTGTTTCTCTCCGAAAGAACACTCAGCGACTATTCTTTCGCTTGCTCCTTCCAAGTCTTGGTAGAAACGTGTGTTTTCACTGCGGTAATACGTTTTAGGATGCATTGTTTCAATCTCTTGCAAGACTCATGTTGTTTCTTAGACAATGTGGAAACACAAGGAGTATGTTTCCCAGTTCACTTGAAAGCCAGGAAAACGCACACTGCATCACTCTTTCTCAAACACGCTCTTTCACCTGATGCTTTGGGAATGTTCAAGAAAGCAGAAAAGAAGGGCATTTTGCAGTGAAATTCAGACGGGCATGTACAAAAGATCACTTCTATTCTTTGCAGAGTGCAAAAGCGTAATCGACTTCATGTTCTCAAAGAAACCCATATATTTTCCAAGGGACCTGAAGTAAGACTTTCACAAAAAGATGTGTTTGTGTGTCTGCTTTGAAAGGAGCTCTAAGTTGTGTATTCAGTGCTGTAGAATGACACACTCTACATAGAATACTCAGCATTTTGGGGAGACCAACATGCTGCAAACTGAAACTGCTACAAGGTGTGTGTAGCATACAGAAAGAAGGCTTGTCGTTTCAAAGAAAGAAGAGGAAACCAAAATCCAGGTAGGGGAACGAGCACACCAGTATGGGAGATGTACATGTGGACAGTTTCAAGCACCAGCTCTTTGTGGACACTTGGAAACAGCGCTGTGAAAAAATTTCGTACGAAGCAGGATTTGGACAAAGTTGAAAGACCTTCCAAAACCAACCCTAAAGAACTGAGCCAAACAATGAATGTTGCAATAAGCTCCTCCAGAAAGGTGCTTCTATGACACAACTCCCGAGCAGGTAGCTACTTTCTGCACAGTACAAAATGCATACGAATTCCTGGCTGAAAACTCATTCCAGAAGGACGAAATGCATGTCTTTCTCTCAAAAGGAACACTCAGCCACTAGGCTTTTGCTTGCTCCTTCAAAGTCTTTGTCGAAACGTGTGTTTTCACTGCTGGAATACGTTTTAGGAAGCATTGTTTCAATCTCTTGCAAACCTCATGTTTCTTACACAATGTGGAAAACTAAGGAGCATGTTTCGCAAATCACTTGAAATCTAGGGAAACGCACACTGCATCACTCTTGCTCAAACACGCTCTTTCTCCTAATGTGTTGAGAACATTCAAGAAACCAGAAAACAAGGGCATTTTGCACTGAACCTCAGACGGGCATGTAGAGGAGGTCATTTCGTTTGGTAGTAGAGTGCAAAAGCATCATTGACTTCATGTTCTCGTTGAAAACCTTACATTTCCAAGTGAAAAGAAGTAGGACTTTCACAAAAAGATGTGTTTGCGTGTCTGTGGTGAAAGGGGCTCTAAGTTGTGTATTCAGTGCTGGAGAGTGACACACTCTACACAGGTTACACAGCGTTTTAGGAGCACCAACATGCTGCAAACTGGAACTGCTACAAGGTGTGTGTAGCATGCAGAAAGAAGGCTTGTCATTTCAAAGAAAGAAGAGAAAACCAAAATCCAGGTAGTGAAACGAGCACACCAGCATGGGAGATGTGCATGTGGACAGTTTCCAGGAGCAGCTCTTTGTGGACACTTGGAAAGAGCGCTGTGAAAAGATTTCATACGAAGCGGATTTGGACAAAGTTGAAAGACCTTCCAAAACCAACCCTAAAGAACTTAGCCAAACAAAGAATGTTGCAATAAGCTCCTCCAGGAAAGGTGCTTCCATGACACAACTCAAGAGCAGGTAGCTACATTCTGCACAGTACAAAACGCATATGAATTCCTGGCTGAAAACTCACTCCAGAAGGAACAAATGCTTGTGTTTCTCTCCGAAAGAACACTCAGCGACTATTCTTTCGCTTGCTCCTTCCAAGTCTTGGTAGAAACGTGTGTTTTCACTGCGGTAATACGTTTTAGGATGCATTGTTTCAATCTCTTGCAAGACTCATGTTGTTTCTTAGACAATGTGGAAACACAAGGAGTATGTTTCCCAGTTCACTTGAAAGCCAGGAAAACGCACACTGCATCACTCTTCCTCAAACACGCTCTTTCACCTGATGCTTTGGGAATGTTCAAGAAAGCAGAAAAGAAGGGCATTTTGCAGTGAAATTCAGACGGGCATGTACAAAAGATCACTTCTATTCTTTGCAGAGTGCAAAAGCGTAATCGACTTCATGTTCTCAAAGAAACCCATATATTTTCCAAGGGACCTGAAGTAAGACTTTCACAAAAAGATGTGTTTGTGTGTCTGCTTTGAAAGGAGCTCTAAGTTGTGTATTCAGTGCTGTAGAATGACACACTCTACATAGAATACTCAGCATTTTGGGGAGACCAACATGCTGCAAACTGAAACTGCTACAAGGTGTGTGTAGCATACAGAAAGAAGGCTTGTCGTTTCAAAGAAAGAAGAGGAAACCAAAATCCAGGTAGGGGAACGAGCACACCAGTATGGGAGATGTACATGTGGACAGTTTCAAGCACCAGCTCTTTGTGGACACTTGGAAACAGCGCTGTGAAAAAATTTCGTACGAAGCAGGATTTGGACAAAGTTGAAAGACCTTCCAAAACCAACCCTAAAGAACTGAGCCAAACAATGAATGTTGCAATAAGCTCCTCCAGAAAGGTGCTTCTATGACACAACTCCCGAGCAGGTAGCTACTTTCTGCACAGTACAAAATGCATACGAATTCCTGGCTGAAAACTCATTCCAGAAGGACGAAATGCATGTCTTTCTCTCAAAAGGAACACTCAGCCACTAGGCTTTTGCTTGCTCCTTCAAAGTCTTTGTCGAAACGTGTGTTTTCACTGCTGGAATACGTTTTAGGAAGCATTGTTTCAATCTCTTGCAAACCTCATGTTTCTTACACAATGTGGAAAACTAAGGAGCATGTTTCGCAAATCACTTGAAATCTAGGGAAACGCACACTGCATCACTCTTGCTCAAACACGCTCTTTCTCCTAATGTGTTGAGAACATTCAAGAAACCAGAAAACAAGGGCATTTTGCACTGAACCTCAGACGGGCATGTAGAAGAGGTCATTTCGTTTGGTAGTAGAGTGCAAAAGCATCATTGACTTCATGTTCTCGTTGAAAACCTTACATTTCCAAGTGAAAAGAAGTAGGACTTTCACAAAAAGATGTGTTTGCGTGTCTGTGGTGAAAGGGGCTCTAAGTTGTGTATTCAGTGCTGGAGAGTGACACACTCTACACAGGTTACACAGCGTTTTAGGAGCACCAACATGCTGCAAACTGGAACTGCTACAAGGTGTGTGTAGCATGCAGAAAGAAGGCTTGTCATTTCAAAGAAAGAAGAGAAAACCAAAATCCAGGTAGTGAAACGAGCACACCAGCATGGGAGATGTGCATGTGGACAGTTTCCAGGAGCAGCTCTTTGTGGACACTTGGAAAGAGCGCTGTGAAAAGATTTCATACGAAGCGGATTTGGACAAAGTTGAAAGACCTTCCAAAACCAACCCTAAAGAACTTAGCCAAACAAAGAATGTTGCAATAAGCTCCTCCAGGAAAGGTGCTTCCATGACACAACTCAAGAGCAGGTAGCTACATTCTGCACAGTACAAAACGCATATGAATTCCTGGCTGAAAACTCACTCCAGAAGGAACAAATGCTTGTGTTTCTCTCCGAAAGAACACTCAGCGACTATTCTTTCGCTTGCTCCTTCCAAGTCTTGGTAGAAACGTGTGTTTTCACTGCGGTAATACGTTTTAGGATGCATTGTTTCAATCTCTTGCAAGACTCATGTTGTTTCTTAGACAATGTGGAAACACAAGGAGTATGTTTCCCAGTTCACTTGAAAGCCAGGAAAACGCACACTGCATCACTCTTCCTCAAACACGCTCTTTCACCTGATGCTTTGGGAATGTTCAAGAAAGCAGAAAAGAAGGGCATTTTGCAGTGAAATTCAGACGGGCATGTACAAAAGATCACTTCTATTCTTTGCAGAGTGCAAAAGCGTAATCGACTTCATGTTCTCAAAGAAACCCATATATTTTCCAAGGGACCTGAAGTAAGACTTTCACAAAAAGATGTGTTTGTGTGTCTGCTTTGAAAGGAGCTCTAAGTTGTGTATTCAGTGCTGTAGAATGACACACTCTACATAGAATACTCAGCATTTTGGGGAGACCAACATGCTGCAAACTGAAACTGCTACAAGGTGTGTGTAGCATACAGAAAGAAGGCTTGTCGTTTCAAAGAAAGAAGAGGAAACCAAAATCCAGGTAGGGGAACGAGCACACCAGTATGGGAGATGTACATGTGGACAGTTTCAAGCACCAGCTCTTTGTGGACACTTGGAAACAGCGCTGTGAAAAAATTTCGTACGAAGCAGGATTTGGACAAAGTTAAAAGACCTTCCAAAACCAACCCTAAAGAACTGAGCCAAACAATGAATGTTGCAATAAGCTCCTCCAGAAAGGTGCTTCTATGACACAACTCCCGAGCAGGTAGCTACTTTCTGCACAGTACAAAATGCATACGAATTCCTGGCTGAAAACTCATTCCAGAAGGACGAAATGCATGTCTTTCTCTCAAAAGGAACACTCAGCCACTAGGCTTTTGCTTGCTCCTTCAAAGTCTTTGTCGAAACGTGTGTTTTCACTGCTGGAATACGTTTTAGGAAGCATTGTTTCAATCTCTTGCAAACCTCATGTTTCTTACACAATGTGGAAAACTAAGGAGCATGTTTCGCAAATCACTTGAAATCTAGGGAAACGCACACTGCATCACTCTTGCTCAAACACGCTCTTTCTCCTAATGTGTTGAGAACATTCAAGAAACCAGAAAACAAGGGCATTTTGCACTGAACCTCAGACGGGCATGTAGAAGAGGTCATTTCGTTTGGTAGTAGAGTGCAAAAGCATCATTGACTTCATGTTCTCGTTGAAAACCTTACATTTCCAAGTGAAAAGAAGTAGGACTTTCACAAAAAGATGTGTTTGCGTGTCTGTGGTGAAAGGGGCTCTAAGTTGTGTATTCAGTGCTGGAGAGTGACACACTCTACACAGGTTACACAGCGTTTTAGGAGCACCAACATGCTGCAAACTGGAACTGCTACAAGGTGTGTGTAGCATGCAGAAAGAAGGCTTGTCATTTCAAAGAAAGAAGAGAAAACCAAAATCCAGGTAGTGAAACGAGCACACCAGCATGGGAGATGTGCATGTGGACAGTTTCCAGGAGCAGCTCTTTGTGGACACTTGGAAAGAGCGCTGTGAAAAGATTTCATACGAAGCGGATTTGGACAAAGTTGAAAGACCTTCCAAAACCAACCCTAAAGAACTTAGCCAAACAAAGAATGTTGCAATAAGCTCCTCCAGGAAAGGTGCTTCCATGACACAACTCAAGAGCAGGTAGCTACATTCTGCACAGTACAAAACGCATATGAATTCCTGGCTGAAAACTCACTCCAGAAGGAACAAATGCTTGTGTTTCTCTCCGAAAGAACACTCAGCGACTATTCTTTCGCTTGCTCCTTCCAAGTCTTGGTAGAAACGTGTGTTTTCACTGCGGTAATACGTTTTAGGATGCATTGTTTCAATCTCTTGCAAGACTCATGTTGTTTCTTAGACAATGTGGAAACACAAGGAGTATGTTTCCCAGTTCACTTGAAAGCCAGGAAAACGCACACTGCATCACTCTTCCTCAAACACGCTCTTTCACCTGATGCTTTGGGAATGTTCAAGAAAGCAGAAAAGAAGGGCATTTTGCAGTGAAATTCAGACGGGCATGTACAAAAGATCACTTCTATTCTTTGCAGAGTGCAAAAGCGTAATCGACTTCATGTTCTCAAAGAAACCCATATATTTTCCAAGGGACCTGAAGTAAGACTTTCACAAAAAGATGTGTTTGTGTGTCTGCTTTGAAAGGAGCTCTAAGTTGTGTATTCAGTGCTGTAGAATGACACACTCTACATAGAATACTCAGCATTTTGGGGAGACCAACATGCTGCAAACTGAAACTGCTACAAGGTGTGTGTAGCATACAGAAAGAAGGCTTGTCGTTTCAAAGAAAGAAGAGGAAACCAAAATCCAGGTAGGGGAACGAGCACACCAGTATGGGAGATGTACATGTGGACAGTTTCAAGCACCAGCTCTTTGTGGACACTTGGAAACAGCGCTGTGAAAAAATTTCGTACGAAGCAGGATTTGGACAAAGTTGAAAGACCTTCCAAAACCAACCCTAAAGAACTGAGCCAAACAATGAATGTTGCAATAAGCTCCTCCAGAAAGGTGCTTCTATGACACAACTCCCGAGCAGGTAGCTACTTTCTGCACAGTACAAAATGCATACGAATTCCTGGCTGAAAACTCATTCCAGAAGGACGAAATGCATGTCTTTCTCTCAAAAGGAACACTCAGCCACTAGGCTTTTGCTTGCTCCTTCAAAGTCTTTGTCGAAACGTGTGTTTTCACTGCTGGAATACGTTTTAGGAAGCATTGTTTCAATCTCTTGCAAACCTCATGTTTCTTACACAATGTGGAAAACTAAGGAGCATGTTTCGCAAATCACTTGAAATCTAGGGAAACGCACACTGCATCACTCTTGCTCAAACACGCTCTTTCTCCTAATGTGTTGAGAACATTCAAGAAACCAGAAAACAAGGGCATTTTGCACTGAACCTCAGACGGGCATGTAGAAGAGGTCATTTCGTTTGGTAGTAGAGTGCAAAAGCATCATTGACTTCATGTTCTCGTTGAAAACCTTACATTTCCAAGTGAAAAGAAGTAGGACTTTCACAAAAAGATGTGTTTGCGTGTCTGTGGTGAAAGGGGCTCTAAGTTGTGTATTCAGTGCTGGAGAGTGACACACTCTACACAGGTTACACAGCGTTTTAGGAGCACCAACATGCTGCAAACTGGAACTGCTACAAGGTGTGTGTAGCATGCAGAAAGAAGGCTTGTCATTTCAAAGAAAGAAGAGAAAACCAAAATCCAGGTAGTGAAACGAGCACACCAGCATGGGAGATGTGCATGTGGACAGTTTCCAGGAGCAGCTCTTTGTGGACACTTGGAAAGAGCGCTGTGAAAAGATTTCATACGAAGCGGATTTGGACAAAGTTGAAAGACCTTCCAAAACCAACCCTAAAGAACTTAGCCAAACAAAGAATGTTGCAATAAGCTCCTCCAGGAAAGGTGCTTCCATGACACAACTCAAGAGCAGGTAGCTACATTCTGCACAGTACAAAACGCATATGAATTCCTGGCTGAAAACTCACTCCAGAAGGAACAAATGCTTGTGTTTCTCTCCGAAAGAACACTCAGCGACTATTCTTTCGCTTGCTCCTTCCAAGTCTTGGTAGAAACGTGTGTTTTCACTGCGGTAATACGTTTTAGGATGCATTGTTTCAATCTCTTGCAAGACTCATGTTGTTTCTTAGACAATGTGGAAACACAAGGAGTATGTTTCCCAGTTCACTTGAAAGCCAGGAAAACGCACACTGCATCACTCTTCCTCAAACACGCTCTTTCACCTGATGCTTTGGGAATGTTCAAGAAAGCAGAAAAGAAGGGCATTTTGCAGTGAAATTCAGACGGGCATGTACAAAAGATCACTTCTATTCTTTGCAGAGTGCAAAAGCGTAATCGACTTCATGTTCTCAAAGAAACCCATATATTTTCCAAGGACCTGAAGTAAGACTTTCACAAAAAGATGTGTTTGTGTGTCTGCTTTGAAAGGAGCTCTAAGTTGTGTATTCAGTGCTGTAGAATGACACACTCTACATAGAATACTCAGCATTTTGGGGAGACCAACATGCTGCAAACTGAAACTGCTACAAGGTGTGTGTAGCATACAGAAAGAAGGCTTGTCGTTTCAAAGAAAGAAGAGGAAACCAAAATCCAGGTAGGGGAACGAGCACACCAGTATGGGAGATGTACATGTGGACAGTTTCAAGCACCAGCTCTTTGTGGACACTTGGAAACAGCGCTGTGAAAAAATTTCGTACGAAGCAGGATTTGGACAAAGTTGAAAGACCTTCCAAAACCAACCCTAAAGAACTGAGCCAAACAATGAATGTTGCAATAAGCTCCTCCAGAAAGGTGCTTCTATGACACAACTCCCGAGCAGGTAGCTACTTTCTGCACAGTACAAAATGCATACGAATTCCTGGCTGAAAACTCATTCCAGAAGGACGAAATGCATGTCTTTCTCTCAAAAGGAACACTCAGCCACTAGGCTTTTGCTTGCTCCTTCAAAGTCTTTGTCGAAACGTGTGTTTTCACTGCTGGAATACGTTTTAGGAAGCATTGTTTCAATCTCTTGCAAACCTCATGTTTCTTACACAATGTGGAAAACTAAGGAGCATGTTTCGCAAATCACTTGAAATCTAGGGAAACGCACACTGCATCACTCTTGCTCAAACACGCTCTTTCTCCTAATGTGTTGAGAACATTCAAGAAACCAGAAAACAAGGGCATTTTGCACTGAACCTCAGACGGGCATGTAGAAGAGGTCATTTCGTTTGGTAGTAGAGTGCAAAAGCATCATTGACTTCATGTTCTCGTTGAAAACCTTACATTTCCAAGTGAAAAGAAGTAGGACTTTCACAAAAAGATGTGTTTGCGTGTCTGTGGTGAAAGGGGCTCTAAGTTGTGTATTCAGTGCTGGAGAGTGACACACTCTACACAGGTTACACAGCGTTTTAGGAGCACCAACATGCTGCAAACTGGAACTGCTACAAGGTGTGTGTAGCATGCAGAAAGAAGGCTTGTCATTTCAAAGAAAGAAGAGAAAACCAAAATCCAGGTAGTGAAACGAGCACACCAGCATGGGAGATGTGCATGTGGACAGTTTCCAGGAGCAGCTCTTTGTGGACACTTGGAAAGAGCGCTGTGAAAAGATTTCATACGAAGCGGATTTGGACAAAGTTGAAAGACCTTCCAAAACCAACCCTAAAGAACTTAGCCAAACAAAGAATGTTGCAATAAGCTCCTCCAGGAAAGGTGCTTCCATGACACAACTCAAGAGCAGGTAGCTACATTCTGCACAGTACAAAACGCATATGAATTCCTGGCTGAAAACTCACTCCAGAAGGAACAAATGCTTGTGTTTCTCTCCGAAAGAACACTCAGCGACTATTCTTTCGCTTGCTCCTTCCAAGTCTTGGTAGAAACGTGTGTTTTCACTGCGGTAATACGTTTTAGGATGCATTGTTTCAATCTCTTGCAAGACTCATGTTGTTTCTTAGACAATGTGGAAACACAAGGAGTATGTTTCCCAGTTCACTTGAAAGCCAGGAAAACGCACACTGCATCACTCTTCCTCAAACACGCTCTTTCACCTGATGCTTTGGGAATGTTCAAGAAAGCAGAAAAGAAGGGCATTTTGCAGTGAAATTCAGACGGGCATGTACAAAAGATCACTTCTATTCTTTGCAGAGTGCAAAAGCGTAATCGACTTCATGTTCTCAAAGAAACCCATATATTTTCCAAGGGACCTGAAGTAAGACTTTCACAAAAAGATGTGTTTGTGTGTCTGCTTTGAAAGGAGCTCTAAGTTGTGTATTCAGTGCTGTAGAATGACACACTCTACATAGAATACTCAGCATTTTGGGGAGACCAACATGCTGCAAACTGAAACTGCTACAAGGTGTGTGTAGCATACAGAAAGAAGGCTTGTCGTTTCAAAGAAAGAAGAGGAAACCAAAATCCAGGTAGGGGAACGAGCACACCAGTATGGGAGATGTACATGTGGACAGTTTCAAGCACCAGCTCTTTGTGGACACTTGGAAACAGCGCTGTGAAAAAATTTCGTACGAAGCAGGATTTGGACAAAGTTGAAAGACCTTCCAAAACCAACCCTAAAGAACTGAGCCAAACAATGAATGTTGCAATAAGCTCCTCCAGAAAGGTGCTTCTATGACACAACTCCCGAGCAGGTAGCTACTTTCTGCACAGTACAAAATGCATACGAATTCCTGGCTGAAAACTCATTCCAGAAGGACGAAATGCATGTCTTTCTCTCAAAAGGAACACTCAGCCACTAGGCTTTTGCTTGCTCCTTCAAAGTCTTTGTCGAAACGTGTGTTTTCACTGCTGGAATACGTTTTAGGAAGCATTGTTTCAATCTCTTGCAAACCTCATGTTTCTTACACAATGTGGAAAACTAAGGAGCATGTTTCGCAAATCACTTGAAATCTAGGGAAACGCACACTGCATCACTCTTGCTCAAACACGCTCTTTCTCCTAATGTGTTGAGAACATTCAAGAAACCAGAAAACAAGGGCATTTTGCACTGAACCTCAGACGGGCATGTAGAAGAGGTCATTTCGTTTGGTAGTAGAGTGCAAAAGCATCATTGACTTCATGTTCTCGTTGAAAACCTTACATTTCCAAGTGAAAAGAAGTAGGACTTTCACAAAAAGATGTGTTTGCGTGTCTGTGGTGAAAGGGGCTCTAAGTTGTGTATTCAGTGCTGGAGAGTGACACACTCTACACAGGTTACACAGCGTTTTAGGAGCACCAACATGCTGCAAACTGGAACTGCTACAAGGTGTGTGTAGCATGCAGAAAGAAGGCTTGTCATTTCAAAGAAAGAAGAGAAAACCAAAATCCAGGTAGTGAAACGAGCACACCAGCATGGGAGATGTGCATGTGGACAGTTTCCAGGAGCAGCTCTTTGTGGACACTTGGAAAGAGCGCTGTGAAAAGATTTCATACGAAGCGGATTTGGACAAAGTTGAAAGACCTTCCAAAACAAACCCTAAAGAACTTAGCCAAACAAAGAATGTTGCAATAAGCTCCTCCAGGAAAGGTGCTTCCATGACACAACTCAAGAGCAGGTAGCTACATTCTGCACAGTACAAAACGCATATGAATTCCTGGCTGAAAACTCACTCCAGAAGGAACAAATGCTTGTGTTTCTCTCCGAAAGAACACTCAGCGACTATTCTTTCGCTTGCTCCTTCCAAGTCTTGGTAGAAACGTGTGTTTTCACTGCGGTAATACGTTTTAGGATGCATTGTTTCAATCTCTTGCAAGACTCATGTTGTTTCTTAGACAATGTGGAAACACAAGGAGTATGTTTCCCAGTTCACTTGAAAGCCAGGAAAACGCACACTGC
This sequence comes from Miniopterus natalensis, assembly GCF_054644295.1. NCBI lineage: Eukaryota > Metazoa > Chordata > Mammalia > Chiroptera > Miniopteridae > Miniopterus > Miniopterus natalensis. The sequence continues at coordinate 710,356 of NW_028269993.1, read as the reverse complement.
ATCACTCTTCCTCAAACACGCTCTTTCACCTGATGCTTTGGGAATGTTCAAGAAAGCAGAAAAGAAGGGCATTTTGCAGTGAAATTCAGACGGGCATGTACAAAAGATCACTTCTATTCTTTGCAGAGTGCAAAAGCGTAATCGACTTCATGTTCTCAAAGAAACCCATATATTTTCCAAGGGACCTGAAGTAAGACTTTCACAAAAAGATGTGTTTGTGTGTCTGCTTTGAAAGGAGCTCTAAGTTGTGTATTCAGTGCTGTAGAATGACACACTCTACATAGAATACTCAGCATTTTGGGGAGACCAACATGCTGCAAACTGAAACTGCTACAAGGTGTGTGTAGCATACAGAAAGAAGGCTTGTCGTTTCAAAGAAAGAAGAGGAAACCAAAATCCAGGTAGGGGAACGAGCACACCAGTATGGGAGATGTACATGTGGACAGTTTCAAGCACCAGCTCTTTGTGGACACTTGGAAACAGCGCTGTGAAAAAATTTCGTACGAAGCAGGATTTGGACAAAGTTGAAAGACCTTCCAAAACCAACCCTAAAGAACTGAGCCAAACAATGAATGTTGCAATAAGCTCCTCCAGAAAGGTGCTTCTATGACACAACTCCCGAGCAGGTAGCTACTTTCTGCACAGTACAAAATGCATACGAATTCCTGGCTGAAAACTCATTCCAGAAGGACGAAATGCATGTATTTCTCTCAAAAGGAACACTCAGCCACTAGGCTTTTGCTTGCTCCTTCAAAGTCTTTGTCGAAACGTGTGTTTTCACTGCTGGAATACGTTTTAGGAAGCATTGTTTCAATCTCTTGCAAACCTCATGTTTCTTACACAATGTGGAAAACTAAGGAGTATGTTTCGCAAATCACTTGAAATCTAGGGAAACGCACACTGCATCACTCTTGCTCAAACACGCTCTTTCTCCTAATGTGTTGAGAACATTCAAGAAACCAGAAAACAAGGGCATTTTGCACTGAAACTCAGACGGGCATGTAGAAGAGGTCTATTCGTTTGGTAGTAGAGTGCAAAAGCATCATTGACTTCATGTTCTCGTTGAAACCCTTACATTTCCAAGTGAAAAGAAGTAGGACTTTCACAAAAAGATGTGTTTGCGTGTCTGTGGTGAAAGGAGCTCTAAGTTGTGTATTCAGTGCTGGAGAGTGACACACTCTACACAGGTTACACAGCGTTTTAGGAGCACCAACATGCTGCAAACTGGAACTGCTACAAGGTGTGTGTAGCATGCAGAAAGAAGGCTTGTCATTTCAAAGAAAGAAGAGAAAACCAAAATCCAGGTAGTGAAACGAGCACACCAGCATGGGAGATGTGCATGTGGACAGTTTCCAGGAGCAGCTCTTTGTGGACACTTGGAAAGAGCGCTGTGAAAAGATTTCATACGAAGCGGATTTGGACAAAGTTGAAAGACCTTCCAAAACCAACCCTAAAGAACTGAGCCAAACAAAGAATGTTGCAATAAGCTCCTCCAGGAAAGGTGCTTCTATGACACAACTCAAGAGCAGGTAGCTACATTCTGCACAGTACAAAATGCATATGAATTCCTGGCTGAAAACTCACTCCAGAAGGAACAAATGCTTGTGTTTCTCTCCGAAAGAACACTCAGCGACTATTCTTTCGCTTGCTCCTTCCAAGTCTTGGTAGAAACGTGTGTTTTCACTGCGGTAATACGTTTTAGGATGCATTGTTTCAATCTCTTGCAAGACTCATGTTGTTTCTTAGACAATGTGGAAACACAAGGAGTATGTTTCCCAGTTCACTTGAAAGCCAGGAAAACGCACACTGCATCACTCTTCCTCAAACACGCTCTTTCACCTGATGCTTTGGGAATGTTCAAGAAAGCAGAAAAGAAGGGCATTTTGCAGTGAAATTCAGACGGGCATGTACAAAAGATCACTTCTATTCTTTGCAGAGTGCAAAAGCGTAATCGACTTCATGTTCCCAAAGAAACCCATATATTTTCCAAGGGACCTGAAGTAAGACTTTCACAAAAAGATGTGTTTGTGTGTCTGCTTTGAAAGGAGCTCTAAGTTGTGTATTCAGTGCTGTAGAATGACACACTCTACATAGAATACTCAGCATTTTGGGGAGACCAACATGCTGCAAACTGAAACTGCTACAAGGTGTGTGTAGCATACAGAAAGAAGGCTTGTCGTTTCAAAGAAAGAAGAGGAAACCAAAATCCAGGTAGGGGAACGAGCACACCAGTATGGGAGATGTACATGTGGACAGTTTCAAGCACCAGCTCTTTGTGGACACTTGGAAACAGCGCTGTGAAAAAATTTCGTACGAAGCAGGATTTGGACAAAGTTGAAAGACCTTCCAAAACCAACCCTAAAGAACTGAGCCAAACAATGAATGTTGCAATAAGCTCCTCCAGAAAGGTGCTTCTATGACACAACTCCCGAGCAGGTAGCTACTTTCTGCACAGTACAAAATGCATACGAATTCCTGGCTGAAAACTCATTCCAGAAGGACGAAATGCATGTCTTTCTCTCAAAAGGAACACTCAGCCACTAGGCTTTTGCTTGCTCCTTCAAAGTCTTTGTCGAAACGTGTGTTTTCACTGCTGGAATACGTTTTAGGAAGCATTGTTTCAATCTCTTGCAAACCTCATGTTTCTTACACAATGTGGAAAACTAAGGAGTATGTTTCGCAAATCACTTGAAATCTAGGGAAACGCACACTGCATCACTCTTGCTCAAACACGCTCTTTCTCCTAATGTGTTGAGAACATTCAAGAAACCAGAAAACAAGGGCATTTTGCACTGAAACTCAGACGGGCATGTAGAAGAGGTCTATTCGTTTGGTAGTAGAGTGCAAAAGCATCATTGACTTCATGTTCTCGTTGAAACCCTTACATTTCCAAGTGAAAAGAAGTAGGACTTTCACAAAAAGATGTGTTTGCGTGTCTGTGGTGAAAGGAGCTCTAAGTTGTGTATTCAGTGCTGGAGAGTGACACACTCTACACAGGTTACACAGCGTTTTAGGAGCACCAACATGCTGCAAACTGGAACTGCTACAAGGTGTGTGTAGCATGCAGAAAGAAGGCTTGTCATTTCAAAGAAAGAAGAGAAAACCAAAATCCAGGTAGTGAAACGAGCACACCAGCATGGGAGATGTGCATGTGGACAGCTTCCAGGAGCAGCTCTTTGTGGACACTTGGAAAGAGCGCTGTGAAAAGATTTCATACGAAGCGGATTTGGACAAAGTTGAAAGACCTTCCAAAACCAACCCTAAAGAACTGAGCCAAACAAAGAATGTTGCAATAAGCTCCTCCAGGAAAGGTGCTTCTATGACACAACTCAAGAGCAGGTAGCTACATTCTGCACAGTACAAAATGCATATGAATTCCTGGCTGAAAACTCACTCCAGAAGGAACAAATGCTTGTGTTTCTCTCCGAAAGAACACTCAGCGACTATTCTTTCGCTTGCTCCTTCCAAGTCTTGGTAGAAACGTGTGTTTTCACTGCGGTAATACGTTTTAGGATGCATTGTTTCAATCTCTTGCAAGACTCATGTTGTTTCTTAGACAATGTGGAAACACAAGGAGTATGTTTCCCAGTTCACTTGAAAGCCAGGAAAACGCACACTGCATCACTCTTCCTCAAACACGCTCTTTCACCTGATGCTTTGGGAATGTTCAAGAAAGCAGAAAAGAAGGGCATTTTGCAGTGAAATTCAGACGGGCATGTACAAAAGATCACTTCTATTCTTTGCAGAGTGCAAAAGCGTAATCGACTTCATGTTCTCAAAGAAACCCATATATTTTCCAAGGGACCTGAAGTAAGACTTTCACAAAAAGATGTGTTTGTGTGTCTGCTTTGAAAGGAGCTCTAAGTTGTGTATTCAGTGCTGTAGAATGACACACTCTACATAGAATACTCAGCATTTTGGGGAGACCAACATGCTGCAAACTGAAACTGCTACAAGGTGTGTGTAGCATACAGAAAGAAGGCTTGTCGTTTCAAAGAAAGAAGAGGAAACCAAAATCCAGGTAGGGGAACGAGCACACCAGTATGGGAGATGTACATGTGGACAGTTTCAAGCACCAGCTCTTTGTGGACACTTGGAAACAGCGCTGTGAAAAAATTTCGTACGAAGCAGGATTTGGACAAAGTTGAAAGACCTTCCAAAACCAACCCTAAAGAAATGAGCCAAACAATGAATGTTGCAATAAGCTCCTCCAGAAAGGTGCTTCTATGACACAACTCCCGAGCAGGTAGCTACTTTCTGCACAGTACAAAATGCTTACGAATTCCTGGCTGAAAACTCATTCCAGAAGGACGAAATGCATGTCTTTCTCTCAAAAGGAACACTCAGCCACTAGGCTTTTGCTTGCTCCTTCAAAGTCTTTGTCGAAACGTGTGTTTTCACTGCTGGAATACGTTTTAGGAAGCATTGTTTCAATCTCTTGCAAACCTCATGTTTCTTACACAATGTGGAAAACTAAGGAGTATGTTTCGCAAATCACTTGAAATCTAGGGAAACGCACACTGCATCACTCTTGCTCAAACACGCTCTTTCTCCTAATGTGTTGAGAACATTCAAGAAACCAGAAAACAAGGGCATTTTGCACTGAAACTCAGACGGGCATGTAGAAGAGGTCTATTCTTTTGGTAGTAGAGTGCAAAAGCATCATTGACTTCATGTTCTCGTTGAAACCCTTACATTTCCAAGTGAAAAGAAGTAGGACTTTCACAAAAAGATGTGTTTGCGTGTCTGTGGTGAAAGGAGCTCTAAGTTGTGTATTCAGTGCTGGAGAGTGACACACTCTACACAGGTTACACAGCGTTTTAGGAGCACCAACATGCTGCAAACTGGAACTGCTACAAGGTGTGTGTAGCATGCAGAAAGAAGGCTTGTCATTTCAAAGAAAGAAGAGAAAACCAAAATCCAGGTAGTGAAACGAGCACACCAGCATGGGAGATGTGCATGTGGACAGTTTCCAGGAGCAGCTCTTTGTGGACACTTGGAAAGAGCGCTGTGAAAAGATTTCATACGAAGCGGATTTGGACAAAGTTGAAAGACCTTCCAAAACCAACCCTAAAGAACTGAGCCAAACAAAGAATGTTGCAATAAGCTCCTCCAGGAAAGGTGCTTCTATGACACAACTCAAGAGCAGGTAGCTACATTCTGCACAGTACAAAATGCATATGAATTCCTGGCTGAAAACTCACTCCAGAAGGAACAAATGCTTGTGTTTCTCTCCGAAAGAACACTCAGCGACTATTCTTTCGCTTGCTCCTTCCAAGTCTTGGTAGAAACGTGTGTTTTCACTGCGGTAATACGTTTTAGGATGCATTGTTTCAATCTCTTGCAAGACTCATGTTGTTTCTTAGACAATGTGGAAACACAAGGAGTATGTTTCCCAGTTCACTTGAAAGCCAGGAAAACGCACACTGCATCACTCTTCCTCAAACACGCTCTTTCACCTGATGCTTTGGGAATGTTCAAGAAAGCAGAAAAGAAGGGCATTTTGCAGTGAAATTCAGACGGGCATGTACAAAAGATCACTTCTATTCTTTGCAGAGTGCAAAAGCGTAATCGACTTCATGTTCTCAAAGAAACCCATATATTTTCCAAGGGACCTGAAGTAAGACTTTCACAAAAAGATGTGTTTGTGTGTCTGCTTTGAAAGGAGCTCTAAGTTGTGTATTCAGTGCTGTAGAATGACACACTCTACATAGAATACTCAGCATTTTGGGGAGACCAACATGCTGCAAACTGAAACTGCTACAAGGTGTGTGTAGCATACAGAAAGAAGGCTTGTCGTTTCAAAGAAAGAAGAGGAAACCAAAATCCAGGTAGGGGAACGAGCACACCAGTATGGGAGATGTACATGTGGACAGTTTCAAGCACCAGCTCTTTGTGGACACTTGGAAACAGCGCTGTGAAAAAATTTCATACGAAGCAGGATTTGGACAAAGTTGAAAGACCTTCCAAAACCAACCCTAAAGAACTGAGCCAAACAATGAACGTTGCAATAAGCTCCTCCAGAAAGGTGCTTCTATGACACAACTCCCGAGCAGGTAGCTACTTTCTGCACAGTACAAAATGCTTACGAATTCCTGGCTGAAAACTCATTCCAGAAGGACGAAATGCATGTCTTTCTCTCAAAAGGAACACTCAGCCACTAGGCTTTTGCTTGCTCCTTCAAAGTCTTTGTCGAAACGTGTGTTTTCACTGCTGGAATACGTTTTAGGAAGCATTGTTTCAATCTCTTGCAAACCTCATGTTTCTTACACAATGTGGAAAACTAAGGAGTATGTTTCGCAAATCACTTGAAATCTAGGGAAACGCACACTGCATCACTCTTGCTCAAACACGCTCTTTCTCCTAATGTGTTGAGAACATTCAAGAAACCAGAAAACAAGGGCATTTTGCACTGAAACTCAGACGGGCATGTAGAAGAGGTCTATTCTTTTGGTAGTAGAGTGCAAAAGCGTCATTGACTTCATGTTCTCGTTGAAACCCTTACATTTCCAAGTGAAAAGAAGTAGGACTTTCACAAAAAGATGTGTTTGCGTGTCTGTGGTGAAAGGAGCTCTAAGTTGTGTATTCAGTGCTGGAGAGTGACACACTCTACACAGGTTACACAGCGTTTTAGGAGCACCAACATGCTGCAAACTGGAACTGCTACAAGGTGTGTGTAGCATGCAGAAAGAAGGCTTGTCATTTCAAAGAAAGAAGAGAAAACCAAAATCCAGGTAGTGAAACGAGCACACCAGCATGGGAGATGTGCATGTGGACAGTTTCCAGGAGCAGCTCTTTGTGGACACTTGGAAAGAGCGCTGTGAAAAGATTTCATACGAAGCGGATTTGGACAAAGTTGAAAGACCTTCCAAAACCAACCCTAAAGAACTGAGCCAAACAAAGAATGTTGCAATAAGCTCCTCCAGGAAAGGTGCTTCTATGACACAACTCAAGAGCAGGTAGCTACATTCTGCACAGTACAAAATGCATATGAATTCCTGGCTGAAAACTCACTCCAGAAGGAACAAATGCTTGTGTTTCTCTCCGAAAGAACACTCAGCGACTATTCTTTCGCTTGCTCCTTCCAAGTCTTGGTAGAAACGTGTGTTTTCACTGCGGTAATACGTTTTAGGATGCATTGTTTCAATCTCTTGCAAGACTCATGTTGTTTCTTAGACAATGTGGAAACACAAGGAGTATGTTTCCCAGTTCACTTGAAAGCCAGGAAAACGCACACTGCATCACTCTTCCTCAAACACGCTCTTTCACCTGATGCTTTGGGAATGTTCAAGAAAGCAGAAAAGAAGGGCATTTTGCAGTGAAATTCAGACGGGCATGTACAAAAGATCACTTCTATTCTTTGCAGAGTGCAAAAGCGTAATCGACTTCATGTTCCCAAAGAAACCCATATATTTTCCAAGGGACCTGAAGTAAGACTTTCACAAAAAGATGTGTTTGTGTGTCTGCTTTGAAAGGAGCTCTAAGTTGTGTATTCAGTGCTGTAGAATGACACACTCTACATAGAATACTCAGCATTTTGGGGAGACCAACATGCTGCAAACTGAAACTGCTACAAGGTGTGTGTAGCATACAGAAAGAAGGCTTGTCGTTTCAAAGAAAGAAGAGGAAACCAAAATCCAGGTAGGGGAACGAGCACACCAGTATGGGAGATGTACATGTGGACAGTTTCAAGCACCAGCTCTTTGTGGACACTTGGAAACAGCGCTGTGAAAAAATTTCGTACGAAGCAGGATTTGGACAAAGTTGAAAGACCTTCCAAAACCAACCCTAAAGAAATGAGCCAAACAATGAACGTTGCAATAAGCTCCTCCAGAAAGGTGCTTCTATGACACAACTCCCGAGCAGGTAGCTACTTTCTGCACAGTACAAAATGCTTACGAATTCCTGGCTGAAAACTCATTCCAGAAGGACGAAATGCATGTCTTTCTCTCAAAAGGAACACTCAGCCACTAGGCTTTTGCTTGCTCCTTCAAAGTCTTTGTCGAAACGTGTGTTTTCACTGCTGGAATACGTTTTAGGAAGCATTGTTTCAATCTCTTGCAAACCTCATGTTTCTTACACAATGTGGAAAACTAAGGAGTATGTTTCGCAAATCACTTGAAATCTAGGGAAACGCACACTGCATCACTCTTGCTCAAACACGCTCTTTCTCCTAATGTGTTGAGAACATTCAAGAAACCAGAAAACAAGGGCATTTTGCACTGAAACTCAGACGGGCATGTAGAAGAGGTCTATTCTTTTGGTAGTAGAGTGCAAAAGCATCATTGACTTCATGTTCTCGTTGAAACCCTTACATTTCCAAGTGAAAAGATGTAGGACTTTCACAAAAAGATGTGTTTGCGTGTCTGTGGTGAAAGGAGCTCTAAGTTGTGTATTCAGTGCTGGAGAGTGACACACTCTACACAGGTTACACAGCGTTTTAGGAGCACCAACATGCTGCAAACTGGAACTGCTACAAGGTGTGTGTAGCATGCAGAAAGAAGGCTTGTCATTTCAAAGAAAGAAGAGAAAACCAAAATCCAGGTAGTGAAACGAGCACACCAGCATGGGAGATGTGCATGTGGACAGTTTCCAGGAGCAGCTCTTTGTGGACACTTGGAAAGAGCGCTGTGAAAAGATTTCATACGAAGCGGATTTGGACAAAGTTGAAAGACCTTCCAAAACCAACCCTAAAGAACTGAGCCAAACAAAGAATGTTGCAATAAGCTCCTCCAGGAAAGGTGCTTCTATGACACAACTCAAGAGCAGGTAGCTACATTCTGCACAGTACAAAATGCATATGAATTCCTGGCTGAAAACTCACTCCAGAAGGAACAAATGCTTGTGTTTCTCTCCGAAAGAACACTCAGCGACTATTCTTTCGCTTGCTCCTTCCAAGTCTTGGTAGAAACGTGTGTTTTCACTGCGGTAATACGTTTTAGGATGCATTGTTTCAATCTCTTGCAAGACTCATGTTGTTTCTTAGACAATGTGGAAACACAAGGAGTATGTTTCCCAGTTCACTTGAAAGCCAGGAAAACGCACACTGCATCACTCTTCCTCAAACACGCTCTTTCACCTGATGCTTTGGGAATGTTCAAGAAAGCAGAAAAGAAGGGCATTTTGCAGTGAAATTCAGACGGGCATGTACAAAAGATCACTTCTATTCTTTGCAGAGTGCAAAAGCGTAATCGACTTCATGTTCCCAAAGAAACCCATATATTTTCCAAGGGACCTGAAGTAAGACTTTCACAAAAAGATGTGTTTGTGTGTCTGCTTTGAAAGGAGCTCTAAGTTGTGTATTCAGTGCTGTAGAATGACACACTCTACATAGAATACTCAGCATTTTGGGGAGACCAACATGCTGCAAACTGAAACTGCTACAAGGTGTGAGTAGCATACAGAAAGAAGGCTTGTCGTTTCAAAGAAAGAAGAGGAAACCAAAATCCAGGTAGGGGAACGAGCACACCAGTATGGGAGATGTACATGTGGACAGTTTCAAGCACCAGCTCTTTGTGGACACTTGGAAACAGCGCTGTGAAAAAATTTCGTACGAAGCAGGATTTGGACAAAGTTGAAAGATCTTCCAAAACCAACCCTAAAGAAATGAGCCAAACAATGAACGTTGCAATAAGCTCCTCCAGAAAGGTGCTTCTATGACACAACTCCCGAGCAGGTAGCTACTTTCTGCACAGTACAAAATGCTTACGAATTCCTGGCTGAAAACTCATTCCAGAAGGACGAAATGCATGTCTTTCTCTCAAAAGGAACACTCAGCCACTAGGCTTTTGCTTGCTCCTTCAAAGTCTTTGTCGAAACGTGTGTTTTCACTGCTGGAATACGTTTTAGGAAGCATTGTTTCAATCTCTTGCAAACCTCATGTTTCTTACACAATGTGGAAAACTAAGGAGTATGTTTCGCAAATCACTTGAAATCTAGGGAAACGCACACTGCATCACTCTTGCTCAAACACGCTCTTTCTCCTAATGTGTTGAGAACATTCAAGAAACCAGAAAACAAGGGCATTTTGCACTGAAACTCAGACGGGCATGTAGAAGAGGTCTATTCTTTTGGTAGTAGAGTGCAAAAGCATCATTGACTTCATGTTCTCGTTGAAACCCTTACATTTCCAAGTGAAAAGATGTAGGACTTTCACAAAAAGATGTGTTTGCGTGTCTGTGGTGAAAGGAGCTCTAAGTTGTGTATTCAGTGCTGGAGAGTGACACACTCTACACAGGTTACACAGCGTTTTAGGAGCACCAACATGCTGCAAACTGGAACTGCTACAAGGTGTGTGTAGCATGCAGAAAGAAGGCTTGTCATTTCAAAGAAAGAAGAGAAAACCAAAATCCAGGTAGTGAAACGAGCACACCAGCATGGGAGATGTGCATGTGGACAGTTTCCAGGAGCAGCTCTTTGTGGACACTTGGAAAGAGCGCTGTGAAAAGATTTCATACGAAGCGGATTTGGACAAAGTTGAAAGACCTTCCAAAACCAACCCTAAAGAACTGAGCCAAACAAAGAATGTTGCAATAAGCTCCTCCAGGAAAGGTGCTTCTATGACACAACTCAAGAGCAGGTAGCTACATTCTGCACAGTACAAAATGCATATGAATTCCTGGCTGAAAACTCACTCCAGAAGGAACAAATGCTTGTGTTTCTCTCCGAAAGAACACTCAGCGACTATTCTTTCGCTTGCTCCTTCCAAGTCTTGGTAGAAACGTGTGTTTTCACTGCGGTAATACGTTTTAGGATGCATTGTTTCAATCTCTTGCAAGACTCATGTTGTTTCTTAGACAATGTGGAAACACAAGGAGTATGTTTCCCAGTTCACTTGAAAGCCAGGAAAACGCACACTGCATCACTCTTCCTCAAACACGCTCTTTCACCTGATGCTTTGGGAATGTTCAAGAAAGCAGAAAAGAAGGGCATTTTGCAGTGAAATTCAGACGGGCATGTACAAAAGATCACTTCTATTCTTTGCAGAGTGCAAAAGCGTAATCGACTTCATGTTCTCAAAGAAACCCATATATTTTCCAAGGGACCTGAAGTAAGACTTTCACAAAAAGATGTGTTTGTGTGTCTGCTTTGAAAGGAGCTCTAAGTTGTGTATTCAGTGCTGTAGAATGACACACTCTACATAGAATACTCAGCATTTTGGGGAGACCAACATGCTGCAAACTGAAACTGCTACAAGGTGTGTGTAGCATACAGAAAGAAGGCTTGTCGTTTCAAAGAAAGAAGAGGAAACCAAAATCCAGGTAGGGGAACGAGCACACCAGTATGGGAGATGTACATGTGGACAGTTTCAAGCACCAGCTCTTTGTGGACACTTGGAAACAGCGCTGTGAAAAAATTTCGTACGAAGCAGGATTTGGACAAAGTTGAAAGACCTTCCAAAACCAACCCTAAAGAACTGAGCCAAACAATGAATGTTGCAATAAGCTCCTCCAGAAAGGTGCTTCTATGACACAACTCCCGAGCAGGTAGCTACTTTCTGCACAGTACAAAATGCATACGAATTCCTGGCTGAAAACTCATTCCAGAAGGACGAAATGCATGTATTTCTCTCAAAAGGAACACTCAGCCACTAGGCTTTTGCTTGCTCCTTCAAAGTCTTTGTCGAAACGTGTGTTTTCACTGCTGGAATACGTTTTAGGAAGCATTGTTTCAATCTCTTGCAAACCTCATGTTTCTTACACAATGTGGAAAACTAAGGAGTATGTTTCGCAAATCACTTGAAATCTAGGGAAACGCACACTGCATCACTCTTGCTCAAACACGCTCTTTCTCCTAATGTGTTGAGAACATTCAAGAAACCAGAAAACAAGGGCATTTTGCACTGAAACTCAGACGGGCATGTAGAAGAGGTCTATTCGTTTGGTAGTAGAGTGCAAAAGCATCATTGACTTCATGTTCTCGTTGAAACCCTTACATTTCCAAGTGAAAAGAAGTAGGACTTTCACAAAAAGATGTGTTTGCGTGTCTGTGGTGAAAGGAGCTCTAAGTTGTGTATTCAGTGCTGGAGAGTGACACACTCTACACAGGTTACACAGCGTTTTAGGAGCACCAACATGCTGCAAACTGGAACTGCTACAAGGTGTGTGTAGCATGCAGAAAGAAGGCTTGTCATTTCAAAGAAAGAAGAGAAAACCAAAATCCAGGTAGTGAAACGAGCACACCAGCATGGGAGATGTGCATGTGGACAGTTTCCAGGAGCAGCTCTTTGTGGACACTTGGAAAGAGCGCTGTGAAAAGATTTCATACGAAGCGGATTTGGACAAAGTTGAAAGACCTTCCAAAACCAACCCTAAAGAACTGAGCCAAACAAAGAATGTTGCAATAAGCTCCTCCAGGAAAGGTGCTTCTATGACACAACTCAAGAGCAGGTAGCTACATTCTGCACAGTACAAAATGCATATGAATTCCTGGCTGAAAACTCACTCCAGAAGGAACAAATGCTTGTGTTTCTCTCCGAAAGAACACTCAGCGACTATTCTTTCGCTTGCTCCTTCCAAGTCTTGGTAGAAACGTGTGTTTTCACTGCGGTAATACGTTTTAGGATGCATTGTTTCAATCTCTTGCAAGACTCATGTTGTTTCTTAGACAATGTGGAAACACAAGGAGTATGTTTCCCAGTTCACTTGAAAGCCAGGAAAACGCACACTGCATCACTCTTCCTCAAACACGCTCTTTCACCTGATGCTTTGGGAATGTTCAAGAAAGCAGAAAAGAAGGGCATTTTGCAGTGAAATTCAGACGGGCATGTACAAAAGATCACTTCTATTCTTTGCAGAGTGCAAAAGCGTAATCGACTTCATGTTCCCAAAGAAACCCATATATTTTCCAAGGGACCTGAAGTAAGACTTTCACAAAAAGATGTGTTTGTGTGTCTGCTTTGAAAGGAGCTCTAAGTTGTGTATTCAGTGCTGTAGAATGACACACTCTACATAGAATACTCAGCATTTTGGGGAGACCAACATGCTGCAAACTGAAACTGCTACAAGGTGTGTGTAGCATACAGAAAGAAGGCTTGTCGTTTCAAAGAAAGAAGAGGAAACCAAAATCCAGGTAGGGGAACGAGCACACCAGTATGGGAGATGTACATGTGGACAGTTTCAAGCACCAGCTCTTTGTGGACACTTGGAAACAGCGCTGTGAAAAAATTTCGTACGAAGCAGGATTTGGACAAAGTTGAAAGACCTTCCAAAACCAACCCTAAAGAACTGAGCCAAACAATGAATGTTGCAATAAGCTCCTCCAGAAAGGTGCTTCTATGACACAACTCCCGAGCAGGTAGCTACTTTCTGCACAGTACAAAATGCATACGAATTCCTGGCTGAAAACTCATTCCAGAAGGACGAAATGCATGTCTTTCTCTCAAAAGGAACACTCAGCCACTAGGCTTTTGCTTGCTCCTTCAAAGTCTTTGTCGAAACGTGTGTTTTCACTGCTGGAATACGTTTTAGGAAGCATTGTTTCAATCTCTTGCAAACCTCATGTTTCTTACACAATGTGGAAAACTAAGGAGTATGTTTCGCAAATCACTTGAAATCTAGGGAAACGCACACTGCATCACTCTTGCTCAAACACGCTCTTTCTCCTAATGTGTTGAGAACATTCAAGAAACCAGAAAACAAGGGCATTTTGCACTGAAACTCAGACGGGCATGTAGAAGAGGTCTATTCGTTTGGTAGTAGAGTGCAAAAGCATCATTGACTTCATGTTCTCGTTGAAACCCTTACATTTCCAAGTGAAAAGAAGTAGGACTTTCACAAAAAGATGTGTTTGCGTGTCTGTGGTGAAAGGAGCTCTAAGTTGTGTATTCAGTGCTGGAGAGTGACACACTCTACACAGGTTACACAGCGTTTTAGGAGCACCAACATGCTGCAAACTGGAACTGCTACAAGGTGTGTGTAGCATGCAGAAAGAAGGCTTGTCATTTCAAAGAAAGAAGAGAAAACCAAAATCCAGGTAGTGAAACGAGCACACCAGCATGGGAGATGTGCATGTGGACAGCTTCCAGGAGCAGCTCTTTGTGGACACTTGGAAAGAGCGCTGTGAAAAGATTTCATACGAAGCGGATTTGGACAAAGTTGAAAGACCTTCCAAAACCAACCCTAAAGAACTGAGCCAAACAAAGAATGTTGCAATAAGCTCCTCCAGGAAAGGTGCTTCTATGACACAACTCAAGAGCAGGTAGCTACATTCTGCACAGTACAAAATGCATATGAATTCCTGGCTGAAAACTCACTCCAGAAGGAACAAATGCTTGTGTTTCTCTCCGAAAGAACACTCAGCGACTATTCTTTCGCTTGCTCCTTCCAAGTCTTGGTAGAAACGTGTGTTTTCACTGCGGTAATACGTTTTAGGATGCATTGTTTCAATCTCTTGCAAGACTCATGTTGTTTCTTAGACAATGTGGAAACACAAGGAGTATGTTTCCCAGTTCACTTGAAAGCCAGGAAAACGCACACTGCATCACTCTTCCTCAAACACGCTCTTTCACCTGATGCTTTGGGAATGTTCAAGAAAGCAGAAAAGAAGGGCATTTTGCAGTGAAATTCAGACGGGCATGTACAAAAGATCACTTCTATTCTTTGCAGAGTGCAAAAGCGTAATCGACTTCATGTTCTCAAAGAAACCCATATATTTTCCAAGGGACCTGAAGTAAGACTTTCACAAAAAGATGTGTTTGTGTGTCTGCTTTGAAAGGAGCTCTAAGTTGTGTATTCAGTGCTGTAGAATGACACACTCTACATAGAATACTCAGCATTTTGGGGAGACCAACATGCTGCAAACTGAAACTGCTACAAGGTGTGTGTAGCATACAGAAAGAAGGCTTGTCGTTTCAAAGAAAGAAGAGGAAACCAAAATCCAGGTAGGGGAACGAGCACACCAGTATGGGAGATGTACATGTGGACAGTTTCAAGCACCAGCTCTTTGTGGACACTTGGAAACAGCGCTGTGAAAAAATTTCGTACGAAGCAGGATTTGGACAAAGTTGAAAGACCTTCCAAAACCAACCCTAAAGAAATGAGCCAAACAATGAATGTTGCAATAAGCTCCTCCAGAAAGGTGCTTCTATGACACAACTCCCGAGCAGGTAGCTACTTTCTGCACAGTACAAAATGCTTACGAATTCCTGGCTGAAAACTCATTCCAGAAGGACGAAATGCATGTCTTTCTCTCAAAAGGAACACTCAGCCACTAGGCTTTTGCTTGCTCCTTCAAAGTCTTTGTCGAAACGTGTGTTTTCACTGCTGGAATACGTTTTAGGAAGCATTGTTTCAATCTCTTGCAAACCTCATGTTTCTTACACAATGTGGAAAACTAAGGAGTATGTTTCGCAAATCACTTGAAATCTAGGGAAACGCACACTGCATCACTCTTGCTCAAACACGCTCTTTCTCCTAATGTGTTGAGAACATTCAAGAAACCAGAAAACAAGGGCATTTTGCACTGAAACTCAGACGGGCATGTAGAAGAGGTCTATTCTTTTGGTAGTAGAGTGCAAAAGCATCATTGACTTCATGTTCTCGTTGAAACCCTTACATTTCCAAGTGAAAAGAAGTAGGACTTTCACAAAAAGATGTGTTTGCGTGTCTGTGGTGAAAGGAGCTCTAAGTTGTGTATTCAGTGCTGGAGAGTGACACACTCTACACAGGTTACACAGCGTTTTAGGAGCACCAACATGCTGCAAACTGGAACTGCTACAAGGTGTGTGTAGCATGCAGAAAGAAGGCTTGTCATTTCAAAGAAAGAAGAGAAAACCAAAATCCAGGTAGTGAAACGAGCACACCAGCATGGGAGATGTGCATGTGGACAGCTTCCAGGAGCAGCTCTTTGTGGACACTTGGAAAGAGCGCTGTGAAAAGATTTCATACGAAGCGGATTTGGACAAAGTTGAAAGACCTTCCAAAACCAACCCTAAAGAACTGAGCCAAACAAAGAATGTTGCAATAAGCTCCTCCAGGAAAGGTGCTTCTATGACACAACTCAAGAGCAGGTAGCTACATTCTGCACAGTACAAAATGCATATGAATTCCTGGCTGAAAACTCACTCCAGAAGGAACAAATGCTTGTGTTTCTCTCCGAAAGAACACTCAGCGACTATTCTTTCGCTTGCTCCTTCCAAGTCTTGGTAGAAACGTGTGTTTTCACTGCGGTAATACGTTTTAGGATGCATTGTTTCAATCTCTTGCAAGACTCATGTTGTTTCTTAGACAATGTGGAAACACAAGGAGTATGTTTCCCAGTTCACTTGAAAGCCAGGAAAACGCACACTGCATCACTCTTCCTCAAACACGCTCTTTCACCTGATGCTTTGGGAATGTTCAAGAAAGCAGAAAAGAAGGGCATTTTGCAGTGAAATTCAGACGGGCATGTACAAAAGATCACTTCTATTCTTTGCAGAGTGCAAAAGCGTAATCGACTTCATGTTCTCAAAGAAACCCATATATTTTCCAAGGGACCTGAAGTAAGACTTTCACAAAAAGATGTGTTTGTGTGTCTGCTTTGAAAGGAGCTCTAAGTTGTGTATTCAGTGCTGTAGAATGACACACTCTACATAGAATACTCAGCATTTTGGGGAGACCAACATGCTGCAAACTGAAACTGCTACAAGGTGTGTGTAGCATACAGAAAGAAGGCTTGTCGTTTCAAAGAAAGAAGAGGAAACCAAAATCCAGGTAGGGGAACGAGCACACCAGTATGGGAGATGTACATGTGGACAGTTTCAAGCACCAGCTCTTTGTGGACACTTGGAAACAGCGCTGTGAAAAAATTTCATACGAAGCAGGATTTGGACAAAGTTGAAAGACCTTCCAAAACCAACCCTAAAGAACTGAGCCAAACAATGAACGTTGCAATAAGCTCCTCCAGAAAGGTGCTTCTATGACACAACTCCCGAGCAGGTAGCTACTTTCTGCACAGTACAAAATGCTTACGAATTCCTGGCTGAAAACTCATTCCAGAAGGACGAAATGCATGTCTTTCTCTCAAAAGGAACACTCAGCCACTAGGCTTTTGCTTGCTCCTTCAAAGTCTTTGTCGAAACGTGTGTTTTCACTGCTGGAATACGTTTTAGGAAGCATTGTTTCAATCTCTTGCAAACCTCATGTTTCTTACACAATGTGGAAAACTAAGGAGTATGTTTCGCAAATCACTTGAAATCTAGGGAAACGCACACTGCATCACTCTTGCTCAAACACGCTCTTTCTCCTAATGTGTTGAGAACATTCAAGAAACCAGAAAACAAGGGCATTTTGCACTGAAACTCAGACGGGCATGTAGAAGAGGTCTATTCTTTTGGTAGTAGAGTGCAAAAGCGTCATTGACTTCATGTTCTCGTTGAAACCCTTACATTTCCAAGTGAAAAGAAGTAGGACTTTCACAAAAAGATGTGTTTGCGTGTCTGTGGTGAAAGGAGCTCTAAGTTGTGTATTCAGTGCTGGAGAGTGACACACTCTACACAGGTTACACAGCGTTTTAGGAGCACCAACATGCTGCAAACTGGAACTGCTACAAGGTGTGTGTAGCATGCAGAAAGAAGGCTTGTCATTTCAAAGAAAGAAGAGAAAACCAAAATCCAGGTAGTGAAACGAGCACACCAGCATGGGAGATGTGCATGTGGACAGTTTCCAGGAGCAGCTCTTTGTGGACACTTGGAAAGAGCGCTGTGAAAAGATTTCATACGAAGCGGATTTGGACAAAGTTGAAAGACCTTCCAAAACCAACCCTAAAGAACTGAGCCAAACAAAGAATGTTGCAATAAGCTCCTCCAGGAAAGGTGCTTCTATGACACAACTCAAGAGCAGGTAGCTACATTCTGCACAGTACAAAATGCATATGAATTCCTGGCTGAAAACTCACTCCAGAAGGAACAAATGCTTGTGTTTCTCTCCGAAAGAACACTCAGCGACTATTCTTTCGCTTGCTCCTTCCAAGTCTTGGTAGAAACGTGTGTTTTCACTGCGGTAATACGTTTTAGGATGCATTGTTTCAATCTCTTGCAAGACTCATGTTGTTTCTTAGACAATGTGGAAACACAAGGAGTATGTTTCCCAGTTCACTTGAAAGCCAGGAAAACGCACACTGCATCACTCTTCCTCAAACACGCTCTTTCACCTGATGCTTTGGGAATGTTCAAGAAAGCAGAAAAGAAGGGCATTTTGCAGTGAAATTCAGACGGGCATGTACAAAAGATCACTTCTATTCTTTGCAGAGTGCAAAAGCGTAATCGACTTCATGTTCCCAAAGAAACCCATATATTTTCCAAGGGACCTGAAGTAAGACTTTCACAAAAAGATGTGTTTGTGTGTCTGCTTTGAAAGGAGCTCTAAGTTGTGTATTCAGTGCTGTAGAATGACACACTCTACATAGAATACTCAGCATTTTGGGGAGACCAACATGCTGCAAACTGAAACTGCTACAAGGTGTGTGTAGCATACAGAAAGAAGGCTTGTCGTTTCAAAGAAAGAAGAGGAAACCAAAATCCAGGTAGGGGAACGAGCACACCAGTATGGGAGATGTACATGTGGACAGTTTCAAGCACCAGCTCTTTGTGGACACTTGGAAACAGCGCTGTGAAAAAATTTCGTACGAAGCAGGATTTGGACAAAGTTGAAAGACCTTCCAAAACCAACCCTAAAGAAATGAGCCAAACAATGAACGTTGCAATAAGCTCCTCCAGAAAGGTGCTTCTATGACACAACTCCCGAGCAGGTAGCTACTTTCTGCACAGTACAAAATGCTTACGAATTCCTGGCTGAAAACTCATTCCAGAAGGACGAAATGCATGTCTTTCTCTCAAAAGGAACACTCAGCCACTAGGCTTTTGCTTGCTCCTTCAAAGTCTTTGTCGAAACGTGTGTTTTCACTGCTGGAATACGTTTTAGGAAGCATTGTTTCAATCTCTTGCAAACCTCATGTTTCTTACACAATGTGGAAAACTAAGGAGTATGTTTCGCAAATCACTTGAAATCTAGGGAAACGCACACTGCATCACTCTTGCTCAAACACGCTCTTTCTCCTAATGTGTTGAGAACATTCAAGAAACCAGAAAACAAGGGCATTTTGCACTGAAACTCAGACGGGCATGTAGAAGAGGTCTATTCTTTTGGTAGTAGAGTGCAAAAGCATCATTGACTTCATGTTCTCGTTGAAACCCTTACATTTCCAAGTGAAAAGATGTAGGACTTTCACAAAAAGATGTGTTTGCGTGTCTGTGGTGAAAGGAGCTCTAAGTTGTGTATTCAGTGCTGGAGAGTGACACACTCTACACAGGTTACACAGCGTTTTAGGAGCACCAACATGCTGCAAACTGGAACTGCTACAAGGTGTGTGTAGCATGCAGAAAGAAGGCTTGTCATTTCAAAGAAAGAAGAGAAAACCAAAATCCAGGTAGTGAAACGAGCACACCAGCATGGGAGATGTGCATGTGGACAGTTTCCAGGAGCAGCTCTTTGTGGACACTTGGAAAGAGCGCTGTGAAAAGATTTCATACGAAGCGGATTTGGACAAAGTTGAAAGACCTTCCAAAACCAACCCTAAAGAACTGAGCCAAACAAAGAATGTTGCAATAAGCTCCTCCAGGAAAGGTGCTTCTATGACACAACTCAAGAGCAGGTAGCTACATTCTGCACAGTACAAAATGCATATGAATTCCTGGCTGAAAACTCACTCCAGAAGGAACAAATGCTTGTGTTTCTCTCCGAAAGAACACTCAGCGACTATTCTTTCGCTTGCTCCTTCCAAGTCTTGGTAGAAACGTGTGTTTTCACTGCGGTAATACGTTTTAGGATGCATTGTTTCAATCTCTTGCAAGACTCATGTTGTTTCTTAGACAATGTGGAAACACAAGGAGTATGTTTCCCAGTTCACTTGAAAGCCAGGAAAACGCACACTGCATCACTCTTCCTCAAACACGCTCTTTCACCTGATGCTTTGGGAATGTTCAAGAAAGCAGAAAAGAAGGGCATTTTGCAGTGAAATTCAGACGGGCATGTACAAAAGATCACTTCTATTCTTTGCAGAGTGCAAAAGCGTAATCGACTTCATGTTCCCAAAGAAACCCATATATTTTCCAAGGGACCTGAAGTAAGACTTTCACAAAAAGATGTGTTTGTGTGTCTGCTTTGAAAGGAGCTCTAAGTTGTGTATTCAGTGCTGTAGAATGACACACTCTACATAGAATACTCAGCATTTTGGGGAGACCAACATGCTGCAAACTGAAACTGCTACAAGGTGTGAGTAGCATACAGAAAGAAGGCTTGTCGTTTCAAAGAAAGAAGAGGAAACCAAAATCCAGGTAGGGGAACGAGCACACCAGTATGGGAGATGTACATGTGGACAGTTTCAAGCACCAGCTCTTTGTGGACACTTGGAAACAGCGCTGTGAAAAAATTTCGTACGAAGCAGGATTTGGACAAAGTTGAAAGATCTTCCAAAACCAACCCTAAAGAAATGAGCCAAACAATGAACGTTGCAATAAGCTCCTCCAGAAAGGTGCTTCTATGACACAACTCCCGAGCAGGTAGCTACTTTCTGCACAGTACAAAATGCTTACGAATTCCTGGCTGAAAACTCATTCCAGAAGGACGAAATGCATGTCTTTCTCTCAAAAGGAACACTCAGCCACTAGGCTTTTGCTTGCTCCTTCAAAGTCTTTGTCGAAACGTGTGTTTTCACTGCTGGAATACGTTTTAGGAAGCATTGTTTCAATCTCTTGCAAACCTCATGTTTCTTACACAATGTGGAAAACTAAGGAGTATGTTTCGCAAATCACTTGAAATCTAGGGAAACGCACACTGCATCACTCTTGCTCAAACACGCTCTTTCTCCTAATGTGTTGAGAACATTCAAGAAACCAGAAAACAAGGGCATTTTGCACTGAAACTCAGACGGGCATGTAGAAGAGGTCTATTCTTTTGGTAGTAGAGTGCAAAAGCATCATTGACTTCATGTTCTCGTTGAAACCCTTACATTTCCAAGTGAAAAGATGTAGGACTTTCACAAAAAGATGTGTTTGCGTGTCTGTGGTGAAAGGAGCTCTAAGTTGTGTATTCAGTGCTGGAGAGTGACACACTCTACACAGGTTACACAGCGTTTTAGGAGCACCAACATGCTGCAAACTGGAACTGCTACAAGGTGTGTGTAGCATGCAGAAAGAAGGCTTGTCATTTCAAAGAAAGAAGAGAAAACCAAAATCCAGGTAGTGAAACGAGCACACCAGCATGGGAGATGTGCATGTGGACAGTTTCCAGGAGCAGCTCTTTGTGGACACTTGGAAAGAGCGCTGTGAAAAGATTTCATACGAAGCGGATTTGGACAAAGTTGAAAGACCTTCCAAAACCAACCCTAAAGAACTGAGCCAAACAAAGAATGTTGCAATAAGCTCCTCCAGGAAAGGTGCTTCTATGACACAACTCAAGAGCAGGTAGCTACATTCTGCACAGTACAAAACGCATATGAATTCCTGGCTGAAAACTCACTCCAGAAGGAACAAATGCTTGTGTTTCTCTCCGAAAGAACACTCAGCGACTATTCTTTCGCTTGCTCCTTCCAAGTCTTGGTAGAAACGTGTGTTTTCACTGCGGTAATACGTTTTAGGATGCATTGTTTCAATCTCTTGCAAGACTCATGTTGTTTCTTAGACAATGTGGAAACACAAGGAGTATGTTTCCCAGTTCACTTGAAAGCCAGGAAAACGCACACTGCATCACTCTTCCTCAAACACGCTCTTTCACCTGATGCTTTGGGAATGTTCAAGAAAGCAGAAAAGAAGGGCATTTTGCAGTGAAATTCAGACGGGCATGTACAAAAGATCACTTCTATTCTTTGCAGAGTGCAAAAGCGTAATCGACTTCATGTTCCCAAAGAAACCCATATATTTTCCAAGGGACCTGAAGTAAGACTTTCACAAAAAGATGTGTTTGTGTGTCTGCTTTGAAAGGAGCTCTAAGTTGTGTATTCAGTGCTGTAGAATGACACACTCTACATAGAATACTCAGCATTTTGGGGAGACCAACATGCTGCAAACTGAAACTGCTACAAGGTGTGAGTAGCATACAGAAAGAAGACTTGTCGTTTCAAAGAAAGAAGAGGAAACCAAAATCCAGGTAGGGGAAGGAGCACACCAGTATGGGAGATGTACATGTGGACAGTTTCAAGCACCAGCTCTTTGTGGACACTTGGAAACAGCGCTGTGAAAAAATTTCGTACGAAGCAGGATTTGGACAAAGTTGAAAGACCTTCCAAAACCAACCCTAAAGAACTGAGCCAAACAATGAATGTTGCAATAAGCTCCTCCAGAAAGGTGCTTCTATGATACAACTCCCGAGCAGGTAGCTACTTTCTGCACAGTACAAAATGCATACGAATTCCTGGCTGAAAACTCATTCCAGAAGGACGAAATGCATGTCTTTCTCTCAAAAGGAACACTCAGCCACTAGGCTTTTGCTTGCTCCTTCAAAGTCTTTGTCGAAACGTGTGTTTTCACTGCTGGAATACGTTTTAGGAAGCATTGTTTCAATCTCTTGCAATCCTCATGTTTCTTACACAATGTGGAAAACTAAGGAGTATGTTTCGCAAATCACTTGAAATCTAGGGAAACGCACCCTGCATCGCTCTTGCTCAAACACGCTCTTTCTCCTAATGTGTTGAGAACATTCAAGAAACCAGAAAACAAGGGCATTTTGCACTGAAACTCAGACGGGCATGTAGAAGAGGTCTATTCGTTTGGTAGTAGAGTGCAAAAGCATCATTGACTTCATGTTCTCGTTGAAACCCTTACATTTCCAAGTGAAAAGAAGTAGGACTTTCACAAAAAGATGTGTTTGCGTGTCTGTGGTGAAAGGAGCTCTAAGTTGTGTATTCAGTGCTGGAGAGTGACACACTCTACACAGGTTACACAGCGTTTTCGGAGCACCAACATGCTGCAAACTGGAACTGCTACAAGGTGTGTGTAGCATGCAGAAAGAAGGCTTGTCATTTCAAAGAAAGAAGAGAAAACCAAAATCCAGGTAGTGAAACGAGCACACCAGCATGGGAGATGTGCATGTGGACAGTTTCCAGGAGCAGCTCTTTGTGGACACTTGGAAAGAGCGCTGTGAAAAGATTTCATACGAAGCGGATTTGGACAAAGTTGAAAGACCTTCCAAAACCAACCCTAAAGAACTTAGCCAAACAAAGAATGTTGCAATAAGCTCCTCCAGGAAAGGTGCTTCTATGACACAACTCAAGAGCAGGTAGCTACATTCTGCACAGTACAAAACGCATATGAATTCCTGGCTGAAAACTCACTCCAGAAGGAACAAATGCTTGTGTTTCTCTCCGAAAGAACACTCAGCGACTATTCTTTCGCTTGCTCCTTCCAAGTCTTGGTAGAAACGTGTGTTTTCACTGCGGTAATACGTTTTAGGATGCATTGTTTCAATCTCTTGCAAGACTCATGTTGTTTCTTAGACAATGTGGAAACACAAGGAGTATGTTTCCCAGTTCACTTGAAAGCCAGGAAAACGCACACTGCATCACTCTTCCTCAAACACGCTCTTTCACCTGATGCTTTGGGAATGTTCAAGAAAGCAGAAAAGAAGGGCATTTTGCAGTGAAATTCAGACGGGCATGTACAAAAGATCACTTCTATTCTTTGCAGAGTGCAAAAGCGTAATCGACTTCATGTTCTCAAAGAAACCCATATATTTTCCAAGGGACCTGAAGTAAGACTTTCACAAAAAGATGTGTTTGTGTGTCTGCTTTGAAAGGAGCTCTAAGTTGTGTATTCAGTGCTGTAGAATGACACACTCTACATAGAATACTCAGCATTTTGGGGAGACCAACATGCTGCAAACTGAAACTGCTACAAGGTGTGTGTAGCATACAGAAAGAAGGCTTGTCGTTTCAAAGAAAGAAGAGGAAACCAAAATCCAGGTAGGGGAAGGAGCACACCAGTATGGGAGATGTACATGTGGACAGTTTCAAGCACCAGCTCTTTGTGGACACTTGGAAACAGCGCTGTGAAAAAATTTCGTACGAAGCAGGATTTGGACAAAGTTGAAAGACCTTCCAAAACCAACCCTAAAGAACTGAGCCAAACAATGAATGTTGCAATAAGCTCCTCCAGAAAGGTGCTTCTATGACACAACTCCCGAGCAGGTAGCTACTTTCTGCACAGTACAAAATGCATACGAATTCCTGGCTGAAAACTCATTCCAGAAGGACGAAATGCATGTCTTTCTCTCAAAAGGAACACTCAGCCACTAGGCTTTTGCTTGCTCCTTCAAAGTCTTTGTCGAAACGTGTGTTTTCACTGCTGGAATACGTTTTAGGAAGCATTGTTTCAATCTCTTGCAAACCTCATGTTTCTTACACAATGTGGAAAACTAAGGAGTATGTTTCGCAAATCACTTGAAATCTAGGGAAACGCACACTGCATCACTCTTGCTCAAACACGCTCTTTCTCCTAATGTGTTGAGAACATTCAAGAAACCAGAAAACAAGGGCATTTTGCACTGAAACTCAGACGGGCATGTAGAGGAGGTCTATTCTTTTGGTAGTAGAGTGCAAAAGCATCATTGACTTCATGTTCTCGTTGAAACCCTTACATTTCCAAGTGAAAAGAAGTAGGACTTTCACAAAAAGATGTGTTTGCGTGTCTGTGGTGAAAGGAGCTCTAAGTTGTGTATTCAGTGCTGGAGAGTGACACACTCTACACAGGTTACACAGCGTTTTAGGAGCACCAACATGCTGCAAACTGGAACTGCTACAAGGTGTGTGTAGCATGCAGAAAGAAGGCTTGTCATTTCAAAGAAAGAAGAGAAAACCAAAATCCAGGTAGTGAAACGAGCACACCAGCATGGGAGATGTGCATGTGGACAGTTTCCAGGAGCAGCTCTTTGTGGACACTTGGAAAGAGCGCTGTGAAAAGATTTCATACGAAGCGGATTTGGACAAAGTTGAAAGACCTTCCAAAACCAACCCTAAAGAACTTAGCCAAACAAAGAATGTTGCAATAAGCTCCTCCAGGAAAGGTGCTTCTATGACACAACTCAAGAGCAGGTAGCTACATTCTGCACAGTACAAAACGCATATGAATTCCTGGCTGAAAACTCACTCCAGAAGGAACAAATGCTTGTGTTTCTCTCCGAAAGAACACTCAGCGACTATTCTTTCGCTTGCTCCTTCCAAGTCTTGGTAGAAACGTGTGTTTTCACTGCGGTAATACGTTTTAGGATGCATTGTTTCAATCTCTTGCAAGACTCATGTTGTTTCTTAGACAATGTGGAAACACAAGGAGTATGTTTCCCAGTTCACTTGAAAGCCAGGAAAACGCACACTGCATCACTCTTCCTCAAACACGCTCTTTCACCTGATGCTTTGGGAATGTTCAAGAAAGCAGAAAAGAAGGGCATTTTGCAGTGAAATTCAGACGGGCATGTACAAAAGATCACTTCTATTCTTTGCAGAGTGCAAAAGCGTAATCGACTTCATGTTCTCAAAGAAACCCATATATTTTCCAAGGGACCTGAAGTAAGACTTTCACAAAAAGATGTGTTTGTGTGTCTGCTTTGAAAGGAGCTCTAAGTTGTGTATTCAGTGCTGTAGAATGACACACTCTACATAGAATACTCAGCATTTTGGGGAGACCAACATGCTGCAAACTGAAACTGCTACAAGGTGTGTGTAGCATACAGAAAGAAGGCTTGTCGTTTCAAAGAAAGAAGAGGAAACCAAAATCCAGGTAGGGGAAGGAGCACACCAGTATGGGAGATGTACATGTGGACAGTTTCAAGCACCAGCTCTTTGTGGACACTTGGAAACAGCGCTGTGAAAAAATTTCGTACGAAGCAGGATTTGGACAAAGTTGAAAGACCTTCCAAAACCAACCCTAAAGAACTGAGCCAACAATGAATGTTGCAATAAGCTCCTCCAGAAAGGTGCTTCTATGACACAACTCCCGAGCAGGTAGCTACTTTCTGCACAGTACAAAATGCATACGAATTCCTGGCTGAAAACTCATTCCAGAAGGACGAAATGCATGTCTTTCTCTCAAAAGGAACACTCAGCCACTAGGCTTTTGCTTGCTCCTTCAAAGTCTTTGTCGAAACGTGTGTTTTCACTGCTGGAATACGTTTTAGGAAGCATTGTTTCAATCTCTTGCAAACCTCATGTTTCTTACACAATGTGGAAAACTAAGGAGTATGTTTCGCAAATCACTTGAAATCTAGGGAAACGCACACTGCATCACTCTTGCTCAAACACGCTCTTTCTCCTAATGTGTTGAGAACATTCAAGAAACCAGAAAACAAGGGCATTTTGCACTGAAACTCAGACGGGCATGTAGAGGAGGTCTATTCTTTTGGTAGTAGAGTGCAAAAGCATCATTGACTTCATGTTCTCGTTGAAACCCTTACATTTCCAAGTGAAAAGAAGTAGGACTTTCACAAAAAGATGTGTTTGCGTGTCTGTGGTGAAAGGAGCTCTAAGTTGTGTATTCAGTGCTGGAGAGTGACACACTCTACACAGGTTACACAGCGTTTTAGGAGCACCAACATGCTGCAAACTGGAACTGCTACAAGGTGTGTGTAGCATGCAGAAAGAAGGCTTGTCATTTCAAAGAAAGAAGAGAAAACCAAAATCCAGGTAGTGAAACGAGCACACCAGCATGGGAGATGTGCATGTGGACAGTTTCCAGGAGCAGCTCTTTGTGGACACTTGGAAAGAGCGCTGTGAAAAGATTTCATACGAAGCGGATTTGGACAAAGTTGAAAGACCTTCCAAAACCAACCCTAAAGAACTGAGCCAAACAAAGAATGTTGCAATAAGCTCCTCCAGGAAAGGTGCTTCTATGACACAACTCAAGAGCAGGTAGCTACATTCTGCACAGTACAAAACGCATATGAATTCCTGGCTGAAAACTCACTCCAGAAGGAACAAATGCTTGTGTTTCTCTCCGAAAGAACACTCAGCGACTATTCTTTCGCTTGCTCCTTCCAAGTCTTGGTAGAAACGTGTGTTTTCACTGCGGTAATACGTTTTAGGATGCATTGTTTCAATCTCTTGCAAGACTCATGTTGTTTCTTAGACAATGTGGAAACACAAGGAGTATGTTTCCCAGTTCACTTGAAAGCCAGGAAAACGCACACTGCATCACTCTTCCTCAAACACGCTCTTTCACCTGATGCTTTGGGAATGTTCAAGAAAGCAGAAAAGAAGGGCATTTTGCAGTGAAATTCAGACGGGCATGTACAAAAGATCACTTCTATTCTTTGCAGAGTGCAAAAGCGTAATCGACTTCATGTTCTCAAAGAAACCCATATATTTTCCAAGGGACCTGAAGTAAGACTTTCACAAAAAGATGTGTTTGTGTGTCTGCTTTGAAAGGAGCTCTAAGTTGTGTATTCAGTGCTGTAGAATGACACACTCTACATAGAATACTCAGCATTTTGGGGAGACCAACATGCTGCAAACTGAAACTGCTACAAGGTGTGTGTAGCATACAGAAAGAAGGCTTGTCGTTTCAAAGAAAGAAGAGGAGACCAAAATCCAGGGAGGGGAACGAGCACACCAGTATGGGAGATGTACATGTGGACAGTTTCAAGCACCAGCTCTTTGTGGACACTTGGAAACAGCGCTGTGAAAAAATTTCGTACGAAGCAGGATTTGGACAAAGTTGAAAGACCTTCCAAAACCAACCCTAAAGAACTGAGCCAAACAATGAATGTTGCAATAAGCTCCTCCAGAAAGGTGCTTCTATGACACAACTCCCGAGCAGGTAGCTACTTTCTGCACAGTACAAAATGCATACGAATTCCTGGCTGAAAACTCATTCCAGAAGGACGAAATGCATGTCTTTCTCTCAAAAGGAACACTCAGCCACTAGGCTTTTGCTTGCTCCTTCAAAGTCTTTGTCGAAACGTGTGTTTTCACTGCTGGAATACGTTTTAGGAAGCATTGTTTCAATCTCTTGCAAACCTCATGTTTCTTACACAATGTGGAAAACTAAGGAGTATGTTTCGCAAATCACTTGAAATCTAGGGAAACGCACACTGCATCACTCTTGCTCAAACACGCTCTTTCTCCTAATGTGTTGAGAACATTCAAGAAACCAGAAAACAAGGGCATTTTGCACTGAAACTCAGACGGGCATGTAGAGGAGGTCATTTCGTTTGGTAGTAGAGTGCAAAAGCATCATTGACTTCATGTTCTCGTTGAAACCCTTACATTTCCAAGTGAAAAGAAGTAGGACTTTCACAAAAAGATGTGTTTGCGTGTCTGTGGTGAAAGGAGCTCTAAGTTGTGTATTCAGTGCTGGAGAGTGACACACTCTACACAGGTTACACAGCGTTTTAGGAGCACCAACATGCTGCAAACTGGAACTGCTACAAGGTGTGTGTAGCATGCAGAAAGAAGGCTTGTCATTTCAAAGAAAGAAGAGAAAACCAAAATCCAGGTAGTGAAACGAGCACACCAGCATGGGAGATGTGCATGTGGACAGTTTCCAGGAGCAGCTCTTTGTGGACACTTGGAAAGAGCGCTGTGAAAAGATTTCATACGAAGCGGATTTGGACAAAGTTGAAAGACCTTCCAAAACCAACCCTAAAGAACTTAGCCAAACAAAGAATGTTGCAATAAGCTCCTCCAGGAAAGGTGCTTCTATGACACAACTCAAGAGCAGGTAGCTACATTCTGCACAGTACAAAACGCATATGAATTCCTGGCTGAAAACTCACTCCAGAAGGAACAAATGCTTGTGTTTCTCTCCGAAAGAACACTCAGCGACTATTCTTTCGCTTGCTCCTTCCAAGTCTTGGTAGAAACGTGTGTTTTCACTGCGGTAATACGTTTTAGGATGCATTGTTTCAATCTCTTGCAAGACTCATGTTGTTTCTTAGACAATGTGGAAACACAAGGAGTATGTTTCCCAGTTCACTTGAAAGCCAGGAAAACGCACACTGCATCACTCTTCCTCAAACACGCTCTTTCACCTGATGCTTTGGGAATGTTCAAGAAAGCAGAAAAGAAGGGCATTTTGCAGTGAAATTCAGACGGGCATGTACAAAAGATCACTTCTATTCTTTGCAGAGTGCAAAAGCGTAATCGACTTCATGTTCTCAAAGAAACCCATATATTTTCCAAGGGACCTGAAGTAAGACTTTCACAAAAAGATGTGTTTGTGTGTCTGCTTTGAAAGGAGCTCTAAGTTGTGTATTCAGTGCTGTAGAATGACACACTCTACATAGAATACTCAGCATTTTGGGGAGACCAACATGCTGCAAACTGAAACTGCTACAAGGTGTGTGTAGCATACAGAAAGAAGGCTTGTCGTTTCAAAGAAAGAAGAGGAGAACAAAATCCAGGGAGGGGAACGAGCACACCAGTATGGGAGATGTACATGTGGACAGTTTCAAGCACCAGCTCTTTGTGGACACTTGGAAACAGCGCTGTGAAAAAATTTCGTACGAAGCAGGATTTGGACAAAGTTGAAAGACCTTCCAAAACCAACCCTAAAGAACTGAGCCAAACAATGAATGTTGCAATAAGCTCCTCCAGAAAGGTGCTTCTATGACACAACTCCCGAGCAGGTAGCTACTTTCTGCACAGTACAAAATGCATACGAATTCCTGGCTGAAAACTCATTCCAGAAGGACGAAATGCATGTCTTTCTCTCAAAAGGAACACTCAGCCACTAGGCTTTTGCTTGCTCCTTCAAAGTCTTTGTCGAAACGTGTGTTTTCACTGCTGGAATACGTTTTAGGAAGCATTGTTTCAATCTCTTGCAAACCTCATGTTTCTTACACAATGTGGAAAACTAAGGAGTATGTTTCGCAAATCACTTGAAATCTAGGGAAACGCACACTGCATCACTCTTGCTCAAACACGCTCTTTCTCCTAATGTGTTGAGAACATTCAAGAAACCAGAAAACAAGGGCATTTTGCACTGAAACTCAGACGGGCATGTAGAGGAGGTCTATTCTTTTGGTAGTAGAGTGCAAAAGCATCATTGACTTCATGTTCTCGTTGAAACCCTTACATTTCCAAGTGAAAAGAAGTAGGACTTTCACAAAAAGATGTGTTTGCGTGTCTGTGGTGAAAGGAGCTCTAAGTTGTGTATTCAGTGCTGGAGAGTGACACACTCTACACAGGTTACACAGCGTTTTAGGAGCACCAACATGCTGCAAACTGGAACTGCTACAAGGTGTGTGTAGCATGCAGAAAGAAGGCTTGTCATTTCAAAGAAAGAAGAGAAAACCAAAATCCAGGTAGTGAAACGAGCACACCAGCATGGGAGATGTGCATGTGGACAGTTTCCAGGAGCAGCTCTTTGTGGACACTTGGAAAGAGCGCTGTGAAAAGATTTCATACGAAGCGGATTTGGACAAAGTTGAAAGACCTTCCAAAACCAACCCTAAAGAACTTAGCCAAACAAAGAATGTTGCAATAAGCTCCTCCAGGAAAGGTGCTTCTATGACACAACTCAAGAGCAGGTAGCTACATTCTGCACAGTACAAAACGCATATGAATTCCTGGCTGAAAACTCACTCCAGAAGGAACAAATGCTTGTGTTTCTCTCCGAAAGAACACTCAGCGACTATTCTTTCGCTTGCTCCTTCCAAGTCTTGGTAGAAACGTGTGTTTTCACTGCGGTAATACGTTTTAGGATGCATTGTTTCAATCTCTTGCAAGACTCATGTTGTTTCTTAGACAATGTGGAAACACAAGGAGTATGTTTCCCAGTTCACTTGAAAGCCAGGAAAACGCACACTGCATCACTCTTCCTCAAACACGCTCTTTCACCTGATGCTTTGGGAATGTTCAAGAAAGCAGAAAAGAAGGGCATTTTGCAGTGAAATTCAGACGGGCATGTACAAAAGATCACTTCTATTCTTTGCAGAGTGCAAAAGCGTAATCGACTTCATGTTCTCAAAGAAACCCATATATTTTCCAAGGGACCTGAAGTAAGACTTTCACAAAAAGATGTGTTTGTGTGTCTGCTTTGAAAGGAGCTCTAAGTTGTGTATTCAGTGCTGTAGAATGACACACTCTACATAGAATACTCAGCATTTTGGGGAGACCAACATGCTGCAAACTGAAACTGCTACAAGGTGTGTGTAGCATACAGAAAGAAGGCTTGTCGTTTCAAAGAAAGAAGAGGAGAACAAAATCCAGGTAGGGGAAGGAGCACACCAGTATGGGAGATGTACATGTGGACAGTTTCAAGCACCAGCTCTTTGTGGACACTTGGAAACAGCGCTGTGAAAAAATTTCGTACGAAGCAGGATTTGGACAAAGTTGAAAGACCTTCCAAAACCAACCCTAAAGAACTGAGCCAAACAATGAATGTTGCAATAAGCTCCTCCAGAAAGGTGCTTCTATGACACAACTCCCGAGCAGGTAGCTACTTTCTGCACAGTACAAAATGCATACGAATTCCTGGCTGAAAACTCATTCCAGAAGGACGAAATGCATGTCTTTCTCTCAAAAGGAACACTCAGCCACTAGGCTTTTGCTTGCTCCTTCAAAGTCTTTGTCGAAACGTGTGTTTTCACTGCTGGAATACGTTTTAGGAAGCATTGTTTCAATCTCTTGCAAACCTCATGTTTCTTACACAATGTGGAAAACTAAGGAGTATGTTTCGCAAATCACTTGAAATCTAGGGAAACGCACACTGCATCACTCTTGCTCAAACACGCTCTTTCTCCTAATGTGTTGAGAACATTCAAGAAACCAGAAAACAAGGGCATTTTGCACTGAAACTCAGACGGGCATGTAGAGGAGGTCATTTCGTTTGGTAGTAGAGTGCAAAAGCATCATTGACTTCATGTTCTCGTTGAAACCCTTACATTTCCAAGTGAAAAGAAGTAGGACTTTCACAAAAAGATGTGTTTGCGTGTCTGTGGTGAAAGGAGCTCTAAGTTGTGTATTCAGTGCTGGAGAGTGACACACTCTACACAGGTTACACAGCGTTTTAGGAGCACCAACATGCTGCAAACTGGAACTGCTACAAGGTGTGTGTAGCATGCAGAAAGAAGGCTTGTCATTTCAAAGAAAGAAGAGAAAACCAAAATCCAGGTAGTGAAACGAGCACACCAGCATGGGAGATGTGCATGTGGACAGTTTCCAGGAGCAGCTCTTTGTGGACACTTGGAAAGAGCGCTGTGAAAAGATTTCATACGAAGCGGATTTGGACAAAGTTGAAAGACCTTCCAAAACCAACCCTAAAGAACTTAGCCAAACAATGAATGTTGCAATAAGCTCCTCCAGAAAGGTGCTTCTATGACACAACTCCCGAGCAGGTAGCTACTTTCTGCACAGTACAAAATGCATACGAATTCCTGGCTGAAAACTCATTCCAGAAGGACGAAATGCATGTCTTTCTCTCAAAAGGAACACTCAGCCACTAGGCTTTTGCTTGCTCCTTCAAAGTCTTTGTCGAAACGTGTGTTTTCACTGCTGGAATACGTTTTAGGAAGCATTGTTTCAATCTCTTGCAAACCTCATGTTTCTTACACAATGTGGAAAACTAAGGAGTATGTTTCGCAAATCACTTGAAATCTAGGGAAACGCACACTGCATCACTCTTGCTCAAACACGCTCTTTCTCCTAATGTGTTGAGAACATTCAAGAAACCAGAAAACAAGGGCATTTTGCACTGAAACTCAGACGGGCATGTAGAGGAGGTCTATTCTTTTGGTAGTAGAGTGCAAAAGCATCATTGACTTCATGTTCTCGTTGAAACCCTTACATTTCCAAGTGAAAAGAAGTAGGACTTTCACAAAAAGATGTGTTTGCGTGTCTGTGGTGAAAGGAGCTCTAAGTTGTGTATTCAGTGCTGGAGAGTGACACACTCTACACAGGTTACACAGCGTTTTAGGAGCACCAACATGCTGCAAACTGGAACTGCTACAAGGTGTGTGTAGCATGCAGAAAGAAGGCTTGTCATTTCAAAGAAAGAAGAGAAAACCAAAATCCAGGTAGTGAAACGAGCACACCAGCATGGGAGATGTGCATGTGGACAGTTTCCAGGAGCAGCTCTTTGTGGACACTTGGAAAGAGCGCTGTGAAAAGATTTCATACGAAGCGGATTTGGACAAAGTTGAAAGACCTTCCAAAACCAACCCTAAAGAACTGAGCCAAACAAAGAATGTTGCAATAAGCTCCTCCAGGAAAGGTGCTTCTATGACACAACTCAAGAGCAGGTAGCTACATTCTGCACAGTACAAAACGCATATGAATTCCTGGCTGAAAACTCACTCCAGAAGGAACAAATGCTTGTGTTTCTCTCCGAAAGAACACTCAGCGACTATTCTTTCGCTTGCTCCTTCCAAGTCTTGGTAGAAACGTGTGTTTTCACTGCGGTAATACGTTTTAGGATGCATTGTTTCAATCTCTTGCAAGACTCATGTTGTTTCTTAGACAATGTGGAAACACAAGGAGTATGTTTCCCAGTTCACTTGAAAGCCAGGAAAACGCACACTGCATCACTCTTCCTCAAACACGCTCTTTCACCTGATGCTTTGGGAATGTTCAAGAAAGCAGAAAAGAAGGGCATTTTGCAGTGAAATTCAGACGGGCATGTACAAAAGATCACTTCTATTCTTTGCAGAGTGCAAAAGCGTAATCGACTTCATGTTCTCAAAGAAACCCATATATTTTCCAAGGGACCTGAAGTAAGACTTTCACAAAAAGATGTGTTTGTGTGTCTGCTTTGAAAGGAGCTCTAAGTTGTGTATTCAGTGCTGTAGAATGACACACTCTACATAGAATACTCAGCATTTTGGGGAGACCAACATGCTGCAAACTGAAACTGCTACAAGGTGTGTGTAGCATACAGAAAGAAGGCTTGTCGTTTCAAAGAAAGAAGAGGAGAACAAAATCCAGGGAGGGGAAGGAGCACACCAGTATGGGAGATGTACATGTGGACAGTTTCAAGCACCAGCTCTTTGTGGACACTTGGAAACAGCGCTGTGAAAAAATTTCGTACGAAGCAGGATTTGGACAAAGTTGAAAGACCTTCCAAAACCAACCCTAAAGAACTGAGCCAAACAATGAATGTTGCAATAAGCTCCTCCAGAAAGGTGCTTCTATGACACAACTCCCGAGCAGGTAGCTACTTTCTGCACAGTACAAAATGCATACGAATTCCTGGCTGAAAACTCATTCCAGAAGGACGAAATGCATGTCTTTCTCTCAAAAGGAACACTCAGCCACTAGGCTTTTGCTTGCTCCTTCAAAGTCTTTGTCGAAACGTGTGTTTTCACTGCTGGAATACGTTTTAGGAAGCATTGTTTCAATCTCTTGCAAACCTCATGTTTCTTACACAATGTGGAAAACTAAGGAGTATGTTTCGCAAATCACTTGAAATCTAGGGAAACGCACACTGCATCACTCTTGCTCAAACACGCTCTTTCTCCTAATGTGTTGAGAACATTCAAGAAACCAGAAAACAAGGGCATTTTGCACTGAAACTCAGACGGGCATGTAGAGGAGGTCTATTCTTTTGGTAGTAGAGTGCAAAAGCATCATTGACTTCATGTTCTCGTTGAAACCCTTACATTTCCAAGTGAAAAGAAGTAGGACTTTCACAAAAAGATGTGTTTGCGTGTCTGTGGTGAAAGGAGCTCTAAGTTGTGTATTCAGTGCTGGAGAGTGACACACTCTACACAGGTTACACAGCGTTTTAGGAGCACCAACATGCTGCAAACTGGAACTGCTACAAGGTGTGTGTAGCATGCAGAAAGAAGGCTTGTCATTTCAAAGAAAGAAGAGAAAACCAAAATCCAGGTAGTGAAACGAGCACACCAGCATGGGAGATGTGCATGTGGACAGTTTCCAGGAGCAGCTCTTTGTGGACACTTGGAAAGAGCGCTGTGAAAAGATTTCATACGAAGCGGATTTGGACAAAGTTGAAAGACCTTCCAAAACCAACCCTAAAGAACTGAGCCAAACAAAGAATGTTGCAATAAGCTCCTCCAGGAAAGGTGCTTCTATGACACAACTCAAGAGCAGGTAGCTACATTCTGCACAGTACAAAACGCATATGAATTCCTGGCTGAAAACTCACTCCAGAAGGAACAAATGCTTGTGTTTCTCTCCGAAAGAACACTCAGCGACTATTCTTTCGCTTGCTCCTTCCAAGTCTTGGTAGAAACGTGTGTTTTCACTGCGGTAATACGTTTTAGGATGCATTGTTTCAATCTCTTGCAAGACTCATGTTGTTTCTTAGACAATGTGGAAACACAAGGAGTATGTTTCCCAGTTCACTTGAAAGCCAGGAAAACGCACACTGCATCACTCTTCCTCAAACACGCTCTTTCACCTGATGCTTTGGGAATGTTCAAGAAAGCAGAAAAGAAGGGCATTTTGCAGTGAAATTCAGACGGGCATGTACAAAAGATCACTTCTATTCTTTGCAGAGTGCAAAAGCGTAATCGACTTCATGTTCTCAAAGAAACCCATATATTTTCCAAGGGACCTGAAGTAAGACTTTCACAAAAAGATGTGTTTGTGTGTCTGCTTTGAAAGGAGCTCTAAGTTGTGTATTCAGTGCTGTAGAATGACACACTCTACATAGAATACTCAGCATTTTGGGGAGACCAACATGCTGCAAACTGAAACTGCTACAAGGTGTGTGTAGCATACAGAAAGAAGGCTTGTCGTTTCAAAGAAAGAAGAGGAGACCAAAATCCAGGGAGGGGAAGGAGCACACCAGTATGGGAGATGTACATGTGGACAGTTTCAAGCACCAGCTCTTTGTGGACACTTGGAAACAGCGCTGTGAAAAAATTTCGTACGAAGCAGGATTTGGACAAAGTTGAAAGACCTTCCAAAACCAACCCTAAAGAACTGAGCCAAACAATGAATGTTGCAATAAGCTCCTCCAGAAAGGTGCTTCTATGACACAACTCCCGAGCAGGTAGCTACTTTCTGCACAGTACAAAATGCATACGAATTCCTGGCTGAAAACTCATTCCAGAAGGACGAAATGCATGTCTTTCTCTCAAAAGGAACACTCAGCCACTAGGCTTTTGCTTGCTCCTTCAAAGTCTTTGTCGAAACGTGTGTTTTCACTGCTGGAATACGTTTTAGGAAGCATTGTTTCAATCTCTTGCAAACCTCATGTTTCTTACACAATGTGGAAAACTAAGGAGTATGTTTCGCAAATCACTTGAAATCTAGGGAAACGCACACTGCATCACTCTTGCTCAAACACGCTCTTTCTCCTAATGTGTTGAGAACATTCAAGAAACCAGAAAACAAGGGCATTTTGCACTGAAACTCAGACGGGCATGTAGAGGAGGTCATTTCGTTTGGTAGTAGAGTGCAAAAGCATCATTGACTTCATGTTCTCGTTGAAACCCTTACATTTCCAAGTGAAAAGAAGTAGGACTTTCACAAAAAGATGTGTTTGCGTGTCTGTGGTGAAAGGAGCTCTAAGTTGTGTATTCAGTGCTGGAGAGTGACACACTCTACACAGGTTACACAGCGTTTTAGGAGCACCAACATGCTGCAAACTGGAACTGCTACAAGGTGTGTGTAGCATGCAGAAAGAAGGCTTGTCATTTCAAAGAAAGAAGAGAAAACCAAAATCCAGGTAGTGAAACGAGCACACCAGCATGGGAGATGTGCATGTGGACAGTTTCCAGGAGCAGCTCTTTGTGGACACTTGGAAAGAGCGCTGTGAAAAGATTTCATACGAAGCGGATTTGGACAAAGTTGAAAGACCTTCCAAAACCAACCCTAAAGAACTGAGCCAAACAAAGAATGTTGCAATAAGCTCCTCCAGGAAAGGTGCTTCCATGACACAACTCAAGAGCAGGTAGCTACATTCTGCACAGTACAAAACGCATATGAATTCCTGGCTGAAAACTCACTCCAGAAGGAACAAATGCTTGTGTTTCTCTCCGAAAGAACACTCAGCGACTATTCTTTCGCTTGCTCCTTCCAAGTCTTGGTAGAAACGTGTGTTTTCACTGCGGTAATACGTTTTAGGATGCATTGTTTCAATCTCTTGCAAGACTCATGTTGTTTCTTAGACAATGTGGAAACACAAGGAGTATGTTTCCCAGTTCACTTGAAAGCCAGGAAAACGCACACTGCATCACTCTTCCTCAAACACGCTCTTTCACCTGATGCTTTGGGAATGTTCAAGAAAGCAGAAAAGAAGGGCATTTTGCAGTGAAATTCAGACGGGCATGTACAAAAGATCACTTCTATTCTTTGCAGAGTGCAAAAGCGTAATCGACTTCATGTTCTCAAAGAAACCCATATATTTTCCAAGGGACCTGAAGTAAGACTTTCACAAAAAGATGTGTTTGTGTGTCTGCTTTGAAAGGAGCTCTAAGTTGTGTATTCAGTGCTGTAGAATGACACACTCTACATAGAATACTCAGCATTTTGGGGAGACCAACATGCTGCAAACTGAAACTGCTACAAGGTGTGTGTAGCATACAGAAAGAAGGCTTGTCGTTTCAAAGAAAGAAGAGGAGACCAAAATCCAGGGAGGGGAACGAGCACACCAGTATGGGAGATGTACATGTGGACAGTTTCAAGCACCAGCTCTTTGTGGACACTTGGAAACAGCGCTGTGAAAAAATTTCGTACGAAGCAGGATTTGGACAAAGTTGAAAGACCTTCCAAAACCAACCCTAAAGAACTGAGCCAAACAATGAATGTTGCAATAAGCTCCTCCAGAAAGGTGCTTCTATGACACAACTCCCGAGCAGGTAGCTACTTTCTGCACAGTACAAAATGCATACGAATTCCTGGCTGAAAACTCATTCCAGAAGGACGAAATGCATGTCTTTCTCTCAAAAGGAACACTCAGCCACTAGGCTTTTGCTTGCTCCTTCAAAGTCTTTGTCGAAACGTGTGTTTTCACTGCTGGAATACGTTTTAGGAAGCATTGTTTCAATCTCTTGCAAACCTCATGTTTCTTACACAATGTGGAAAACTAAGGAGTATGTTTCGCAAATCACTTGAAATCTAGGGAAACGCACACTGCATCACTCTTGCTCAAACACGCTCTTTCTCCTAATGTGTTGAGAACATTCAAGAAACCAGAAAACAAGGGCATTTTGCACTGAAACTCAGACGGGCATGTAGAGGAGGTCATTTCGTTTGGTAGTAGAGTGCAAAAGCATCATTGACTTCATGTTCTCGTTGAAACCCTTACATTTCCAAGTGAAAAGAAGTAGGACTTTCACAAAAAGATGTGTTTGCGTGTCTGTGGTGAAAGGAGCTCTAAGTTGTGTATTCAGTGCTGGAGAGTGACACACTCTACACAGGTTACACAGCGTTTTAGGAGCACCAACATGCTGCAAACTGGAACTGCTACAAGGTGTGTGTAGCATGCAGAAAGAAGGCTTGTCATTTCAAAGAAAGAAGAGAAAACCAAAATCCAGGTAGTGAAACGAGCACACCAGCATGGGAGATGTGCATGTGGACAGTTTCCAGGAGCAGCTCTTTGTGGACACTTGGAAAGAGCGCTGTGAAAAGATTTCATACGAAGCGGATTTGGACAAAGTTGAAAGACCTTCCAAAACCAACCCTAAAGAACTGAGCCAAACAAAGAATGTTGCAATAAGCTCCTCCAGGAAAGGTGCTTCCATGACACAACTCAAGAGCAGGTAGCTACATT
The DNA here is from genome assembly GCF_054644295.1 of Miniopterus natalensis. NCBI lineage: Eukaryota > Metazoa > Chordata > Mammalia > Chiroptera > Miniopteridae > Miniopterus > Miniopterus natalensis. The sequence goes on along the minus strand of NW_028269993.1, from coordinate 671,715 downwards.
CTGCACAGTACAAAACGCATATGAATTCCTGGCTGAAAACTCACTCCAGAAGGAACAAATGCTTGTGTTTCTCTCCGAAAGAACACTCAGCGACTATTCTTTCGCTTGCTCCTTCCAAGTCTTGGTAGAAACGTGTGTTTTCACTGCGGTAATACGTTTTAGGATGCATTGTTTCAATCTCTTGCAAGACTCATGTTGTTTCTTAGACAATGTGGAAACACAAGGAGTATGTTTCCCAGTTCACTTGAAAGCCAGGAAAACGCACACTGCATCACTCTTCCTCAAACACGCTCTTTCACCTGATGCTTTGGGAATGTTCAAGAAAGCAGAAAAGAAGGGCATTTTGCAGTGAAATTCAGACGGGCATGTACAAAAGATCACTTCTATTCTTTGCAGAGTGCAAAAGCGTAATCGACTTCATGTTCTCAAAGAAACCCATATATTTTCCAAGGGACCTGAAGTAAGACTTTCACAAAAAGATGTGTTTGTGTGTCTGCTTTGAAAGGAGCTCTAAGTTGTGTATTCAGTGCTGTAGAATGACACACTCTACATAGAATACTCAGCATTTTGGGGAGACCAACATGCTGCAAACTGAAACTGCTACAAGGTGTGTGTAGCATACAGAAAGAAGGCTTGTCGTTTCAAAGAAAGAAGAGGAGAACAAAATCCAGGGAGGGGAAGGAGCACACCAGTATGGGAGATGTACATGTGGACAGTTTCAAGCACCAGCTCTTTGTGGACACTTGGAAACAGCGCTGTGAAAAAATTTCGTACGAAGCAGGATTTGGACAAAGTTGAAAGACCTTCCAAAACCAACCCTAAAGAACTGAGCCAAACAATGAATGTTGCAATAAGCTCCTCCAGAAAGGTGCTTCTATGACACAACTCCCGAGCAGGTAGCTACTTTCTGCACAGTACAAAATGCATACGAATTCCTGGCTGAAAACTCATTCCAGAAGGACGAAATGCATGTCTTTCTCTCAAAAGGAACACTCAGCCACTAGGCTTTTGCTTGCTCCTTCAAAGTCTTTGTCGAAACGTGTGTTTTCACTGCTGGAATACGTTTTAGGAAGCATTGTTTCAATCTCTTGCAAACCTCATGTTTCTTACACAATGTGGAAAACTAAGGAGTATGTTTCGCAAATCACTTGAAATCTAGGGAAACGCACACTGCATCACTCTTGCTCAAACACGCTCTTTCTCCTAATGTGTTGAGAACATTCAAGAAACCAGAAAACAAGGGCATTTTGCACTGAAACTCAGACGGGCATGTAGAGGAGGTCTATTCTTTTGGTAGTAGAGTGCAAAAGCATCATTGACTTCATGTTCTCGTTGAAACCCTTACATTTCCAAGTGAAAAGAAGTAGGACTTTCACAAAAAGATGTGTTTGCGTGTCTGTGGTGAAAGGAGCTCTAAGTTGTGTATTCAGTGCTGGAGAGTGACACACTCTACACAGGTTACACAGCGTTTTAGGAGCACCAACATGCTGCAAACTGGAACTGCTACAAGGTGTGTGTAGCATGCAGAAAGAAGGCTTGTCATTTCAAAGAAAGAAGAGAAAACCAAAATCCAGGTAGTGAAACGAGCACACCAGCATGGGAGATGTGCATGTGGACAGTTTCCAGGAGCAGCTCTTTGTGGACACTTGGAAAGAGCGCTGTGAAAAGATTTCATACGAAGCGGATTTGGACAAAGTTGAAAGACCTTCCAAAACCAACCCTAAAGAACTGAGCCAAACAAAGAATGTTGCAATAAGCTCCTCCAGGAAAGGTGCTTCTATGACACAACTCAAGAGCAGGTAGCTACATTCTGCACAGTACAAAACGCATATGAATTCCTGGCTGAAAACTCACTCCAGAAGGAACAAATGCTTGTGTTTCTCTCCGAAAGAACACTCAGCGACTATTCTTTCGCTTGCTCCTTCCAAGTCTTGGTAGAAACGTGTGTTTTCACTGCGGTAATACGTTTTAGGATGCATTGTTTCAATCTCTTGCAAGACTCATGTTGTTTCTTAGACAATGTGGAAACACAAGGAGTATGTTTCCCAGTTCACTTGAAAGCCAGGAAAACGCACACTGCATCACTCTTCCTCAAACACGCTCTTTCACCTGATGCTTTGGGAATGTTCAAGAAAGCAGAAAAGAAGGGCATTTTGCAGTGAAATTCAGACGGGCATGTACAAAAGATCACTTCTATTCTTTGCAGAGTGCAAAAGCGTAATCGACTTCATGTTCTCAAAGAAACCCATATATTTTCCAAGGGACCTGAAGTAAGACTTTCACAAAAAGATGTGTTTGTGTGTCTGCTTTGAAAGGAGCTCTAAGTTGTGTATTCAGTGCTGTAGAATGACACACTCTACATAGAATACTCAGCATTTTGGGGAGACCAACATGCTGCAAACTGAAACTGCTACAAGGTGTGTGTAGCATACAGAAAGAAGGCTTGTCGTTTCAAAGAAAGAAGAGGAGAACAAAATCCAGGGAGGGGAAGGAGCACACCAGTATGGGAGATGTACATGTGGACAGTTTCAAGCACCAGCTCTTTGTGGACACTTGGAAACAGCGCTGTGAAAAAATTTCGTACGAAGCAGGATTTGGACAAAGTTGAAAGACCTTCCAAAACCAACCCTAAAGAACTGAGCCAAACAATGAATGTTGCAATAAGCTCCTCCAGAAAGGTGCTTCTATGACACAACTCCCGAGCAGGTAGCTACTTTCTGCACAGTACAAAATGCATACGAATTCCTGGCTGAAAACTCATTCCAGAAGGACGAAATGCATGTCTTTCTCTCAAAAGGAACACTCAGCCACTAGGCTTTTGCTTGCTCCTTCAAAGTCTTTGTCGAAACGTGTGTTTTCACTGCTGGAATACGTTTTAGGAAGCATTGTTTCAATCTCTTGCAAACCTCATGTTTCTTACACAATGTGGAAAACTAAGGAGTATGTTTCGCAAATCACTTGAAATCTAGGGAAACGCACACTGCATCACTCTTGCTCAAACACGCTCTTTCTCCTAATGTGTTGAGAACATTCAAGAAACCAGAAAACAAGGGCATTTTGCACTGAAACTCAGACGGGCATGTAGAGGAGGTCTATTCTTTTGGTAGTAGAGTGCAAAAGCATCATTGACTTCATGTTCTCGTTGAAACCCTTACATTTCCAAGTGAAAAGAAGTAGGACTTTCACAAAAAGATGTGTTTGCGTGTCTGTGGTGAAAGGAGCTCTAAGTTGTGTATTCAGTGCTGGAGAGTGACACACTCTACACAGGTTACACAGCGTTTTAGGAGCACCAACATGCTGCAAACTGGAACTGCTACAAGGTGTGTGTAGCATGCAGAAAGAAGGCTTGTCATTTCAAAGAAAGAAGAGAAAACCAAAATCCAGGTAGTGAAACGAGCACACCAGCATGGGAGATGTGCATGTGGACAGTTTCCAGGAGCAGCTCTTTGTGGACACTTGGAAAGAGCGCTGTGAAAAGATTTCATACGAAGCGGATTTGGACAAAGTTGAAAGACCTTCCAAAACCAACCCTAAAGAACTGAGCCAAACAAAGAATGTTGCAATAAGCTCCTCCAGGAAAGGTGCTTCCATGACACAACTCAAGAGCAGGTAGCTACATTCTGCACAGTACAAAACGCATATGAATTCCTGGCTGAAAACTCACTCCAGAAGGAACAAATGCTTGTGTTTCTCTCCGAAAGAACACTCAGCGACTATTCTTTCGCTTGCTCCTTCCAAGTCTTGGTAGAAACGTGTGTTTTCACTGCGGTAATACGTTTTAGGATGCATTGTTTCAATCTCTTGCAAGACTCATGTTGTTTCTTAGACAATGTGGAAACACAAGGAGTATGTTTCCCAGTTCACTTGAAAGCCAGGAAAACGCACACTGCATCACTCTTCCTCAAACACGCTCTTTCACCTGATGCTTTGGGAATGTTCAAGAAAGCAGAAAAGAAGGGCATTTTGCAGTGAAATTCAGACGGGCATGTACAAAAGATCACTTCTATTCTTTGCAGAGTGCAAAAGCGTAATCGACTTCATGTTCTCAAAGAAACCCATATATTTTCCAAGGGACCTGAAGTAAGACTTTCACAAAAAGATGTGTTTGTGTGTCTGCTTTGAAAGGAGCTCTAAGTTGTGTATTCAGTGCTGTAGAATGACACACTCTACATAGAATACTCAGCATTTTGGGGAGACCAACATGCTGCAAACTGAAACTGCTACAAGGTGTGTGTAGCATACAGAAAGAAGGCTTGTCGTTTCAAAGAAAGAAGAGGAGACCAAAATCCAGGGAGGGGAACGAGCACACCAGTATGGGAGATGTACATGTGGACAGTTTCAAGCACCAGCTCTTTGTGGACACTTGGAAACAGCGCTGTGAAAAAATTTCGTACGAAGCAGGATTTGGACAAAGTTGAAAGACCTTCCAAAACCAACCCTAAAGAACTGAGCCAAACAATGAATGTTGCAATAAGCTCCTCCAGAAAGGTGCTTCTATGACACAACTCCCGAGCAGGTAGCTACTTTCTGCACAGTACAAAATGCATACGAATTCCTGGCTGAAAACTCATTCCAGAAGGACGAAATGCATGTCTTTCTCTCAAAAGGAACACTCAGCCACTAGGCTTTTGCTTGCTCCTTCAAAGTCTTTGTCGAAACGTGTGTTTTCACTGCTGGAATACGTTTTAGGAAGCATTGTTTCAATCTCTTGCAAACCTCATGTTTCTTACACAATGTGGAAAACTAAGGAGTATGTTTCGCAAATCACTTGAAATCTAGGGAAACGCACACTGCATCACTCTTGCTCAAACACGCTCTTTCTCCTAATGTGTTGAGAACATTCAAGAAACCAGAAAACAAGGGCATTTTGCACTGAAACTCAGACGGGCATGTAGAGGAGGTCATTTCGTTTGGTAGTAGAGTGCAAAAGCATCATTGACTTCATGTTCTCGTTGAAACCCTTACATTTCCAAGTGAAAAGAAGTAGGACTTTCACAAAAAGATGTGTTTGCGTGTCTGTGGTGAAAGGAGCTCTAAGTTGTGTATTCAGTGCTGGAGAGTGACACACTCTACACAGGTTACACAGCGTTTTAGGAGCACCAACATGCTGCAAACTGGAACTGCTACAAGGTGTGTGTAGCATGCAGAAAGAAGGCTTGTCATTTCAAAGAAAGAAGAGAAAACCAAAATCCAGGTAGTGAAACGAGCACACCAGCATGGGAGATGTGCATGTGGACAGTTTCCAGGAGCAGCTCTTTGTGGACACTTGGAAAGAGCGCTGTGAAAAGATTTCATACGAAGCGGATTTGGACAAAGTTGAAAGACCTTCCAAAACCAACCCTAAAGAACTGAGCCAAACAAAGAATGTTGCAATAAGCTCCTCCAGGAAAGGTGCTTCCATGACACAACTCAAGAGCAGGTAGCTACATTCTGCACAGTACAAAACGCATATGAATTCCTGGCTGAAAACTCACTCCAGAAGGAACAAATGCTTGTGTTTCTCTCCGAAAGAACACTCAGCGACTATTCTTTCGCTTGCTCCTTCCAAGTCTTGGTAGAAACGTGTGTTTTCACTGCGGTAATACGTTTTAGGATGCATTGTTTCAATCTCTTGCAAGACTCATGTTGTTTCTTAGACAATGTGGAAACACAAGGAGTATGTTTCCCAGTTCACTTGAAAGCCAGGAAAACGCACACTGCATCACTCTTCCTCAAACACGCTCTTTCACCTGATGCTTTGGGAATGTTCAAGAAAGCAGAAAAGAAGGGCATTTTGCAGTGAAATTCAGACGGGCATGTACAAAAGATCACTTCTATTCTTTGCAGAGTGCAAAAGCGTAATCGACTTCATGTTCTCAAAGAAACCCATATATTTTCCAAGGGACCTGAAGTAAGACTTTCACAAAAAGATGTGTTTGTGTGTCTGCTTTGAAAGGAGCTCTAAGTTGTGTATTCAGTGCTGTAGAATGACACACTCTACATAGAATACTCAGCATTTTGGGGAGACCAACATGCTGCAAACTGAAACTGCTACAAGGTGTGTGTAGCATACAGAAAGAAGGCTTGTCGTTTCAAAGAAAGAAGAGGAGAACAAAATCCAGGGAGGGGAAGGAGCACACCAGTATGGGAGATGTACATGTGGACAGTTTCAAGCACCAGCTCTTTGTGGACACTTGGAAACAGCGCTGTGAAAAAATTTCGTACGAAGCAGGATTTGGACAAAGTTGAAAGACCTTCCAAAACCAACCCTAAAGAACTGAGCCAAACAATGAATGTTGCAATAAGCTCCTCCAGAAAGGTGCTTCTATGACACAACTCCCGAGCAGGTAGCTACTTTCTGCACAGTACAAAATGCATACGAATTCCTGGCTGAAAACTCATTCCAGAAGGACGAAATGCATGTCTTTCTCTCAAAAGGAACACTCAGCCACTAGGCTTTTGCTTGCTCCTTCAAAGTCTTTGTCGAAACGTGTGTTTTCACTGCTGGAATACGTTTTAGGAAGCATTGTTTCAATCTCTTGCAAACCTCATGTTTCTTACACAATGTGGAAAACTAAGGAGTATGTTTCGCAAATCACTTGAAATCTAGGGAAACGCACACTGCATCACTCTTGCTCAAACACGCTCTTTCTCCTAATGTGTTGAGAACATTCAAGAAACCAGAAAACAAGGGCATTTTGCACTGAAACTCAGACGGGCATGTAGAGGAGGTCTATTCTTTTGGTAGTAGAGTGCAAAAGCATCATTGACTTCATGTTCTCGTTGAAACCCTTACATTTCCAAGTGAAAAGAAGTAGGACTTTCACAAAAAGATGTGTTTGCGTGTCTGTGGTGAAAGGAGCTCTAAGTTGTGTATTCAGTGCTGGAGAGTGACACACTCTACACAGGTTACACAGCGTTTTAGGAGCACCAACATGCTGCAAACTGGAACTGCTACAAGGTGTGTGTAGCATGCAGAAAGAAGGCTTGTCATTTCAAAGAAAGAAGAGAAAACCAAAATCCAGGTAGTGAAACGAGCACACCAGCATGGGAGATGTGCATGTGGACAGTTTCCAGGAGCAGCTCTTTGTGGACACTTGGAAAGAGCGCTGTGAAAAGATTTCATACGAAGCGGATTTGGACAAAGTTGAAAGACCTTCCAAAACCAACCCTAAAGAACTGAGCCAAACAAAGAATGTTGCAATAAGCTCCTCCAGGAAAGGTGCTTCCATGACACAACTCAAGAGCAGGTAGCTACATTCTGCACAGTACAAAACGCATATGAATTCCTGGCTGAAAACTCACTCCAGAAGGAACAAATGCTTGTGTTTCTCTCCGAAAGAACACTCAGCGACTATTCTTTCGCTTGCTCCTTCCAAGTCTTGGTAGAAACGTGTGTTTTCACTGCGGTAATACGTTTTAGGATGCATTGTTTCAATCTCTTGCAAGACTCATGTTGTTTCTTAGACAATGTGGAAACACAAGGAGTATGTTTCCCAGTTCACTTGAAAGCCAGGAAAACGCACACTGCATCACTCTTCCTCAAACACGCTCTTTCACCTGATGCTTTGGGAATGTTCAAGAAAGCAGAAAAGAAGGGCATTTTGCAGTGAAATTCAGACGGGCATGTACAAAAGATCACTTCTATTCTTTGCAGAGTGCAAAAGCGTAATCGACTTCATGTTCTCAAAGAAACCCATATATTTTCCAAGGGACCTGAAGTAAGACTTTCACAAAAAGATGTGTTTGTGTGTCTGCTTTGAAAGGAGCTCTAAGTTGTGTATTCAGTGCTGTAGAATGACACACTCTACATAGAATACTCAGCATTTTGGGGAGACCAACATGCTGCAAACTGAAACTGCTACAAGGTGTGTGTAGCATACAGAAAGAAGGCTTGTCGTTTCAAAGAAAGAAGAGGAGACCAAAATCCAGGGAGGGGAACGAGCACACCAGTATGGGAGATGTACATGTGGACAGTTTCAAGCACCAGCTCTTTGTGGACACTTGGAAACAGCGCTGTGAAAAAATTTCGTACGAAGCAGGATTTGGACAAAGTTGAAAGACCTTCCAAAACCAACCCTAAAGAACTGAGCCAAACAATGAATGTTGCAATAAGCTCCTCCAGAAAGGTGCTTCTATGACACAACTCCCGAGCAGGTAGCTACTTTCTGCACAGTACAAAATGCATACGAATTCCTGGCTGAAAACTCATTCCAGAAGGACGAAATGCATGTCTTTCTCTCAAAAGGAACACTCAGCCACTAGGCTTTTGCTTGCTCCTTCAAAGTCTTTGTCGAAACGTGTGTTTTCACTGCTGGAATACGTTTTAGGAAGCATTGTTTCAATCTCTTGCAAACCTCATGTTTCTTACACAATGTGGAAAACTAAGGAGTATGTTTCGCAAATCACTTGAAATCTAGGGAAACGCACACTGCATCACTCTTGCTCAAACACGCTCTTTCTCCTAATGTGTTGAGAACATTCAAGAAACCAGAAAACAAGGGCATTTTGCACTGAAACTCAGACGGGCATGTAGAGGAGGTCATTTCGTTTGGTAGTAGAGTGCAAAAGCATCATTGACTTCATGTTCTCGTTGAAACCCTTACATTTCCAAGTGAAAAGAAGTAGGACTTTCACAAAAAGATGTGTTTGCGTGTCTGTGGTGAAAGGAGCTCTAAGTTGTGTATTCAGTGCTGGAGAGTGACACACTCTACACAGGTTACACAGCGTTTTAGGAGCACCAACATGCTGCAAACTGGAACTGCTACAAGGTGTGTGTAGCATGCAGAAAGAAGGCTTGTCATTTCAAAGAAAGAAGAGAAAACCAAAATCCAGGTAGTGAAACGAGCACACCAGCATGGGAGATGTGCATGTGGACAGTTTCCAGGAGCAGCTCTTTGTGGACACTTGGAAAGAGCGCTGTGAAAAGATTTCATACGAAGCGGATTTGGACAAAGTTGAAAGACCTTCCAAAACCAACCCTAAAGAACTGAGCCAAACAAAGAATGTTGCAATAAGCTCCTCCAGGAAAGGTGCTTCTATGACACAACTCAAGAGCAGGTAGCTACATTCTGCACAGTACAAAACGCATATGAATTCCTGGCTGAAAACTCACTCCAGAAGGAACAAATGCTTGTGTTTCTCTCCGAAAGAACACTCAGCGACTATTCTTTCGCTTGCTCCTTCCAAGTCTTGGTAGAAACGTGTGTTTTCACTGCGGTAATACGTTTTAGGATGCATTGTTTCAATCTCTTGCAAGACTCATGTTGTTTCTTAGACAATGTGGAAACACAAGGAGTATGTTTCCCAGTTCACTTGAAAGCCAGGAAAACGCACACTGCATCACTCTTCCTCAAACACGCTCTTTCACCTGATGCTTTGGGAATGTTCAAGAAAGCAGAAAAGAAGGGCATTTTGCAGTGAAATTCAGACGGGCATGTACAAAAGATCACTTCTATTCTTTGCAGAGTGCAAAAGCGTAATCGACTTCATGTTCTCAAAGAAACCCATATATTTTCCAAGGGACCTGAAGTAAGACTTTCACAAAAAGATGTGTTTGTGTGTCTGCTTTGAAAGGAGCTCTAAGTTGTGTATTCAGTGCTGTAGAATGACACACTCTACATAGAATACTCAGCATTTTGGGGAGACCAACATGCTGCAAACTGAAACTGCTACAAGGTGTGTGTAGCATACAGAAAGAAGGCTTGTCGTTTCAAAGAAAGAAGAGGAGACCAAAATCCAGGGAGGGGAACGAGCACACCAGTATGGGAGATGTACATGTGGACAGTTTCAAGCACCAGCTCTTTGTGGACACTTGGAAACAGCGCTGTGAAAAAATTTCGTACGAAGCAGGATTTGGACAAAGTTGAAAGACCTTCCAAAACCAACCCTAAAGAACTGAGCCAAACAATGAATGTTGCAATAAGCTCCTCCAGAAAGGTGCTTCTATGACACAACTCCCGAGCAGGTAGCTACTTTCTGCACAGTACAAAATGCATACGAATTCCTGGCTGAAAACTCATTCCAGAAGGACGAAATGCATGTCTTTCTCTCAAAAGGAACACTCAGCCACTAGGCTTTTGCTTGCTCCTTCAAAGTCTTTGTCGAAACGTGTGTTTTCACTGCTGGAATACGTTTTAGGAAGCATTGTTTCAATCTCTTGCAAACCTCATGTTTCTTACACAATGTGGAAAACTAAGGAGTATGTTTCGCAAATCACTTGAAATCTAGGGAAACGCACACTGCATCACTCTTGCTCAAACACGCTCTTTCTCCTAATGTGTTGAGAACATTCAAGAAACCAGAAAACAAGGGCATTTTGCACTGAAACTCAGACGGGCATGTAGAGGAGGTCATTTCGTTTGGTAGTAGAGTGCAAAAGCATCATTGACTTCATGTTCTCGTTGAAACCCTTACATTTCCAAGTGAAAAGAAGTAGGACTTTCACAAAAAGATGTGTTTGCGTGTCTGTGGTGAAAGGAGCTCTAAGTTGTGTATTCAGTGCTGGAGAGTGACACACTCTACACAGGTTACACAGCGTTTTAGGAGCACCAACATGCTGCAAACTGGAACTGCTACAAGGTGTGTGTAGCATGCAGAAAGAAGGCTTGTCATTTCAAAGAAAGAAGAGAAAACCAAAATCCAGGTAGTGAAACGAGCACACCAGCATGGGAGATGTGCATGTGGACAGTTTCCAGGAGCAGCTCTTTGTGGACACTTGGAAAGAGCGCTGTGAAAAGATTTCATACGAAGCGGATTTGGACAAAGTTGAAAGACCTTCCAAAACCAACCCTAAAGAACTGAGCCAAACAAAGAATGTTGCAATAAGCTCCTCCAGGAAAGGTGCTTCTATGACACAACTCAAGAGCAGGTAGCTACATTCTGCACAGTACAAAACGCATATGAATTCCTGGCTGAAAACTCACTCCAGAAGGAACAAATGCTTGTGTTTCTCTCCGAAAGAACACTCAGCGACTATTCTTTCGCTTGCTCCTTCCAAGTCTTGGTAGAAACGTGTGTTTTCACTGCGGTAATACGTTTTAGGATGCATTGTTTCAATCTCTTGCAAGACTCATGTTGTTTCTTAGACAATGTGGAAACACAAGGAGTATGTTTCCCAGTTCACTTGAAAGCCAGGAAAACGCACACTGCATCACTCTTCCTCAAACACGCTCTTTCACCTGATGCTTTGGGAATGTTCAAGAAAGCAGAAAAGAAGGGCATTTTGCAGTGAAATTCAGACGGGCATGTACAAAAGATCACTTCTATTCTTTGCAGAGTGCAAAAGCGTAATCGACTTCATGTTCTCAAAGAAACCCATATATTTTCCAAGGGACCTGAAGTAAGACTTTCACAAAAAGATGTGTTTGTGTGTCTGCTTTGAAAGGAGCTCTAAGTTGTGTATTCAGTGCTGTAGAATGACACACTCTACATAGAATACTCAGCATTTTGGGGAGACCAACATGCTGCAAACTGAAACTGCTACAAGGTGTGTGTAGCATACAGAAAGAAGGCTTGTCGTTTCAAAGAAAGAAGAGGAGACCAAAATCCAGGGAGGGGAACGAGCACACCAGTATGGGAGATGTACATGTGGACAGTTTCAAGCACCAGCTCTTTGTGGACACTTGGAAACAGCGCTGTGAAAAAATT